>NC_091929.1:17799342-18399342 GCF_041260155.1 Ptychodera flava | reverse complement strand
GGACCACTAACACAGATCGGGCAAACTTTACAGGCAGTTTTCCAATGTAAGTTATCTCAGTGGTGAGTGATAAGTTAAGATGTCATCGTTTAACACTACTTAATCACTTAATAATCACCTTTTATAGCTCAGATCACATACCCCGAAGTTTCCCGGGAAGGCTTTGCTCCGAGATAAAGAAAAGTGTAGAAAAGTAAATAAAAGTCAGAGATATTAAATGCGACATTCAATAAGCTGTTTCTTTTTGTCAACGAAAACAAGTTTTTTCTTTAAAAGCCGCGCCATGCAACTGTCCGGTGCTGTCAGATAATATTTTCCCTGTTCATAAGACAAGTGTTGATTTAAGAAAGGGATATATATCGTGCATCTCTATTTGAGTTTAAGAAAATCTAATGGGAAAAAGCGCCCCCCCCCCTCGTTGCCAGAACATTCTTAGTATGTTTTCATCGCGTAGTTTACAAGTAAAAACAGTTTTGAAGACGATGAACACCCATGTCAACAGCATTACATTGATGATAAGTAGGTATCGCCGTGATATTTTTTCGGCGTTAATCATCTTCTGAAAAGTTACTATTTGACCAGAATAAAAGATGGAAAACCTTCCTATGAACCTTTCAGTTCACTAGCTGAATGTTATGATCTTGTCTTATTTACGAGTTAAAGTTCAGACAACTGTAACGTGAATGGTAGACTAGTATTGCAATGTGTTCTCACAATAATCTTCGAGGAAATTTACAGTATATCTTGTATTCTACCGAGTAAGTAATTATAAACATTCCAAGTCACGATAACCATGTCTGCCCCTGCTCTTCTAATTTGTTCATCCCCTGGGGCACTTGCGACAGTAACATTACTACAATATCGGTTATTGGAGAACTATATACCAATCAAGTAATCTTTTTGGTGCCCTCACTCTATCTCAAGTCGTACTAACTTTACGCTAATTCATATTTAAAGAAGCGGGACAACTTCTATATATTTCCGGTGTATTTGAGTTTGACGCAGACATCTTGAAACAACTGTATCTAAACGAATATCTGAAAAATCTGAAGATTTCAAACCTACGTTTATTCTAATGATTTGCTAAATCTGCAAGGTTTATTTTGAGTAAACGGAGTACAGTTTTTGTGCAGAGATCCTAATAATTTAAGCCACGGTAAAACTGCTTTCTTGCAGGATTTAAGTAAAATCGAAGTGAAAACCATAATTTGTTAAACATAATTGTCCCCCAGGACGTCGTTCGACCAGTTAAAGCGATGTATTCATTGCTTCGCTTCGATAAAGTTTGTGTGCGATGTATGATAGTGAGCGTACGAGCGTGAGTACTTCACGAACTCTACAGCGTGTGGAGGGGTCGCAGTCAGAAAAATTGTAACAACTTAGCTGGGTTATTGAATCAATCTTTTTTGAGATTTGGGATTTGGCCGAGCGGTTTTGTCTGTGCTTATCCGCTAGGCAACTCCGTACGTTGTGAGTTCGAAGCCGATTGAAACCATCCTATCTGTCTTTTCATTCTTGTGTATCCTTTAGTAGACAAGCTACAGACATGAGTACGGTATCGCTACATTTCGCTAAAGAAGTCAGATACATATATAATGCCTACACACTCTGTTGGATTTGTTGAACACAGATCAGAGATGTACGTAGCAGCAGAGTATCCTTAAAAAGTTAAACGAAGGAATCAATATTTTTTTATAGTAAATCATAATTTTAATATATGGGAATGACCTTTATTTTAGCCAGTCAGTAAATAAACCATCATACTACTTTTTGCAGAGAAAAAGCAACATTATGCTTCTTTCATTTCTGCATCAAGTGATTGATGAAATTCTCTTTTTATTGCACAGTACTCTTTAACCTCATAATCAACAATCTCTACATATACTTCTAGAATAAATTTTGACATTTTGTCTTTTATTTGCGTCCAAATCTCACACAACAGTAAAGCGTTTAAGGGAGTATTATGCATCTGACTTTACTTATCTGTCTATTCTTAGGACAATTCTGTCTGCCTTAATCGTCCATATAGAACAGTTAAACTTGCATGGTAAGTAAGCTTAATGGTACAAATATATTGAGACTGACATACACAGCGAGTTATGATCAACATCAGCTCTACTTTCAATCATATTATGCTGCCTCATTCCATGCAAAGAATAGATCGATATCCGAAACAAACCTGTAGAGGGCGCTGTGATGCACCAGTGAAAACCCTACAATTCAACTGTGAAAGCACTTGAATTGATGATTAGATTAAATGGCATTCTAATGACTTCATGTTATAAACATAGAAATTATTTTTTTCAGTCAGTAGAACTTATAATTATTAACTTGACAAAATCACAGCACTGTGCGAACAGCGAGTGGGCGAACATGTAAAACATTTTCAATTGGTGTATTCTGAGTGATCTGCGCTGAAGGTATGAACATTAATATCAAAATGTAAGGAATTTGTTGCGTAGGGATTATTTTCGGAGGAAAGACAGCTAGTTATAGAAAATCCTGATTAAGGTGCACATAGACATATGAGTTGGACGTATACACTTCATGACCTAAAATATTTAAAGAGTCCGAAATAGTCCTATGAATTCAGAGAAAACACCATCTACGCTTTACTTGAAAAAACCACCGTAATGATTATTGCGAAGAAAAGACTCGGACTTTCAAACGCTGGTTGAATGTATACTATATTTTTCATTGTAATGAAGTTAAAGTGCTCTTGTTTGACCTCGCATCAATGACACAATTATGATGCCATGTTATCCATGTTTAAAGGAGTATGAAGGCAACATGTCGACAATCATATTGTTCATATCTACTTGCACAGTATCTAATGAAAACTTTTGATAATTCGGATGAACAGTTGCTCTTCCAGAAGCTTCAGAAAATGCAAATTAAATTGTATATGGAATCCTAAATTCATTTAGTCTGTTCACTGGTACACAATGACATATTGAATTAGAGCGGATTAAGCCAGGTTTCAAACAAAGTTTTGAGGCATTTCATCTCACATTTATATTGCTGCTGTTGATTAATCCGTTAAAATAAAATGTAAGTGACTTTGATGTGTACTACTTTCCCTAAGGATCAAAGTATAATGTTTTAATACCATATCACTGATACACAATAGATGCGAAAATCAAAATATGTTGATTTGATCTGCTATCTAAGTACTAAAACCCTGCTACAGACAGAAAAATATTTACTTTAGTTAATCACAAAAAAATGAGACAAACTCCACCTCTGTTGGTAGAAATGACTAACACGAGAGTATAATCAGACAAATCATATGGCTTGAAAATCGTTTTGATTAGATAACCGTCAGATGAACGCACACATTTCTAGCTGGTGTTAAACATTTGTGTTCAGAGGCACGGGTTTTTATACGGTGTCATTTATACAATGCATTGATCGGGAAGAGTCACCGCTTTTTGCGAAATATGTAAACGTTTTCATATATTTTAAAAGAAGAAGCCGAAATTGTAATATTTAAATCTTGTACAAATGATTATGCGCATATACTGTTAAGGACAATACAGAAGGAGCACCCTGCCTGAACGAGGAGGAAAAGACTCAATTTGTTTACAGCATGAAAGTTATCGTTTGGAAAGCAGTAATGATGAAGTTGACAGATTAACGTCAACTCCCTTTGACCATTCATCAATGGCACAGTTATGATGCCATATTATTCATGTTTAAAGGAGTATGAAGACTGCATGTCTACAATCATATTGTTCATATCTACTTGCACAGTATGTGATAGCAGTGATAGAATTATTTAAGAAGAGTCATTTTTCTAATTAGATTTTGTGAGGATGAGAATTTGGCAGTGTGAATGAATCTTTTTGAGAAACAAAATGTAAGTGTGGAATGCATAGGCACCCTTCTAAGCAGGATTAGACATAATGCTGTTCAATAGCACCCTGCATAAGAAGCACGGTACAATTCGTATTATTCTTCATTCTTGTCAATCCAGTACAATGCGACAATGTGTGAAGAAACACTATACAGCTCTGTAAATCCGAATAAAATTTTCTTCTTGCATTCAGAAAAATTATTTCGTAATGATGTGTTTATTGTCAACTCAATTTCGTTTGCATCATTTGGACATTTATCCGTTCCGTCACATGAAGTTCTTATAATTGTAACTGTACATAAACCGTATTAGTTTTCAATACCAATGTCTATCTTAAGTCAGGGATACGACTGTACGCACGCTTTTCTATATGATGAATGCTTTTACCACACAATCCAAAAAAATGACAAGGCCCAAGGTCGCAAAGAAACTGCATATTTCAAACACACATAAATACAAATATGGCACATGACCCAATGATAACAAAAAAGTAGCATCAGCCGTTGTCTCGAAATAATAACTTAATTCAATAAATTAAATTTTCTTTGCATAATTTTCTAAGTTTAAAAACATTACACGAGTTACACGAGTTTTGCGAAAAAAGAGGTCCATATTAACATGTATCATTAAGCCAGTAGAATATTGTAGTATTGCCTCTTGTGTATCATGCTGCTTTGTGTTGGCACTTGAGTTCACTTAAACAAGTTCTTTCCGATAAACAAACGAACCAATTTCACTCACTGGCCTACTGCACCATTCTGAGCCAGTCCTCTGATAAATTTTGATGTGAACTTTATTCCTTCTAGGTTTGACTACTCGATATTAATTTAGAGATATAAATAGGCCATTCAAAAGTTGAACCTAAAGTTATGCCGAATAAAACAGTATGATCATTTACATGAGATATGAATCCTCAAATCGTGATGAAACAAGTGTATGGTGTAAAACTCTTGATGTTTTTTGCATCCCTACTGTTTTAATTTTAGTCAGGCGCCACCTAGTGGCCATATGCATGGGGACGCAGGCTCTATTGAATTATTCCCAAACAGTTAATCAGGTAGAAAAGTGCCCTAGTTTCAGACTCTTTCTGTTACAGTAAATAACTACAATCTACCAATCAGATATACTCTTCCTAGCCACTGCAATTTGCTGATTGCTGTGACTATTCTTTGTATGTCAAGGCCACAAAAAAGGCTCACTTGTACTTCGGCAGCAGCGCTTCGGAAAAACTAAACTTTATATTGATGAGACTGGAAAAATACTTTGTATGCGTAATCATGAACTTGAATCTGTCTCATGTCTGGATGTATTGTTAGTGAAATAAATACTTCGTTTTGATTAATATGCCGTTCATATTTATGCATTCAAAAGTGATATCAGTAATTTGACAGAACAAACAAAGACATAAATATTCGTGAAGAAGATGTTAACATTTTAATACACATTTTGTTCAGTGTACCAAACAAAAGGAAATGAATTTTACGTGTGCAATGAGGCCCGGGCATTGGAACATATACTTAAAGAAACAAATAAGTGTCACGTCATTATCTGTATGAGTTCGTATCTTGTAGGCAAACTATTTAAAAGGACAGTAGCTATAACTTTGAATGACTAATTACGGTTTGTATTTTCAAAGTTAACTACAGTTTCTTGTTCATCGTCAACTCAGTCCGTATATCTTCGAAACAAGTTTAAGACTCAGACTGAAACTGATTTATTAAGAATCCACACTAAACTGTCACCCTCTTTTATCAGTTTTTCGTAAAAAGTACAGTCGTTAAAATTAGTTTCAGACTTGAGTTTGTTTCACATTGAGCAGCGAAAACACGACTGATTGGAATGAAAGATAAGCTTACATGGCACTAGTAAATGTATTAACAACTTTATTTTAAAAAGTTGTTAACCGACGTATGCCTTTCGCCATTGTACAGACATCCTGTCATAAAAAAATTATTGAAAAACATATAGAATACGTGTTCAAAGCAGTAAAACGTCCATGGTGCCGAATTTCCTCATCTTTGAAATTAAGTGCTCTGTTGTGTTTGGCACCGTTTCCAGGAAAAATACAACTTGGTATCTTTGATCAAACTCCAATTTTAATATGAATCCGGGCCACTGGAAAAGACAAAAATCGACTGAAGGTTAATCTTAAGTGTACTGAACTAAAATTAGGCAATAATCCCCGCCGCTCGTGTTATTTGTCGTCGTATTGTACCAAAATCGAGTGTATACCCGACTGTAGCGGGGATCATCGCTATTTATAGAAATAACGGACGACGCGCTGACCATTAAGGCGAGAGGAAAGCCAAAAATTAACGGGCGAGGCTTACAGAGCCCGTTAATTTGGCTTTCCTCTCGCCCGCATCCATAAATAAAGTTAATGGTCAGCGCGTCGTCCGTTATTTCAATTATATTATCATCAAACCCGAAAACCGTCAAAATTTACGAAAAATTCCCCGTGCGAACGACAACGGGGCCCCAGAACCTGCTAGTGAGTAGTGCTCGCGCTGCAAAAATTTTGCAAATCAGGAGATTGTTTGAAAAAAGCGTTTAAACTTGGCCAACCATTGCTCCTTCTCATTTTATGGTTGATTATGATCTTTAAATTAAGTGTTCTGTTTTGTTTGGCACCGTTTCAAGGAAAAAATACAACTTGGTATCTTTGACCAAACTCCAATTTTAATATGAATCCGGGCCACTGTTTACGATATTATTCATATTCAGGAGCATCAAAACAAACCATTACTGTGTATTTGTGGGCAGTCACTTGGTTCGGCTCGACCAATCGAAATGCGACGGGCATGGCATGGTAAATATAATATATCATATCAACTTGTGTGTCTTTTTACTAAAAGGTGACTTCATAAATGTAGACATGGAACAATAGAAGGCATATCGAACTAAATTAACAGTCTTCAAGGATTTAGCTATTCCCAATTAAGAGTCGAATGGGATATTGTCGATCGTTTTAATATAGAAATAACGGACGACGCGCTGACCATTAACGTTTATTTATGGTCAAGGGCGAGAGGAAAGCCAAAAATTAATGGGCGAGGCTTGCCGAGCCCGTTAATTTGGCTTTCCTCTCGCCCGCGCCCATAAATAAACGTTAATGGTCAGCGCGGAGTCTGTTATTTCAATTATATTATCAACGATTCCCTAAAAATCGTCAAAATTTACGACAATTTCAAGTGTGAACGACAACTGGGCCCCAGAAACTGACAATGAGTAGTGCGCGCTGCAAAAAAAATTGCGAAGTTTTATTTCTTGCAGACAAGATATTCAAAGGGGCAGTAGCTGACACTTTGAATGATTGTTTACGGTTTATATTAATGTGAACTGTAGTTTGTTGTTCTATTCCTAAAAGGATATTCACATATCAATCCCGCCCACTTAGCCTGTATTACATCCCCATATATTTGAAACAAATGTGAGACGTAGACTGAAACTGATATATCAAAGTAATTCCAGACTAAACTTTCACCCGATTTTCACCGTTTTCTCGTGACCCATACTCTCGTTAAAATTGGCTCTAGTTTCAGATATCGCGTTTGTTTCCCATTGAGCAGCATATAAACACCACTGTTGATTGGAAGAACAGATCAGTATGCCTTGCACCAGTAAAATATTAAAAACATTGAAGCTGTTAACCGACGTATGCCTTTGGCTATTTAACCGACATCCTGTCATAAAACTGTTATTGAAACAAACCGTAACGAATACGTTGCAGACTCTGCTATCGCTTTGTTAGCGTTCAAAGCTATTGCTGCACTGCTGTGGATTGATGTATGTTAGAGAAATGTTTAGCAGCAATTGCTGCACAAAGTAATACTTGGCATATAATTACATACGTTATGTCTGACTTGTGTTTCCTCCATGTTGGAATATCAAGGATGCACTCTTTGCATATTTATGAGATGTTGTTACAATGAGGCTATGACCCTGAAGATTTCACTTTTGTCGGGGAACACTGACAAAATTATGTTTGATAGAATTCTACAACATATTTCGTGGTCTAGTCCTGTGAATGGTTTGGGAGTGCAGCAATTATATTGCTGCTAAATATTTCTGTAACAATATACCTCAATCAACGGTTCAGGCTTTTTTGACCAACTTTATTTTTAATATATTTTTCTGGTGTCAAATGGTCGGCCAGTAATAACTGACAGCCATATGCCTTACAAGTCTAGAGGTCATTCTACCCTTGCTCGTAGATCACAGAGGATAGCGTCGTTTCAGGGGAATGCGTCATTGCTATGTATGTATCCGGTCCAATCAGAGATGTTACAGATTTATACTCGGGTATTTAACAGGAAACCTACGGACGCGGATGTCTGTCGGCGTCAGGCAGTCAAGGAAGAGCAAGATGATAAATAGAGTTTCTGCTCCTTTCTTCGTATGAACATGGCAACAACCGAAAATGAGAAAGTAAGTCGGGACGAAGAGCTAGCACTTTCAGTCGCTTTTCACGCCTGGGCGCACTACCTCAGCGCAGATTACTACGAAACCTTCGATCGTCGACTCACTTATGTGCATACCTTTGTCACTGCTATCGGCTCCATTAGTAGCGGCGGTATGATTTTGGACGCCCTGAAAATTTCGTCAGCACCTCTAGCATGTAACAAACAGACGTGCTTAACATGATAGCCGCCATAATTACTGTAACGGCTGGTGTCTTTAGTAGCCTCATTGAAACCCTTCGACGTACTGACCATGATCCAGCAAAAAGAACAAGCAAACACTCGGAAGCCGCCAGGCAGCTTAGAACCTTGCTCAGAAAAATAGAAGGCATTGAAAATAGACGACTTGAAGACCAGGAGTACTATGACTTTGTTAAGGAACAAAGTGACATCGAGAAGGGAATCATTAAGTCCGAAGAGAGGGTTTTCGAAATGGCTCACCGAAAAATGGCTCCAAAATATCAAGACATTGCTAAACGTAAACGGGAAGGACCGGATCAAAAGAACCAGACTTGGTGCGATTGGTATCGAGCGACGCCGTCTCTGATGGACTTGCTTATTCGTTTCACGCAATGTTTTGGAGTCTGTTTATTGGGTGGGTTTCTTTATTATTGTTATTTATGCGTTTCGAATGCTTTATGGGAAACCATCACACCATGTCAACTACATATAAACAATAATTATGCACTGACTAGTATGCCCTTAGGTCAATGCTATTACTAAAGAGTGGTTGATCACACCCAATCAAAATATGAATTATGTGTTCTTCAAAGTTACTTACATCTCTAAACGTTAAGGATTTGTTTCGAAAACAATCAGAAAAGGCAGAAAATGCTAAAGCAAACAAAAATGTAGCCTTCGATCACAAATTGTATCCTTCGGAATAATGGACCTTGTAAAGCTTTCAATCAGACAAGGTGCTTTTTTATTGCTGCTATGTCATAATTGCAGGAGAAATTGCGAATTTTTGTTGTTATATCATTTGCCATAAATACACAACGAGCTGGTAAATAACGCCGACGTAGTGTCAAGTTGTGCACTTTTAATAGTATGTAGTGAAGTGTGAGTGTTATGCTGTGCTGTGCATCTTTTCATTACGTGATATAGTCTTGCCATTATGTCGTATAATAGTATTGATATGTTGTGAAGTTTTGATTTTTTGGGATATAACATTACCCTTATATTTAAAACATTGTAATAACATTATATAGCCTTGTTATCATTGTTCTGTAGTGTCACTATTATGTTCTGTAAAATTGACAACTTGTTTGTCATGACATTGTATTGTTTTGCAGTTGAATAACTTTGGAATGAACGAATAGCTTATAAATATATAATCAGATTCTGGTTCCACAAAACTTGACCATGAAAATTAGTGACTACCATTTTAGAAGTCGGCATTTCTTCACAAGTATATTGTAAATACAACAAAGTGTCGGTTGCTATGCCGAGTCAGCAGAAAAATTGTATTTATCTTTAAAACATTCTCACAATCAAGTATTCAGGATTTTAATTTTTACCCAATCAAGTAGTTTCCATAGTTTTCAACGATGTGCGATTACTTCCTTTCATAGCATGTATTTTGCATGTTTTGATACGCCTTCAAATTTGTCTATATGATTTGAAGTTTTGGTATGCATAAGGGGACTTTCAGAGACTCTCAAAAGCTTTTGGGGCTTTTTGAGGCTTTTTGAGGCTATAGACTTTAGACTTTAGACCTCAGATTTTTTAGGGGGAAGGGGCTCAGACTTTTTTTTTAGTCGAGGTGTTCCCTGGTCTCGGCAGACTTTTCGTTGATCCCATTCGGCTGTGAATCAATAAACTTCATTCACTTCAACTTGCGGCTTCCCTGTGTAGTAGTATCCTTTATGGTAACTCTCATCGAGCTAATTCCATTGACCTGCTAGAAATTGTCAACTGAAAAGAAGCAGTGAAAACACTGGTTTTCCAACAAACTGCTGCGCTTTGCTGTACTTCATCCATTGACTGTAACAACAATGTCCAGCAGAGTGGCTAGTCTGGTATGTCGAAGTAGAATGGACCTCTGGGGCAGATATTCGACTATCAAATTTTCACAATACATTTACTCATTACTAATTTTATGTGTCATTCAAAAACCCTTGGATTAAGAATGACTTTCCATGTCTTCGATTTCATTTTCCTCAAAGAGTTTAACCGGCCACGGCGGCCAGTTTTAACTTCAAATATCGGTAAATGTCAGGAACACGATTGGAACTATTTTGGGATAATTGGATTTTCATATTTTTCAAATTTCTCAAAACTTTTATGTTCCGTATAGCTGAATGTTGTAATATTGCAAAGTAATCATAAAAACAAGTGTGTAATGTAACAAGAAAAGCAGATGGGATTACATTTGTAGATTCAATCGACATTACTTCATCATCCACTAATCCCAAATTAGTTCCAACCGTGTTCACGTAATTAATGTCTTTGGTACCAAACTTTGCGCAGTGGCCCGTGATATTTATTCTTGATTGGAAAGAACAATTGTTAAAATATTTCACTCTACAGGTGCGTACTAATTTAAAAAGTGTTTTCATGAATTTGAAATCTGAAAAAAATGACTAAGCTTATGTTAATACAGTTTAGGTAAATATTAGTGAAAAACGTTTAGTACTACTGACAGTCTGAACAGTTCATCACATCAGGAACTATGGTAAAATTAAAAACAAAACCAAACATTTATGCCATTAAGGTGGATGTATGTCTAAGTGTTTCGATGGTAAAAAGCAATGGTAATTAGTTGTGACGAAGCCACTAAAACTGTAATAGCTAATGTCACGTGAAAGTCATGAATAGCCCTGTGAAGATTGCCTTTATAAGATAGTGACTCAAAACAGGCGTACATCAAATAAGTCAATGTACCAAAATCTAATGAAAAAGTCACTATGTCTTGAAACCTGTTACCCTCCCCAGTCAAATTAGTTGTGTCCCCCTCCTCCACATACGTATCAAGACTTCGTCAATATTTGATAACACTATAGTAACGGCGAATTGAAGTTCAGTCGAATACCAGCTGTCAGCCAACCCAATGCTTAGCCAATTTTCTAGAATTAACATTTGAACCATTACTTTGTCGTTCAATAGTAAAATAAAACGTTTTTTACATGTTAAACATTCACTAATACAGTCATTGCAATGCGCAGAGGCAAAAACTGCTTCTTTCTGAAAGATAAACTCTGTTTCATCTTATGTAGCGGACTCTCCCATGTGTAAATATGCCTTAATAACTAACAAGTAACAAACATTCAGATTACACAGGTATCTTGGCAGTCTGAGGCAGGTGCCTAATTTATTTGCACCTACATGGAAAAGGATGACATAACAAATTATCACACTTCAAATCTTAGCAATAAAACAAACAGATCCGACAATATGCGACGAATGTGATGTGACCAGTGTACATTTCTAACAGAATTATACAGCCGTAAAGGTTTTTGTCCATGGACAATTATCGGATAGTAGTAGCAAAGTTGATGGTAATGTATGGCCGAGGTGGTTACAATTCGCCGGCAGGCACCGTTAAATCAAGAACCCCTCGGCAGTGTACTATTACCCGGGCCGGCTGATACTTCTCCTGGCAAGATATACCCGCTGCGTAAAGCCCTGTACGAACCCGATTCATGGCACTGGGGCCAGAAAGAAAAAGTGAAGCATTGGTGGCTGGTTTCAGGATGATAATCTGACTGTGGCGAATAAATGGTACAGAGTAACACTGGATGAAAACCTTAAGGTTTTAGAGGGATTCATGAAACAAGACGAAGTGTTGACTGAGGTCACGTGCAGACATATGAGTGACGGCTACGGCAGCGGAAACTGAACAGTCAGATAGAACTTAGGCTGTAATCACGTTCACTGGAGGTGAACAGGACGGCATTTAGGTGAGGTTAACATACAACACACATACAGCAAAT
The DNA here is from genome assembly GCF_041260155.1 of Ptychodera flava. Lineage (NCBI taxonomy): Eukaryota > Metazoa > Hemichordata > Enteropneusta > Ptychoderidae > Ptychodera > Ptychodera flava. Next base: position 18,387,091 of record NC_091929.1, on the reverse strand, counting down.
GCTTCTTGGTCTTTTGGCCAGGGTCCATGTGTCTTTCTTTCATGAATGTGACTTTGTATGTGTACCGTCTGTGCTATTTTGTGTATATGTTTACGACTATTGTCTTACAGACTCTGACCTAGTGTTATTGGATTATGGATTGGTATGATTGCGATTATTATACAGTCCAATAGCAGAAGGTCATATCACTGGGGCAACAACAGCACAGTGTAAGGCTGTAGTAGGCAAAAGTGGATATGACACGTTTGCTTTTGATGAAGGGGGCACGATAAGCAGAGAAACTATAGAAAGGGACGAAATGAACGGCCCTTACTACTGTTTCCCTGGCAGCAGTTTTTCAGGCGATGCTTCTAGGCACAAACATCCCTAATGTGAGGCCATGGTTAAATTTTTGAAACCGGCTACAAGTGAAAATTAGTATGGAATGCTGTTCATCACATACAGAGCAGAAAGCAGTTTCCTGATACAGAACAGAGAGGGCTCACTTGAGGTCAGACCAAACAGGAGTAGTAACTATCTAAGATTACCGAATCTTAGAAGGGGTCACCGGGAAGACCCTGGCTGAACTGTATGAAAACAAAGGAGCCTTTTGATGTAGCTACAGAGAGGGCGCTCTTTCTGTCGGAATGCAGATAGCTACATGTCCCCCTGACAAGATAGGATTCCCCAGTTTCTCATTCCGCCGGCCAGGTGAGGTCTTGTAGATTGGCTGCTATCTTCCTCACCTGGGATATTTTGTCGTCCCATCACTGGATAATAACAGTCATTCAGTCTGGCAAAGGGGGGACATGTAGCTATCTGCATTTCCGACAGAAAGAGCGCCCTCACTCTTACTGTCGTCACATTGAGTACACGTTTTGGGCTCGTTTTTATAATTTTCTTGATTTTTACCCCAAGACGTTGCCATCTTACGGTTTAAATTGTGGTAACAAAAGTGAATAACGTGTTGGGCAATAAGGAAAGAATGCTGTGTAGTCACGAAGAAAAAAGAAATAATCTGTACATCAAATTACACATCATGTCTTCTTTCGTTTGAATAGTTCGCAGTTTTCCTTGTGGTTGCATGAACAGAATGAAAACCGTGGTGATAATGACTGAATTGACACAGAACATGCATTCTAATTATGAGAGAGACGAGAGAGTCGTTGCTTAATCTTCCCAACACCATGAACAGCCATTAGAAGATTTACAGTTTAAAAATATTAAATTCATTCACTACAGAAACTCGATTTTACATAATATTCATCATTGCAGTTGTTGCCGTACTGATGATGTGGTCAAATAGTTTTAACAGGTATACATCCTGATTTAACACAAATACAAAGCGAGAATGTCAGGATTGCAACTGTACAAAAACTAGAAACTCGGATGAAATGACTCTCTTATTTTATAAAGTATCTGAATGTATTTATTGTAATATACGATACGTTGCAATTTCAGCCGAAATTTAATCTGATCAAGGTTTTATCATAGTATTTGCAATTCTTATTTATTTTCCGCCAGAATAGAGAAAATATTGCCTTTTAGAAAGCCATTCTTTCAATCAGATGTAAAACTGTTTGTATAACACCCTTAAAGATGTAGTCTTTGATGACGCGTAAAAGTTACTGCTTATCAAAAACATTTCTTTCTATCATTATTTTCCAAATAAATTTGTTGGAACTTAACACCTAGAATGCAATGTAACAGACTAGTCAACCGATGGCTAGGTGTCTGTATCTTGCCCGGATGTACGCGCTAGTCAGTAACTAATTAGCCTCCTTATCTCTACTGTATAGGATAATCACACTGATATCGACGCATCAAACTTTACGCCTTCAATTTATGCAGTCAAGACATTACTAAAACCATAGACCTAAAGCAAGTAGAGCAATTTAGCAAAATAAGGGAAAACATGTCAATCATTTAAAGTTTAAAATTATTAGGAGTAGATTATATCACGTTACATTTTACATAAAGTTGTTATTTACATTTTGTCTGAGTTTCACATTTGGTTTGCCACTTTAGACTTTATAACAATGATGTAAAGTTTTCCTTTGTAGTTGTCGTTCAGTACATCTGTAGAATGTTATAAATATAATCGTTATTTTCATATCTTGAATATGCCTTAATTACACGCACTAGTATATGTTAATAATATCGTTAATGTTAAGTATTTCTTGTGTTACGTCAAATTAATTCTGTTCATGCTGGTAGCATTGACTATGACGTTCCTATATCAATCAGATTCAAGTACAAATACAAATATTTATAGTAGATTTAATAAAGTACTGTTTATTCAATTGACATTCCAATAAGGGTAATTTGTGTACTTGCAGAAAACTGATATTACCACACCGTTTCTATAATATCATGATTTCACAGGGTAACGAGGGAGAAACTGTGTCAATTTGGGACAAAATTCGATGGCACGAAGGAAAAACTATATATTCTATAATAGGGTGGTTTTAATAATAGCGGCTTGATGGAGGCAAAGCAAACTTCTATGGGACTTCATATAGAGTTCAAGTATTTAGCATGAAACATGTATGCGACTCACTTTTTCTATTCTGTTCAAATTTTTAACATGAATTTTCTACAGCCTGCTAAAAATCAGATTTATAGTATAATACATAGATTTTGGGGCTAAAAAGGCCCTAGAGGTAAGGTTTTAGTGTAATCATGTCAACCGTGGCTGCTGAATTTTGTCCGGCCAGATACATATATTCCATTATGCGAATATTTCACACATACTAATATCTTGATTACCGTCTTCTCCAACGAATGTTTGAGTTTTGATCCGAAAGAAAACGTTTAGAAAGCAAATACTTGGCACTGTGATGTTTATGGTATCTTTCACCTCTAGAGTAGACCTCCTGCACAGACCGTACAAACTCTACAGGCAGTTTTCCAGTGTAAATTATCTCACTGGTGAGTGATAAGTTAAGATGTCATCGGTTCACATTAGGTCAAATCACATACCTTGAAGTCTCTCGGGAAGGTTTTGCTCCGAGATAAAGAAGAGTGCAGAAAAGTAAAAGAAAAAAATTTTATCGCTTAGTAGAACTTAAGAATCGTTAAATGTAAAAACTAACAATGATAAAACTCTTACAAACGATATCAGTGTGTGAACAGAGCCTGGTGGGACATGTGAAACACTGTCGGTATATTCTGAGCCGTCTGCTTTGGAGGTATGAGCATTAATATCACAATGTCAGGATTTTGTTGAGTAGGGATTATCGTAGGGGCAAGACAACTTGTTCGAAATGACCCGATGAAGGTGTAAGTAGGTCTGCACAATGACATGTCAATGAGCATTCACTACGCAAGGTGAATGCACCAGGCCCGTCAGAACCTACCGGCCACACTTGCCGAGAGTCCACCAAGTGGGACTTTGGCATGTGATTCTGACGTACACACTTCATATCTGACAAAAGTTTAAAGGGTTGAATGACATAGTCCTGTGAATTCTAAGATAACTCCATCTACGCTTTACTTGAAGGTTCAACAGTGATGGTGGTTGTGAAGACAAGCGTGCCTACCCCATTGAGAGTTACATTCAATATATCAGTCATGGCAACTATTACAATCTCACGAGACTTTCAAACACTTGTTAAATGTATACCATACCTTGCATTGTAATGAAAGTGAAAGTGTCCCTGTTTGACCATGCACAAATGGCATAAGTATGATGCCATGTTTGCCATGTGTTTAGGTGTATAGGGATTGAATATAGACAATCATATTGTTTATATCTACCTACACAGAAAACTTCTGGTAATTCAGATGAGCAGTTTCTCTTGTAGAGGTTTACACTAAAATGCAAATTAAATTGTATGTAGCATCCTAAGTCTATGCAATACAATAAATGCAATGGCATATTGCGTTAGTTTTAGGGTCAGTGTGTAAGCTTAACTAAAGTCGGTTTTCACACAAATTCTGAAGGTATTTCATCTCACATCAATATTGCTGCTGTTGATAAATCATTTAAAATAAATGTAAGTGACTATGATGTGTACAATTTTCCTAAGGCCGGGGCATATTAGTCTTTACGCCCTGATACGGCTTTTGCGGCCCGAGGTTCTACGGCGGAAGAGCCGAAGCATGCGAGGGCCTGTACGCCGTACGACCAAGGGCCGCAAAAGCCGTATCAGGGCCGTAAAGGTGTTATCATATACCTTATGGAATGATAAATATGTATTTTTATAATATTCAACATTGTTTAGGAGATAAAAATGCGTGCGATATCAAAATTCATCGCAATTTGTGTCAGTTTTTCATAAATACGATGGCCGCTTCCCGTCGCGGATTGACATACATAATGACGTCATTTGTTTACCTGCAGATTTCCAGAACGCGCAAAGCAAATGCGTACTATTATGTGACCAATAGAGATCAGGGCTGAAATCGAGGTGTAAGAAGGATTAAAGCGTGATGTCATTTTATTGTAATTTATACTGAACTGGCACGAACTTAGTACACACAGGATTTCACTAGAATTTAGAAATGAAAGACGATGTCACCGGCGCGGCTCCGCGCAACTACGATCTGAGCGAGCAGACGTTTTCCAAATCTCGCGCTGGCTTTGTGTACATATGGAACGTTTGCGGATAGCAACGCGCGTACTAACCAGAATCGAGATAGTTGAAAATGCACGCGATTGCCCATATTTGGGCACCGGGCCGGGGCGTGATACGTAAAAAATGCATGGATCTGAGGCGCTTTCTCCCATAGCTTTACACAGGCACGTAAATGAAGGTATATGGTAATGTTTTACACAACATCACGGATACAGAATAGATGCAAAATTCAAATATGACGATTTTATCTAGTGTCTGACAAATAACCCTGCTACAAACCGACCAATATTTATTTTAGCTATAAAACAAAGAAAACAACCTTCACCTCTATTGGTAGAAATGATTGTCATAGTAGTACAAAACAAATCACACGGCTTGAAAATATTTTAATAAGATAACAAGCGAAATCATAACGTACACATTTCTAGCTATCTATAAAACAAGCGCGGATATTGTCACATTTAAATCTTGTACTAATTAACATCACACTACTTTGTTTGTGTTATAATTTTATGACAGACGGAAATACATTAGTCGGCGCCCGCCTAGTGGGCACATGCATGAGAGCGCAGCCTCTAATGAGCCCTTCTCTTATTGTTCGCTAGTGCAATCAGACTTAAACACGATGTCGATCGTTAATATCCCCTAGCATGCCCTCATACATACATAGATACATACATACATAGATACATACATACATAGATACATTAGATACATAGATAGGCTACATAGATAGGCTACATAGATACATAGATACATAGATACATAGATACATAGATACATAGATACATACATACATACATACATACATACATACATACATACATACATACATACATACATACATATACACATATATACAGACAGACAGGCAGACAGACGGAGAGACGGACGTACGGAAGGACAGACAGATGCCGCAAGCTTACCAAATCAGCTCTCTTATCTATATGTGTACATGTACCGAATGTGAATTTAAACTATTAAATATGCAAATAAACAATGTTACACTCATCAAATTTTGGGCCTATCTGAATCTACATACACCGATGTTATTTATGAAATACAACAATTTCAGTTTATTGAAGTATTGATATATGAACTAATTACAGATTCATTAAACATCAAATGAACTAGTTTTAAGCATGTCATACTCACCAATATTTACGTATAAGAAATCTAATTATTATACCTTGGAAGAGTCCTAAATTTTGTGAATTTAGATTGTTACATGGCCTACTTACAGAAAATAAAGTATCATGCAAATCAGGTGACAAGTTAATGAGCTTTCTTGCGTCCTATCAAAATTGTCACAGTATGGAACTCATTACTTGACAGTCTTCTCATACAATCCATTTGTTACTAAGATAACATAGCTTTTAGAGATAACATTATACTTCACCACGTGCTTCCAATGATGTAATATGACTCTTTGACGAATTAATCTTTCATTCAAAATATAATTTATTAAAGATGCCAAACGTTTAGCCAGTGTGGTTGCCAAAACTTGCAGTATCCTAATCCCTCTTTCTTGAAAAAATCCTTAAGATAATTCCATTGCTTTCAATAGAGAGTGTTGATCTGCGTACAGGAAATCGGGTTGAAAGGGTTATCTTAATTCCACGTAAACAAAGCCACAATAACCTTTGGTAACAATTCTAGTGGGCCAAACTATTGTCATGAAAGGGTTAAGCTACTAAATTAAAATTCCTTGGTTTCTCTGGAGGAAACATTTTTAATGTACAAAATATGAATGCATTGAACATAATATTGCTCATCAAAAATATGTCATCTAATTTAATTATTTTGTCGGAGGCCGGCACATGAGAAAAATTATATTAAGAAATTGTCAGCGAGTCTTGGGTGTATTCATCAGCAATCATGATACAACAAAGTGTGATGTAACATGTCAAATTTAAATGCACACTTCAGTAATCAGTCAAAAATGCTGCAAAATATTGAAAAATGGTTGAAAATATGTCAATATTGTCTATGCCAAAAGCCGGGAAAAAGTGTGACAAGTATGATGCAGCGCTGTTTGACAATTTATGAATAGATCATTTAATCAAGAGACACAAGACGATGTTAAGGAAAATTTATTTTTGGCTAGCAGAATCCTCTACATTGGTTTTCTTTTGTAAATCTTTTTCGCTGAACTGCTCAACATTGAATTGCGTGTCCTTCCAATGGCGGCACTGCGTTCGTTTCCCATTAGGCATGACCAGGAAAAGTTTGTCGATTTTTAAAATTGGGTAGTCAACAGCCTGCATTGTGGCAATGATGCCCCAGTCCTGCATGCAATTCTTGCAGTGTACCTTACTGTGTTTGTACATTTCGTCTATTTGCTTTGGTTTTTTGTGTGGCAAGACCTTAATTCTCTCTTCGAAGGCCTCGTCTATGAGAATGCGGTGTGAATCCTTGAACACGCGTAAGTCTGTCGACAGGCATGCAAAGGTGCTGCATCTTTTACACTTGAACTCGACAGCTTCTTTGGGCGCTTCTTTTCGACGTTTGGCGATTGCAGCTGATTTTGCTTCTTCAAGTCCCCGACGCTCCACTTGATCTATAGCTTGAAGGTCGTTGATCCTATTCGCGAAGGATCTTTCGCTCATCCTCCGGATTTCTTGGATGGCTTTATACATCATGTTTTCTCGCATGTCATATTAAGCTGTTTTCGTTTCATGACACCAGTTTCCGTTACTGCTACCAGGAAAGTTTTTCCAGAATTGACTCTACTTCTTCCTGTTTTTTTCAATAGCACGATTACGAAGATAACATGAGAAGCAGTGATGATTTAAAGGCTTCACATTCTCAGAAAACGTTACCCTGAATTATATATATATATATATATATAATATATATATATATATATATATATATTATATATATATATGTATATATATGCGTGTGTGGTGTGTGTGTGTGTGTGGTGTGTTTGTATATAATATATATAATAGAAAATAGATTACTGAAAATCCTTAAAGTTGAGTGCAAGTATCTAAAATACTGCTTATTTATATCAGCGATTTGAAAATTACACTACTTTTTATTAAAGACAGTGGACAAAAATTTGCTGGGGAGGCTTAGTATTATGCTGACACAAAGTTAATGAAGAAATAATTGAAAACAAAAGGAAAGATAGCATTTTTCCAAGGAAATAATTAATAGTAATATATTTTACCTTTAGCCTATTTCATTGTTGGCATAATTGTAGCGAAAGACCAAGTTACAAAGCTGGATGTCGATACCTTCTTGACCAACACGTATACAGATGATGATACGATGATTGCATTCTTTGAACATCTCTAAAAGATTTCTCTGTTGTGACTCAGTCATCCCTAAAAAGGAACGTGCGAGAAGATTTCATCTCAGAGTTGACAGTTTGTCTTTTAACCCTTTCATCACTATGGGTTTGCCAAGGCCCATTGTTAACGATGATGATTGTTGACCTGTTTACGGAGAATTTGGGGAAATGAGGACGAATAGATCCACCCTTTGATCTACTGAGATTAATAGGAAAGTACCAACGTCTGATGGTAAAAGAGATCATGTATTCGGGAGTGACTTCAGCGCATGATCTAATCCAAGTTTCCCTGTTTACAGGGATTTGAACTACATTGTCACACACAATGTAAGAGCTAAGGGATAAACATCATTTGACTTATTACAAGTGCATGAAGTCGTGACATGTACTTTACACCTTATTTATTTCAATGATTTGGCTCCCCCAATTATATTCATTGGTGAGCGGTTCTATACACAGCTCACAGACATAAGGGTATAAGATGAAAATACTCGTTTACAGTTTGTTCAGGAACCCCGTCAGTGATTCACGGCTAACGTTCCAGCAGATGCTACTTGTTTCCAGGGTAATTGTACGATTAAAAAATTAGGGAATACCGACAAACGCATATATCAACACCAGTAAAATTAAGTTTAACGGAGAAAATGGCATTAGCAAACTAATGAAAATGGACACTTTACCAGGATTTTCTCCGCTTCCACCTCCTCCAACCAATACCCAGGATTCATCCTTCAAATCCTGCAGTTTTCTTCAATCCAACTCTTCAAGGCATAGCATGAAGCCCTGGTTTTGGTGAGAACAATGCAACGCGAATCCGGCTCTTCCTCGTAGGCTTTAAGGATAAGGTCACCAAGTTTTTCCAGCACAGGGTTTCTGTATCTTGCGTCACCTGCAACTTTTTCTAAGTCATTTTGATTCTCTGAAATGATGAAAAATTATAATTCAGATGATTGAAAAACAGAGAGTGTTTCCTCCTTTAGTTAAAACGACTGAAAAATAGAGAGTTTAGTTTCACTATATATTGTAGTAACAAAAGGATTTTGTCAAAACAATCAATATATTCATGCTGCATGCTTTTCTGATTAATACGCTTTGATGAGTCCCAGATAAATCACTGAAAGATTCACTTTGCATGTTCTCCTTTTCAACTGTCGCACACACAACACACACACACACACACACACACACACACCTACACACACACACACACACACACACACACACACACACACACACACACACACACACACGTAAGATCCAAAAGGGATAGCTGCAGGAAAACGTACGAGACCAGGAAAAATATTTGTCACTAGACTAACGCAAAATATTTACAAGTAAAACTATTTTATCCTTATTGGAGATATTTGTTGGAACTGCACTCAAAGGTCGCTTGAGACCCAATCGAGTAATGTAAACACTGTATCCAAGGTACAATGGTTATTGATGATAGTTAAAAGATGTTTGCCATAATCTACATCGTATAATATAAATATTGCAGTTGTGATGATGAGGTGCATCTAGATATCTATTGTATTACCCAAATATGTCTGTGAGCTGTGTATAGAACCGCTCACCAATGAATAAGCTTATAATGTTTGGGGCCAAATCATTGAAACAAAAAGGGTGAAAAATACATGTCATGACTTCATGAACTTGTAATAAGTCAAATGGTGTTTATCCTTTAGCTCTTACATTGTGTGACAATGTAGTTCAAATCCCAGTAAACAGGGAGACTTGGATAAGATCATGCACTGAAGTCACTCACGAATACATGATCTCTTTCACAATCAGACTTCGGTACAATGTTTTTAAAGAAGACACTCGCACAGGCGCAATTCCGACGACGGTTTCCCTTGATAGTATCTGATTTTTTACCTTTAAATATTGAAAGAGGTCTTCATCAAGTTTATCAAAACCTTGTCTTCTGGTCTCCAGGTTGTCAAAGTATTTGTTCAGACACTGCAAAGCATCCTTAGTCCGAGCGTCTTTGTTAACAAACAGTGAATCATTATATTTCTGAATATAAAGGAAATGCCTATTAGCCAGAAAATTATTTTATGGCAGAAATACACCACGCATGTAGTTCTACTACTTTCAATAAACATCTACAGAATTTGTTAAAACTGTATGTACTCGTTGTTATAAATATACATATTATTAGGGCAACAGTGTTGCATAGTAGCTTTTAAGCCCTTACCAAGTTTACAGCTTCAGTAAAAAGCAATTTAGGAAAATGTGTTTGATTTCTCATAGCTAATCCTTTGTAGATATGCATCTCAAATACTGAATTATATACACTGGAGCAAATTTCAAAACATAAAATATATAATTACATTCATGTTGACGTGTAATACTCTGATTTTATCATATACCATGCCCATATTGCTACATCCTAGTGACGTTCAACGTAAAATATCAGCCGTGATATTTCACGGTAAACGTCGAGATATGCACGATAAACGTCATCAGTTTTAGAGTTTTCCCGAACTACATTAGCAGTTTGTTGGTAAACAACGTAAACAACATAATGGCTGCCGCTCCCCACCTGCGAAGCGATGTCGCCGACGTAAAAACTTGAAGGGCTTCGATGAACACGGGTATTTCTGGTTGCAAAATACGGAAATACCACGTTGAGTCTTGAAATGTTTTCCCATGATATTTTTTTGGTCAAGTTCTAGCAAACATTCTGCTGTTCGCACGGCGCCGGCACTGTGCACGGTCTCCACCGAACAGGTAGTGAGCGCGTGGCGTGACAGCGACGTCGCGCGCGCGACGACTGTTGATATGGCAACTCTAAAGGTAAACTAACAAAATGGCGCCCCCTCTCCGCCCGAGCTCCGTGCCGTACGACGATCGATCCGATCGAAATCAGGATAGATTTAAAGCTGAGCCGTTTTTGATCGGTTACAGTTGTATATTAGCATATTGCACCTTAAAATGTTCCTTCTGTATGACGATATTTGTATCCCGATGTCTTTCTTCTTGGGTTTCATTGAGATATGGACGACTTGCAGCGATGTCGCGCGTGATGTTGACATCTTCCTCCTATACTTTATGAATGAAGCCTGTTCACATAAACATTCTGATATTTATGCGCAAGGCGTAATAAAGTAAAGCCTCAAAATTAAAGGTTTTTCGTTCTATTAGTAAAAATTCCCTAAAATTATGGGCATGGGTATATGATAAATCTGTTATTACCCAATATCGCCTGTTCCTTGTGTCGTATCAGCATTCGTGTCATTTGTACTGCGTCAGACACTCGACTTCGTCTCGTGTCTGACGCAGCACAAATGACACTCATGCTGATACGACACAGGAACCGGCGATATTGGGTAATAACCTCTAAATACTGCATAATTTAGCTTAGCTTACACAAAAAATAATAGACAGGGATCCTTTTGATAGATAAATACCCCCGAATGAACACAGAACAATTGTGTTTTAATGGCCTGCATCTTATAACCGTTCAAATTATTTTTAAATTACACTTTCCACTGAATTCAATATATGATAGATGTATATACAGCATGACTTTTGCAAAACAGTGTAACATGCTTTTCATATGACATCATCAAGATCTGAAGCTGCTTCAGGAACACCATTCTCACCAAAGCTAGAATATAAGATATACATAAAAACCAATTCTTATCACTTACCCTTAGATGATCTGTGCATGTCTTAAACATCCGTCTCATCCTGTCCACCGAAAGCGCAACAACGCTTTCTTTTCCAAGATTGACCACCCATTCCTCATAGGCTGGTGTTCCTCGTTCGTTTGGGGGTTTCAGAGCTTTTTGATCGATTTCTTTTGCAGCTGTGAAAATTTGAATACTAAATGTATAACGGTTGATTTCATGACTTCAGTAACAAATGTGGCAAGCATCAAGTCAGCCAGCAAATTTAGTTTCCAGTCAAAGTTCATGTCAACTAGATATAACCCTCTTGTGCGTTGAAAGGCAACACTAGGCCTTTGTAAGACTTCTCTTAGAACAATAGGACTTCAAGCTTATTTCTGATCATTGGAATAGAAGGGCGAAGAACTGAATGCACACAGCTTAGCTAGTCAAGAGGTTAGAGATCAACAAATTTCTTCACGTGGTTAAGTCAACAAATACTGACATAATTCAAACAAAAATACTGTAGCAGAGAAACACCCATTAAATCATATGTTCTCTGACACTTGGGTCCATAGGTTCCCTCCAGCTCAACTGGATACTTGTTCACAAGTGCTGAAATAAATTCATACTGGCAATGTAAACTTAACAGTATTAATAGAGATCATGTCTACATAGAACACATGCAAGGTTCATCACCTTCCCTCAGATCTCTAGGCAAATACAATACAGTAGCTGGGGCTTTCGATTTAACGGCATGCTTCACAAGTCATATGGGTTGACTAGACTGTGACTGTTACAAAAACCTACATACAATGTACTCTGATGAAGGAAAATAATAGTCATTGGGCTACAGAGAAAAGCACATTCAAATGAACCAAATTGAGATGAAGCAGCCTAGTGAAGTAATGTCATATTAACAGCATACATACATCATTAAGGTAAATGAAAGGAATTGGCATTTTACCTTCTGAGGAAAGCTAATAGTTTCAAGTTTTGACATAATTCCACTGACTATTTTGACGAACTGGTCTTCAACTCTGCCTTGAACACTGAGTAATTCTGAAGATAAACACAGAGAAAATCAAATCTAATTGGGTAAGCAATATCGATAGCTGCAAATTATTAAATGGAATTACTCGTTTGCTTTAATTGTTTATAAAAGTATTTCTGAAACATCACAATCATGGGTGAATTGACTATTTTGCTGCATTTGATATGGAAGCAATGGTCATAAAAATGGCTTATGATGAATCAAGTCGAAAGGGTGAATAGCTTTTCCCAGGCAATGCACAGAGTCACTTAAAGCTTTGGCAACTGCCTCAGGGACACAAGTATGCAGCGTTGTATATATACTCTGCGATTCATTTTAGGACAAAGAGCTTCGAGACTTTGGTAATAAACATAATTTGACTACATGGGCATACGTGTTTATCAAACTTGTTGATGGCGAAGGGGCCCGGGAAGTGACCCAGTATGATTTAGGTACATATTTCAGTAAAGAGTGAAATTTTATTTCTTACAAATAAAGTTGACATGTGCTCACAACTAATGTTGCATGTATTCACCTTCATCCGGTACAGGAACATATTGCTGCAGTTCGTTTTTGTTCTTCACAACAGTTGATATATTATCAGCATCAAGATTGGCACAGATCTTCATAATATGCTCCACTGCTTATTGCTGTGTTCTACTTTTGCCTACGCCAAGGGAAGCTGTCAAGCCTATTATCTATGACCATGTGAGATAATATTAGAATATTAGTGTTGTTACCCCTTTTACTGCCACACTTTGGTACATCCCAACAGTTTTCAATAGACCAGGGAACCTAAATATAGTGAAATGTGGATGGAAGTATTAACTTATCTATAGAGAGATGCAAAATTGTACATAAGATTTTTTTTTCCAAATAACAATTGAAATATTTCTACTGTAAATAAGTATGTGTCAGATTAATATTATATCAATCACTGATTTTATATGGTTGCGATACCATTGAATCTTATTGCACAAATGGACACATCAAGATCAAACAGTTCATAAGTATTGACCAACTCACCCACACATACACATGCAAACATTTTTTCATGCTGCTTATATGCACCATCAAAGATGTATGTTTTTATAGCAACGAGCGGTTTTACTTTTTGAGCTGCAATATAATAATTTTTATCAGAACACAATCAACATACAGTCTTAAGGTGTGTGACAATGCAAGAGTATTATCGATTTCTTTGTACTTGCATGTGTTAAAGTGCGTTAACAAAAAACCATGATGTAAGGCATTATGTGTTTTCATCTCCACTTTTTAAAAATACACCTAATAGAGTAACATTTGCTCTTTGTCCAGCTGATATACTTCATGACGAATCTCTGTCACAAACGACAAATACAGGTGATTGGGACAGAAATATCGCAATTTCCTTTCAGCATAGAGTTCTGAAACATTCCTCTATAAATGATCATCAGATGTAAGCAAAAAAGTATGTTTTCAAAGACATGTCGACAATAATGATACATGTCATTAATTCCAAAGCAAAAAGAAAACCTGATAAGTGAGCATTTTTTGTCACATTCATTTGAAGAAAAGAGTAATCTTGCACATTTATATCTTGAAATATTGTATTTGACACCACCTTTGAGTATATTATTCAAAAAGCTTTTAGTACCAGGTCTGTTGTCAAATTATAAATGTGAATAACAAAATATTTTCTTGTATTTCTGCTTGAATTGGCAAGTCCCCTTTGAAGATATATTCTTTGCTTTAATTAACAGTTTTATTGGTTATAATTTCTGATATGGATTGTTCAGAATGTACAGTGGTCATGGCTTTGCATAAAACACTTAAATTAATAGCTACCTGAGGCCTTGGTTGTTTGGGGTGATCTATCTTCATATCTCTGTACCTTGCCATGATGCGATTGTATGGTTCCAATTTCTGTGTGTGTTAAATGCAAGATTATGGTTACATGTATTGTACCAGCAGCTTTTACGGTTGCAGTAAGATTTATTGGACATTACTTCCTGCAATATCAAATGCGTTTGTAGATTTTCCTTTTAGAAAAAATGCTAGATAATATCTCAGTATCACACTTTCCACAAATGATTTCAGAAAAATCTTAACTTCCCTTAAAAGTACAGGAGAATGTAAAACAAATTATAGTAGCAAGCATAAAGCTGACAAATTTGTAGTTTACCATTGTTAAGAATTAGTCGATTTTTGTTCTCGAAAAAAAGCTTATTTGTCTGAGGTAAATTCATATGTTATCTTTGAAAGTTCCTTTGCAGAAGGCAGTCTGAGAGGTCGCCTTGCATTTGCTCCGTACACGAACAAAAACGCCGTGTTCGTCCTTCACTCAACGGACGACAAGAAAGATTGACAACTCACCCACAGCGTATTGATATTATTCCAGAAGTAGTTCAAAAACTTAAACATGGAATCGTTATGGAAAACTTCTTGCACTTTGCACAAAAACCCGAATCCTTTGCTTGTTTATGTTAAAAGTATACTATGCCCAAATATTTTTCTTTGTTCGGCGGAGGAAAATACTCATGACGTAATGACAATGTCAACACTCGTCTACGACTCATGGTGACACGGTCATTACGTCAAGAATGAACAGATATGAACTGAATGTGCTCACGTGTTTTACAACAGGTTTCATTAATAGAAGAACGCCTCACAGAATTATATGTAGCAGGTGTCACCAACTTTCTCGCAGTACTCTCAGAAAAAAAATTACTAATTACAAAACTTTATTTAATATGCGAATGAGCTGTTTGTTAACTTAACACTGCTCAGTACAATTATATATATATATATATATATATATATATATATATATATATATATAATATATATATATATATATATATATATATATATATATATATATGATTAATATTTGTTGCATGTATCATTAAATGTGCTGCAGGAATGTCAAAGCTATAACACTGATTACAAAAGTTCATTAAATATGCAAACGAGCAGATAATTTATATGACACTTACAGTATCATCATAATTATTTGAGATTGTCGTCGCTGAAACGTTTTATGAATTTTTGTTCAGTATTTCTTGATATATGTCGACACTGCCATTTCTGTCTTCATAGGAACCATTATTCGAAAAAATGATATGTCATAACTTCATTAATATGCAAGCCACACTTACCAAAATCTAATCAGTTCTTTCAATAAGCATATGCTACCTCTCTACTAAATCTGACTTGAATATTTTCAGGCATTTTTGAGTTATCGTGTAAACAGACAGACAGACAGACAGACAGACACACACACAGACAGACAGACAGACAGACAGACATCGCTATGACATTAACTCACGTGTGTGAACACGTTAGCTAAAAACATTTCAACCAGTTAATGTATGGTAATTTTATGATCAAAACAAAGATAGATAATGAATTATTTTTTTCGAGGCTACCATGATCTTCGGTTACACACCTGTGTGTGATGGCATTCATCAAATATTAGCATAGTGAAAACAGACAGGGAACTGATGATGTTGTCTTTCAGGGCATTCACCAAAATCTGGGCCGTCAACACCATGACGTCATAACCATCTTCAACACCTCTGCCATGGGGATGGTAGTGGTATCTCCTGTCAACTGGATTACCCTGTAATTCATTGGAATGAGGTACTTCTTAAACACATTCCCTGTTGTTCAACCAGTGGTCTTTGATTCACAAGGAACACTATTCTGTTAGGTGTGTTTGCTTAATGATAAAAGAAAAAACAAGAACACGACTGACATAAGAATTTATTTTGCTTACCCAAACAGTTCAAAAGTCAGGAACAATTCAAACTTCACACGCATATGCTGTGAAGAGAGAAATTGGTTATGTGACGAGGAATAGTAAAATTGCTTCAGAACATGTGAATGGCACAGATGAGATCGAGTGCTTCTTCCATATAATGCATGAGATACTTCTATAATAACTTAATTAATATGTCTACTATTATTGCAAGAACATTAACGGTAATAATTAATACATGGGAAGTCAGTGGCATATCAATTCTTCTCACACCGATGACAGGACATAACTCTAACACATGAATATTTTCAAGAATATGTGCATTTATGAGAGAAACAAAAACAATTTAAGCTCCAAGCAGCGTTGGCGGGGCCCAAGCACTTGCAAACACTGGCAAAAGGTACCAGAACGATTATGATAACACTTGAATGATAACACGCAATGATAACACTCCAATGCTGATGGGTACTACAAACAATGAAATTAAAAGTTTGTCGCACTTTTGGTTACTGAATTTTAGGAACATTTATGAATCGAGGTCAAAGGTCGTGTGGGTCTCTTAAGGATTATGACAAAAACATGTTCCAAACTTTATCCATGTATACCAAAAATCAGACCTGTAGCTTTATTGGCTAGTGCAAAACGAGAAATGCACATAATTAATGAAGTACAGGTTTTGGGGCAATAACATCCCTCACTACTGACTATGAAGGGTTTACAACCAGTGGTTACTTATTTATAGGCATATATGCATATATGAGGTCAGAGGTCACCGAGGTCAAATGACATTTTGTCAAAAAAATTCCAACCATAATTATCCGCATGTATTATTTATAGGCATTTACAGGCATATTGATGATGAAAGGTAGTGTGGGCCTGTTGGATATTGTGGCAAAAAGATTGTTTTCCCAAATTTATACCTGTGTACCAAACTCAGACATCTAGCGTATTGGCTAGCCCAGAATTAGATATGCGCACAAGTGATGAGCCATAGGATATGGCACCACAAGGTCTTCCATAATACCAAATATGAAGGATGTAGTAATTTTGTCTTTAGAGTTATGGAGATACCTATGTGTATATTTGAGGTCGAAGGTCATTTAGGTCATGTCAAATTTTGTCAAAAATTTGTATACCACAGTTATTGCTATGTACCAAAAATCAGATCCCGATATCAATTGGTAAGCCTAGAGTTAGATATGCACATATATATTGAGGTACAGGATATGCTGCCATAAGCTCTCCCATCATACCAAATATAAAGGGTGTAGCACTTGTGGTTAATGAGTTATGGTCATATATGTGGTCAAAGGTCATCGGGATCATGTGACATTTTGCAAAATTTATTCAATAGTTATCCCGATGTACCAAAAATCAGACCTCTATCTTTATTCGTCAGCCTAGAATTATATGTGTGCATAATAAATGAGATATAGGGTGTTTCGTATCATACCAAATATAAAGCGGGTAGCACATGTGGTTACTGAGCAATGGACATATATGTATATTTGAGCTCAAAGGTCATCGTGGTCATGTGTTGTTTTGCTAAACAAATTGTAGTGCACAGTTATCCCTATGTACTGAAAATTAGACCTCTAGCTCCATTAGGAACCCTATTATTAGATAAATGCAAAATTAATGAGGTACAGTATTTTGTCAGGGTCAAAGGTCAGAGGTCCAATGTTATATTGCATAATAACCCTCCCGGACTCTTACATTGTCAGAATAAGCCATTGCCATAGCTTAGCATAGGTATAGCACATTGAAAAATGTGAAAAATATTACTTTAAAAATCTTCTTCTCTTGATCAAAATGGCTTGTGCCCTTGAAATTTTTCAATCAGGATCCTTGACCTATGACCTACAAATGTTGTTAACTGTACCTTGATTGATTAAATCTTATGCAAATGAGATGAATTTAAATGTTTCAATTCAAGATAACTGCTGGCTCATGTGACCAGTTGGCATGGTAACAAAGTAAATAATTTTGCCTTTGAGTTTTAGCTATGTGTTAAATTGCAAGTCATTTGGTGCAATGCTTTTTGAATATGAGCCGTCATATGTGAAAGTAGGTCAAAGGTCATCCAAAAATTGCGAAAATAATTTGTCCCATACTTTTCCCTATGAACTAAGAACCAAACCTGTAGCCCCTGTAGTTCCTGAGATACATTGATTTTGCATAATTCATAAGTTATGGAAAAATATCAATTTAATCACTTAAAAATCTTCTTCTAAAAAAACGGCAAGGTCAATGACCCTAAAATTTAGCACATAGCATCTTACTACAATGCTTTACAAAAGCTGCTAAACGTTTTTGGATTGGTCAAATATTATGCAAATTAGGCAGATTAAAATATTTCAATCCAAGATTGCAGCCAGGTCATGTGACCAATCAAATTTTGTAGACCCAGGTGCACGAGTACTCATTCGACTCTATTAGCTCTGCAAGTTTGAAGTTGCTGCGCTCAGCGGTTTCTGAGATCTAGGTGAGCAAAGAATTGCGGGGGAAGTAGAAGAAGAGAAGAAGGAAGAAAGCTGAATTCCTGTAAAAACAATAGGGGCCCAAGCCCCTATGGGCTTGTGCCCCTAATGATTGCACTTGGTCATGAGGTGTAAAACAACAATACCTGTAAATCCTTTCGTTAGGTGGCGCTGCATGATATACAGGGCAGTGATCGTT
Source organism: Ptychodera flava (assembly GCF_041260155.1). Classification (NCBI taxonomy): domain Eukaryota; kingdom Metazoa; phylum Hemichordata; class Enteropneusta; family Ptychoderidae; genus Ptychodera; species Ptychodera flava. The sequence goes on along the minus strand of NC_091929.1, from coordinate 18,368,163 downwards.
TTACCACTTCCAGTAGGAGCACAGATGATGGTGTTTTTGCCTTCGAAAACAGGCTCTACCAATTCCATTTGATACTTCCTTCGCTCGAAAGTCTCCCATTGTGGTTCATCAATACTGAATTCCAAGTTATCCGTATCTCCAGTGTCATTAACATCTTCGCCTAGTGAGGGTAAATGAAAACTTATTAAACATTTTTCATGGATCAAAGATTTTTTTAAATTGTAACAAAAAAAATTGGAACGAACTATTTGGCTTTTATTGTTTTACACAAAATCATCTCTAATGATGATAATAAATACACAAATTCTTCCAACAAAGTTTTTAATAGAGTATCCGTGAACATGTGTTACGTTCAATATCAAAGTAGAGATTTGTTGGCCGCTAGTTAGGTTATCAGTGTACCAACTTTGAAATTTACTGCACACGTAGTTTACATCCGAAAGTCACAAAACATTGCCCTATAAATTTGCATATTCATCACCCTTTAAACAAATCTGCATTAGGTCAGCACTAGGGCCTCTCAAACATATATTACAACTGTCTCACCAGGGATTATGAAGAAGGAGATTTTTGATTTCTGCCATATATATATATATATATATATATATATATATATATATATATATATATATATTATATATATATATATATATATATATATATATATATATATATAATATATATATATATATATATATATATACATACAGTGGTGAATGAAAAGTACAGTGGTGAATGAAAAGTGTATATATACATATATATATATATATATAATATTTCAAACAATATATATATATATATATATATATATATATATATATATATTATATATGACGCATGTACACATCAAATATGAAGTTTGTTAAGTAATTTGAGTGGATAGGTACATACATACATACATACATACATACATACATACATACATACATACATACATACATACATACATACATACATACATACATACATACATACATACATACATACATACATACATACATACGTACATATACACATACATACGTACATACATACATACATACATACATACATACATACATACATACATACATACATACATACATACATACATACATACATACATACATACATACATACATACATACATACATACATACATACATACATACATACATACATACATACATACATACATACATACATACATTCGAACATACATGAGTACGTACGTACATAAATTGATTATCATACAATGTCATGCATACACACGAACATACAGACTGAAAGCGGACGCCAGACAGATATCCATTGTAATATATTCTATAGATCATAGTTTATACAGTAGCTTAAATGAGACCACTTTTCTTTGTTAACAACATTGGAAATAATGCATGTTCAATATTAAAAAACAATTAAGAGAGTGAAAAGTAACATCATATACAAGTTTCAAACTAACTAAAGAAAAAGTGAAAGTTAGCAGAAAAGGTACATTTAACTTACAGATAAGAAAATTTAACCAACAATGCCATACCTTTGCATAACAGAAATTTCCATTTTAATATAATATTTGTGTCTTGGATCGTTGTCAAACGTACGAAAAATGAATGAATCTTGCTATGCAACATTTTGACTAACCTGGATATGTTTGCTCTTGTATTTCAATAGGACTGCTGGAACACTTACGGCGTTTACTCGGTGGTGAACCTGTCAATACAGTAAATTGCAAGTGGAAATGTTAGGGTTGTCAATAGTATAGCTTCAAACTTACGATTTTCATTTACATATGACCAAAACGTTAAATGCTTAACTTGAATCAAAACTGATTTAATGATCCCTTTAAAGGTTTCCCTTAAGACAGGCAATAATGATTTTATCAATTTGTATGTGATGTAAAATATTTGATTATCTTGTCATTGTAGTCATGCATATGCTTTCTGAATGTATAGGGCGCAGGAAACTGACAATACCAACACAGACTTAAGAATATCTTTGTGAACAAGTAAGTGGTTCATTTGCATACTTTGTAGATGAAGTTTGATTTATCTTCAATAAGGTTACGCTAGGCACGATGATTTGTGAAGTACATTTGCCTTATACTAACTCAAAGTATGTCAAACTCAAAAATAAAAAAACTAGAAAATCTGGATTGAAACAGTTTTGTGTACCTGTACTATCCGCTACTTCCTCCTGTTCTTCTTGAAGGTGCTGTATTTGCTGTGCGATGTGTTCGTCCTGTGCTCGATGTAAACTGTGGTCGTCTATGTGCTGTTGCACGCTTGTAGTTTCACCTTTAGGATCTTGCATTGGTCTTGTTATCTCTCTGTGTACTGCAGCTGAACTCCGTTCACAGCTGGCTGTAATACCGCAATGAAGCGAGTCTTGGGTATCTATTGTTTTGTAATAAAAACAATGTATCGTTGAAATGACTGAAAAAATACAAACTTAAGGTATTTTGCTAGCTCGATATCAGGGAAGCAAGACTGCAAACCATCCCCTATCTGATCTACAAGTCGAACTGATGTACACATAGTTCATTTTAGGGAGTTATTTCAGCTATAGCCTAGGTATCTTCCAGGGTTTAATTCCTAGCGATTACTCTCTAGCTTATCGTCGAATGCATACTTTTCTTTTATACTTTTCTTTGGTATGTTCTTTCTATGGGAAAAGGTTGTACAAACCCTAGCCGTACCATGTTTGTGAAGGGGGAAGAAAGATTGCGTGGTGACCTTCATTATAGAAAAAAAAAACAAAGAGGAGAAAGAGAGAGCATGGAGGGAGCTCAGAGGAAAATATAGCATTTCAACTTGATAGATATCCTAATACACACTTGAACTCAGCTCATTGATTGGTAGACATGATCTTTGTTATTCTGTGTATGATTCTTAAATTTCAATCATTATTGTACAATCATGACAGTTACGCCATCCATTTTTTTCGGTTAGTCTTTCTCATTACATGTAATTTGAATTTGAGAGGGCAGATGCCTCATCTATTGAAGCCATGGATTAACATTTGATACAGAGTTTTGATAAATGGAATCTCACTCCCATGAGGACCTGTGGTCAGATTTCTCACACTCGTTTTGGATATTTTGTCTCACACGAGCCTTGGAGTGTGGGATTATTTTCACACATGACCACAAAATGCGTAACTTCATACTGGAAACATTGAATGTTTAACTGTATCAGCGACTATCATACTTCGTGGTCATCTATAGTATTCCGTCGTTGCCACTAACGCGAACCCCGTGGCGAGGTCCACTCCCTATACTTAAACTTCTGCTTTGGACGAGATGTCCAACAGAAAAAATTGGCGATATGTTTCAAGGGGTTTAGGGAGCCTTCAGTAATTTCAGAGGGTGGGCCAGGGGAATTCCGCGCGCACCTGTACTGTAAAATGTGACCCTCTCTCATCCTTGAGTCTAAAATGTGACCCCTTGTCCGGCATTCTGAAACCTGACCCTCCACTCAAACACTGCAGTTTTCTCCCTAGGAATAACTTAAACCAGTATAGCTAATTTCCATAACAATTAGGGACTGCCCCAATTAGCATGGGGAGGGCCGGGGATTTGGAACGACGGTGCTAAAAAAATCTTGACCCTCCCCTGACATTTTCTCCAAAAAAATCATGACCCTCCCCAAACGTAAGGCTGGAAAATGTGTGACCCCACTCCAGTTTCAAAAATACATTCTCGAGTTCCGTAAAGCCTCGAATAATTATACAATTTATTACGGATGTAGCATTTTGTAGAGTTTGACAGGATGTACAAAAGACACAATGATGAGATAACCAATTTTACAAATGACAAAAAATACAGATCTACAGGTATCTTTGCCCTGGTATGGTTTCCACAGCTTTTAATCTTTGATACACAAACTGGTTCACAAACAAGAGATACTCGAAGAATAAAAATTAATACTTTTTCCGGCAAACATTGAAACTTATGCTGTGACTCTAAGATAAACAGTACAGCATCTTATAATTCAATAATAAGAGTGTGATTAGTAAAAACAAGGTTATAAATTAAAATCTATCGCAAAACATTATTTTAGTCCATATCGCCATATATCCATAATTACATTCAGAGAATAACAAAGAAGTTCTGCGAAATATTAATCCTGGGTTTACAACTATGCCAGTAGATGTTGATGATATTAACATTGAGAGTCTAGCATCATTTAAAAAGAGATCTCAGATATTTAAAAAAAACCACATTTTTAAGTTACATTTTGTAACAAAAGAAGCAAAACTTAAAATATAGATATGAAAGTCACTTATACTGATAATGATGATGATGATGATGATGATGATGATGATAAAAGTAATGATTACAGCAGTAAAGAAAAATGTGAACATGTTGGCGAGGAGGACAATGGCGATGATGAGGGCAATGACGATGAGCAGGACAATGACGATGAGGAGGACAATGATGAAGATGAGGACAATGACGATGATGAGGACAATGATGATGATTAGGACAAATGACGATAAAGAGGACAATACGATAAGAAGGACAATGACGATGATGAGTACAACAATGATGATGAAGACAATGATGATTACGAGGACAATGACGATGAAAAGGACAATAACGATGATGAGGACGATGATGATGATGAGGACAATGACGATGATGAGGAAAATGATGATGATGAGGACAATTATGATTATGAGGACAATGATGATTATGAGGACAATGATGATTATGAGAAATGACGATAGGAGGTCAATGATGATGAGGCACAATGACGATGATGAGGACAATGATTGTGATGAGGACAATGGTGATGATGAGGATAATGATGATGATGAGGATAATGATGATGATTAGGACAATATGATGAGGATAACGATGATGATTAGGACAATGATGATGATAATGGAGAGAAATGTGATTAAAATGGGGAACAATTGTAGTTGAGATATTAATAGGAAAGTAGAACTGATATGTTCAGAGAGTTGCAATGTAGTGGAGTGGTAGGTGATGAATGTTCATTATATAGGAAATAAAAGAGGAATTTACGTTCAGTCCCTTCGTTTAATGCATTGAGTATAAGATACAGACAAAATTACAGGAGGAGGGAAGGCGTTGTGAGAGGGAGGGTTGCACTTTATCACACAGGCATTTGTGAAGGGTCTTGCATTTGCGGGAGGGTCACCACATTTTGCGCAAGTATAAGGTGGTTAGATGTGCCTGATAAAGTGCTTCACCCAAAAATATCAAATCATAATACATGCTGGGAGTCTATCAGGAAAAGTATTCACAATTTTCCCCATATAACAACCTTTATCTGTTTGATGATATCTGAAATAATGTAATTTGCTTGAAATGGGAAGTAAAACGTGCATGTATGTACAAGAAATTGGATTTTTGGATTTCATTGAAAATGTTGATTTACTATATATGGTAGTCTATGACAAAACTATGAATATTTTTTTTCCAATACAAAAATAGGTAAATATGAGTATTTATGTACGCTTGAATATTTATATGAATATACTTGATTATACTAATGTGGTTACGAATGGATGTGTATGCAAGAAATTGGATTCAGGAATTTCACCGAAATGATGATTCACTATATACGGTAGTCTATGACAAAACTGTGGATTTGTTTTTCGAATACAAAAATAGGTAAATATGTGTATTTATGTATGCAGGATAATTCATATTAATGCACTTGATTATACTATGGTAGTTACAAATGGATGTGAGTGCAAGAAATTAGATTATCGAATTAAACAGAAATGTTGATTCACTATATGTTATGATGAAACTATTTTTTTTTCTGATACAAAAACAGGTAAATCTGTGTATTTATGTACTCTTCGTTATCCATATTAATGTACTCAATTAGACTAGGGTGCTTACAAATTGATGTGTGTGCAAGAAATTGGATTTTGGAATTTCACCAAAATGTTCATTTGCTATACAAAGTAGTCAAAGAGACAAGTATGATTAATTTTTTGCCGATATTAAACATAAAACTTACAATATCTGTGCATTTATAGACATTTGATAACTGATATACATTTTGCCATCTGTACCATATCTGTTTGTCTCATGACTTTCATCGGTTTGAACTGTTCAAGGTGTTTAATGCAGGATACCACTGCATCTTCTTTGCTTGTGAAGCTTGACGATAATGTGTATGAATTAAGGAGAATCGATGTATCTTGTCGGCAATTTTCTATTCAGGAATTATCAAATTGACATTCAAAGGTTTTGTCGTAAATCATCTTCTGTCCAAAGTGACCCTCCCGTAAGATAGGTTTATAAAAAGTGCACTTCCCCTTGGACAGTTTTCTAAAAAGTGACCCTCCCCTAACTCCCCAAGCAAACCCCCCTGTAATTACTGAAGGCTTCCTTATTTTCATCAGTTATTTGGTAAATTCGGCCGTCTTTTGTTAGTCTGTCAACAACAACGTACAACATTGTGTAAAAATAAAATCGTGACAACGCTGTCGTCTGCCATCGTATTCTGACATGCTCACTTTGTAGTTCTGATCCGTGTGTCATGCCATTGGAAAATATGTTGCGCGTGCAACGAAGGCTGATTATTTTCCAATCAGAGCTCGTGTAATATATACTGCAGAGTGTGGGAAGATTTCTGAGAGTGTGGGATCGATTTTTTCCCACACCATCGATTAAAGCTCCCAGTGGCAAGGAATGTGAGAATATTGATTCCCTAGTGGTGTGGGTCGCGCCACAAAGGACAACGGGTAATTTTGTACAATATTTTTCAAGAACTGCGCATCTTTAACCAAGCACGCAAGCAGCCCATTTCAGGAGTAAGATACGCTTATAATGCTCGAGTAAATCGGCATTGTAATGTATGAGTACAGGGGAAGGGTCATCTGAAATTGAAAAACTGCAGTTTTGAAATTTTCTGATGACCCCTAGGATTCCCCGGCAATAATAGTGAAAATTCAATTCTATAACTCTCGAATTTGTCATGATTTCGTTGCAACCATTTTATATTGAGGAAAAATGGTTTTTTTTCCTCGAATGTACCGTCGAAGAAACTCTACGCAGTTATGAGCTGTCACGATTATTTATGTCACGATGTGATAGGTTTATTAATACTTAGCTAGGGGGTGAATGAAACAAAGAATAGATATCAATAAGGAAAACGGAGATTCCTGACAGGTCTTACAATAGGTAGAAGATATGCAGTAATTGATCTTACATGGGAATACTCATTAAAAAACAAAATGGCGGACATCATATTCAGTATAATACAAGTATAACACAGGCACTTCAGAAACTAACAGTTGTCTAACATTACACCTACCTGTTGTTTGAACACTCGATGTGGTGTCTGTGGATTGTGACTCTAGACGGCTTGGTCTATTATCCCTCAGAAAGCCGTCCACCTCCTCAACAAGAGGAAGACGTTGAATTGTTGAAAAAAGATCCTTGAGAAGTTTGAGATTACCAAGTGATATGAGACCCTTGTCCTCCAGTTTTATGAAAATGTCCGTGGCATCATTCAATTGTTCAACCTCATTCTTCTGAAGCTGGTCTGGTTCTAGTAAGTCTTTCAACTTTTTCACCTCTGCAGGTTTTAACTTTGAATCCAAGCTGAAATACAGCTTTCGCAGCGGATTCAAACTTGTCATTTCGTCCTTCACCTTACGAATACGAATGGAAAAATTTTACTGCAAACAGAACCCCCACAGTGTTACAGAACTGGTGGTAAGTACATGTTATTCTAGTTGCACCTAGTAGTACCAAAGTGATAACCTCGATATGACAAACACAAACAGTGCAGCACATATAGACAACACACAAGAACTGGTAAACACAAAAAAGTCAAATTCGTACAAGAAAAGTAAAAAATAACCGTCAAGGACACTGTGCTCACATTCGACTTGAATTGGTCCATTCAATACACATTTAAAGCAGAAAAACAAGAATGATAAAAGCAAATAACGTCAGCAACTTAGATGCTGGAGGTCAACTTTAGGAACATGCATGTCAATTTCTATAGCAATGGGACGAGCAGATTCTACGTACAACACGATTGAAACTAAATTGGGATAATTGGATTGGCACAATTTCTCAAAAATTTAAGGAATTTGTTTAATATTACACCATATTTACTAACATCTTTAAAATTTTATTCAAAATTTGCGATGTTGTGCTCATGTCATGAGTAAGAATCATCGCATGACTGTATCTAATGCAATCTTGTTCAATACTTATGAACAATATTTATATTTGAATGAAAATATGCGAACTTGTCTATACTTTCTTTGATACTGAAATACTAGTTTTAAACTCGATTTGTTACTTTTCCCCAACCAAAATGAAGTTTTTCGATGGATTTACGGTTTGTTTAGTCAGGGTCATTTCAAAGTGCCCTGACTACATTTAGTGTTTACTAAGGGACATTTTAAAAGTGCCCCGACTCAAAGTCATTAATTAGATAAATTTTATGCATTTTGTCTCGTTTTTTTATGACATTTACTTAAAAATACCACCTTTTCATAGAAATGAATACGATTTAAGGGATAAACAATAATTGACGTGATTTTGTTGTTTTGTTCGATGAAAATAATATTTTAATTTTTACAGTTTTCTACCATTTTGTAAAATTTAAGCTGTAAAAATTTCGACGTCATCAAACTTTCGTTATAATTTCTCTCATCCAATTATCCCAATTTACTTCCGATCGTGTTGTACATAGGCAGATGTCAATAAAACAATAAATCAGCCAGAGAAGGCTTGACAAAAAGAAAAGGTGGGAGCGTGGGGAAAAATGTAAAAGGGATCAGGTAAAAAACTAATTTTACCTCTTCAATCTTCTAGATCCATCCCTTGGTATTGACCATGTTCACATAAAGAGCTACAACCGCCAAATGGCAAGAAATGTAAAACGTGTCAACTATTTACAGCCCTGGGGATTTTTTTAATTCATGCTATCAATGCTATCATTCGACTGTATACAGCACTTACGTTAGTTACATTTAGTGAAATGCCTTCCACTATAGGGGTGATTATGACATCAGGAATTATCCTGGATCCAAATTTCTTATCAGTTTTTGTGTGACGTGCATGGAAAAGTTGGAAAAATTGGTCTGCAAATTAACCTCAGCTTTGATTTCTTGGTCAACGTTTACTACAAATTAATACCGAATATGACAACATTGTGTTTACAGCCTTCAAAACTCACTAACAACATATCCTTGTTTGGTATAGGTTATTTAAGGTCATAGACTAATTTAGGGGGTTTCCAAATATTTTTAATAGAATATTTATCTAATATTTATCTAATATATATCTCTATATATTTATCTAATTACGTCCCTTGTGACTTTTATACCAAAATAAAAAGCTATCAGACAAAGTCGTTTTTGAGAACGAGTTTTCTTGATCAAAAATGACAAAATTGTCTTTAAAATACAAATTTGCATATACCAGGGCAATTTCCACATATATCCAACTATTGTCATCCCTTGTCATCTGCATACTAAATATAAAAGCTGTCTGTCCAGCGATTTTAAAGAAAAAATATTTTAAAGACTTTTTGACGATAAATGATAAAAATTGTTCAAAACAGTAATTATGCCCAATTGTGTCGTACTTAAAACAAATTAGAAGACTAACACCCTTGCAAACATTCAAGCAAAATTTGAGGGAAATTGGACGAGCGGTTTCAGAGAAGAAGAATTGTTACTTAAAATGAGGAAAAATGCCTAAAAATTTAGCAAAACTACAAAATTCATGATATCTTCACGATATTATAAAAACTGAGTAAGGACCATCTAAGGTACTTGCATACTAATTTTCAAAGCAATCAAAACAGCGGTTCTTGAGTTAGTAATTTTTGACCATCTCATTTGCATAATTTAGGCAATGCAAACTTCATTTGAGCAAAATCCCGACTATAGACCTTGATGCATCCACAGCAAATACCAAGCTAAAAAGTGCAGCGGTTCACGAGTTTTTGATATTCACGGTCATACATACATACATACATACATACGTACATACATACATACATGCAGACAGAAAGGCAGACAGACAGACAGACAGACGCCATCGAATGTGTGCTTACAATTTTTCTCGTATTCTTATTCATTTTCATATTCGCAATCGTATTCATTTTAGAGTCACTGAGTATAATTCCCTTGAGATAGTTCCATGGAAAAGGTGTACGGGTATGTGCCGTCCGAATGGTTCAATTTTTCGTGAAAAAATCCCTAATCATTGGGCAATGTTTCTTCTGGAAATACAACACCACATGGGTCGATGAGAAAGAAAATGTCCCGTGCTTTAGGAAAACCTTCACATGCAACCGAATGAAGGTGAAAATTCCGCAAAGTTGTCAATCAAATCACTATTTTTAAAACACACAAACAAAAAATGTTCTTCAAAAGTTTTCATTTATCTTGACATGAGCATTTTTTTGACAGCAGAGAGCCTTCCGCATCGAACGAGGTAACTGAATGCAGGATTGTTGTTAAATGTTTCGACTCGAATGGGCAGTTTTATTTGCAGGCAGGAGAAGTCCGTTTTATACCTTTGTGGATAGTCTACGTATAAGAACGTTTGAATGTAGCTTAACTCTACACTAAAAGTAACCAGTCCACATATGCCTGTGGGTGGGCGGCCTTTGCCGGTGTCAAACAGACCTGCCACTCATAGCTAAGCAGCAGTGCTTGTAGCACAAGCACTGTCGTCACCGCGCCGAGGTAACGTAAACACTGTAATATAAGGGTAACTCAAGGTGTCACTTCGCTAGTATGTAGGGTATTTGTAACGTAGCAACGTACACGAAAATGTAGGACTTTATGTACTTGACAACAAAACCCTGAGCGATTCCTGAAATAGAACCCTTTGGAAGCGCGTGAGGGCACATAGCATTGGTTATCTAGTTATCTTAGAGTTATGTAGGTTTGGAAAAGAAAAAGGTATAAAGTTGTGTGCCTTAAAGGCACTTTTTGCGATCCCTCTTGTGCGATCTCGTCTTTGTTCTAGTCTGTAAGAGGATTATGGAGGTGTGAAAGCCTTTTGTTTTCCATTGAAATTATAATCTGGTGGGTAAATTTGGTGCCAACACAGGCCTTTAACTTTGAGCCACAATCTAACCCATACAATTGCCACCAACAAACTCAAAACAAGCAATAGCGTAAACCCACACCAACCACCAAATCCAAGGATGAAATAATTTCAACAACCCATACACAACTGTATTATCAACTATGAGGTTTCCTAACAGATTTTTTTCTTATTCTGCATTTGTTACTTCCAGCATTATTCATTGATATGAGGTGGTTTTTACTTCCTTTTTGCTACTCAACATCTCCAAAAATTTTTCAGTTTTCTCTGTTGTTTGCTTACGAAACAAATATTGACTTCAATGACAGACATTTTGTGCTTTTTATGTCAGCCAATCTTCCTGCCCCTCTCAGTACACAAAGTACATACAAAAACCGAGTCGCTTATTTCGTTACTGGAAGATGCTGACCACAAACCCGATATTATTGCAAGCTTTCATCACAACCTTTGCCGACGATCTTCATTCAGGACTACACCAACAACCAGTTGATAAATATAGTGAAAACCCTAATATGCTTAATCATTTTTTACGTCGGCTGATTGAAATCGGATGACAATGCGCCAAAATCCCTAATGACTTTAAAGGTCTGACGCAAACATATCTCTTATTTGAAATAGCGCAAATCAATTTAAACTCTAACACCATCCAACGCACTTTCAATCACCGTCATTCGTGCTTCAGCGACATTGCGGTTATTTTTATGGAAGTCGAAGTTTTGTGATGATATTAAATGCGTACTTACACTTACCGAATTACTTTTGATTGGCGTAAATTTTAGTATGCAAGCTTTTAAATGAACTGTACGTGTTTTTCTTGTTTTATCAAAACATTTTATTTTAAACCGAATTTTGAAGTTCGAAATTTTTGATTGCGTGCTTCTTTTCAGTGATATTTTCTCCATCGTTTAAGGGAGTACTTGGCCATGTGTTCAACAAAATGATTGATCAAATCACATGGGCCTTAGACGGAACAAATAATAAGGAAACGAATATTAAAAACACAAGAGAAAAATATAAAATTAACAAAAAAAAATGAGTACGTATACAAAAATGAATAATATTTACACAAAAGCTAACATGATATGCATCGAACGTTTTAAATTCTCTCCTAAAATTAAAGCAAGGGTATTTTCTATCTCAACACTTACGGCGGGATTGACATAGATATTTGAATACTTATTGAACTATACGTATATTTAGGTACAAAGAAATATTGTAGTGACACTTTAAATCTCTAATAATTAAAATAAATTGTCTTCTTTTAGCCGAAACCTAGGCTATCACTAAACAGGCATTATTTTTCTGTCAGTGACTCCAATACGAATACGAAAACGAAAATAACTTCAGCATCGACAAAGTTGCTAGGTACCTGGTACCAATTCCTAGTACGGTACCTGCCAAACAACAAATGACATCTGGTGCATGCGCAGTTTGTTCAAACTAACGCCGAGCGAGTAAGGAGGCCTGGCGTTTTGCCAGAATGCAAGGATCTTTGCTGTCAAATATCACGACTTTGTCTTTTGGTCTCCGTCTACACTCCATATATAGAATCATTGAAGTTGGCAAAAATACAGATTTAGGATACTAGGATAGAATCTCGGAGACTGTAGAAAATGAAGAACGAATTTTGAAGTGGAATAAACAAACAAGCAAAGTTAAAATATCGTTGCATTTCCGCAAAAATGTAGAGATGACAAAGAACCGACCAAACAAACAAGGTAGGATAAAGCGATCACCATTGGAGCAGATGAGTAGAGGTGCGAGCTCTCTAGCTGCATTGCTGTCGATCGAGGATTTGCCAGGGTATGTAGGTCGGACGGTAGAGCTGCAGTACTGTATAAGGCTTTGCTTGGATACGTGGGTCGGACGGAAAATGAGAGCTGCAGGTTCAACTGTTTAGAAAGCGCACAGGTGGGCGAACGGGATTCTATTCGGGCACCTGGAACGTTTTTCAGGAAACCTAGCCTTCCTTTCCCCTTGCCAGTTCACCTTGTAATACTATTTTTACCTACCCGCTCAAAGATGTCTCGCTGTTTATCCAAATTAGGGCAGTTTAACTCTATGTGCACTCACTCTATGTGCGACGCCATATTCCAAAGGAATGACGTCACATTCACACACACACACACACCCACACACAATATACCTTTTCCTCATTTAACAGGAAGTTAAATTAGCATATCGTTTGCATGGCAATTTGACCTAGTTCAGCTGCCAACGTCCTCGCTATGGTGACGTAGCTGTGGGTCCATAGCTGTGGTGTTTTGGGCGGGATTTCTGCCTTTTACGGGCTAGTTTTGACTTTTACGCGGGGTCAAAAACGTAAAAGTCAAAAACAGTCCGTAAAAGCAGAAATCCCACTCGAAAACATCACAGCTAGCTATGGACCCGCAGCTATGGCGATCGATGAGAATACATGCCGAACGTACTGGCTCTGGAAGCAGACAGTAAAGCAACTGAAAGCTTTTGTAAATTTGGAGAGCAGCAAATTCAATCAGCATCAAACTACAGAAGCAAAGCGAGTGCATGGAGCGAGAAATGGAGTCTACCTCCATGCCAAGCCTGACTCAACATTCTTCTCTAAGGTTCAAAATTAAAGAAATCATGCAATTCTGGGATAAAAACGTAGTTATCAGAAATTACAGCTTGACATTTATCTCAAATACAACAAAATTATGCACGAAAATGTCACGCATCTACGTAAAAAATCAACTGTCATGATATGGATTATCCGGAATGGGTAAATTGCAGCATGAAAAAATCTGATCTTTCAAAGATCAAAATAAAGACAATGTTGCTGTTAAATTCGTTGTAGTCATCAGTATAACTCTTCGAAATAAAAAAAAATTCATTTGGACCATGCTGTGAGCGATGAAATCGCTCGTGTCAAGAGAGAAAATGATCGGCCTTTGAGTTAGCTGGACTGGCATTGACAACTATGGCGGATATGACATCGGGATGGACACCAATTTGAAACATCGTGTATGCGATGCTATTTTGTGTGATTTTTTGTTGTAATTTCATCTATTTCCAAAATTAATACATGGGTATCAAGAGACAAAATGCTTCTATTGCAGAGGGTCGTTGAGGTCACCGAAATATCACATGGAAGTAGTTGGAATCACAAAAGTATCACAGTACAGTCATATCATGTATGCACGTAAGAACGGCCATGCACTACGCTAAAAAGAACTGATTGGTGTCTTGCCATATTTTTGGGTTCAGGAGTTTCTTTAACTTAGGCAAAAATCCTCATGCAAAACACAATTTTTCCCTCACATTTTGCAGTTTGAGAGCAGGCAGTTAAAAAATTGACTTCACAAAATTTAACGAGTCACTGGCGGGCCGGCTATTAGTAAATATTTTCGCTGCGGGGCTTGTGACTCAAAACATAATTTGCTCACCCCTGAGAAAAGAATTTTCAGACCGTTAAAGTTAAGCCAAAACTTCTGTACGTTGGACATTTTTTTATTTAATATTAACTGATGACAGGGAAAGAAAACCGCTGTGAAATATCATTGAGAACTGTCAATGAGTCATTGTGTTACCGGCAAGGGGCCAGGTCCAGCCAGACTAACTGTTGTTGTGCTGTTTGATAGCCTAACTTATTACAAAAGTTCAATCAAAGTGAAATTTGTGATATGTAAACGTAATATCTGAGTTTTGTCATACTTTAAAGCATTTGGTCTTGTCAAAGTACCCTAGTAGTAGTATAACATCAGGCACGGTCCCTCCACACAATCAGGGCCGTCATATGGGTATCGAAGTGAAGCAGACACAATGCATATCACACGATCGACCACTTCGACTTTGTTAGAATTTAGAAACGTTTTTGCAAGCTAATACAACAGAAAAATTACAAAATTAGTGTGATGACTTTCACGTAGAGGCCTTTTTCTTTGAAATGGCAAAAATCGCCCGGAAATATAGAGCGGGACACTAACTCTACGTAGAGAGACGACGAACGTTCCAGAGGGAGGACTTTGACTGCATGCGGAAATAGGTCAAACTGGCGACGTGCATATAATTACGCAGGCGCAAGGAATAGTCCGGTGACATTAAAGAAAGGGTCTATTCATCAGCAAAACACACGTTGATATTTGCTATGCAATGCAAAGTTGAGCGACACCGACCTTGTGCATTCGGGAATTAAAAATCTGTGTACGTGTATCAGTTAAACGGAACAAAATAAATAAAATACAATCAATTTAGCCATATAGTACGACCCGCATGCCCAGGCAAAACCTCGAGCTAAGGTACAGCAGCTAAGATGCTCGCATATGCCTAGCTGTAACATATCAAAACTTACATGATTCCTTTGGACGTTAACTCCTGATGTAATTTTGATGTAAACCACAATGTCTTAAGGTAGAACGCACCTCGGGGACAGACATTCGGACTCTCAAACTTTTACAGTTCTCTTCTGATATACCACATGTGGGGGTTCATTTTAAAGCTCTTGGTGAAAGAAAACTTTTGACCGGCTTAGTTTTTCGAAATTTGAAAATTTTTATTTTTCGCCATAGAGTTAACACAGGGATGGCGGCCATTTTGAATTTCTAATATCGGTAAATCTTGGGTAATTTGTTTCTCTAGTACCAAAATTTGTACGGTGACCCCCTATTTTTATTCTTGATTTTGAAAGAGAATGATTGAAAGATTCCTTGAGGAAAGTTAGAGCAAAAGTTTAAGTCTTTCACTTTCGAGGTGCATATTACCTTAAGATCGCCCTTAGTTGCTCTTTTTCAGAACATCTTCAATAATATTCCCAATTAGAAGTTGTTTTTTTTAAATTTAAGTTTCCTGTACCTAACATCAACAATTACAGTGACTTCGCTACATAACTCCCCGTTTGTTTGTTTGGGTTTTTTTCGGTGGACTAATGAATTTTTAATGAAAGAGGATAATGATGATTACTCTACTTTCATGGATTAATGTTGTTTACCGGAAATTGGCGTTCTACGTTAACTGAACACTCGCAGGTGTTTTTGACAATATGTAATTTATCCTATATTACTGCCTCGATGTCAGTGCAAATCAGTGCATTGATTGGAATAGGAACATCCGGGCCAGTGAACAATGTACTGACCGGTTTCCGTGGTTACTCGGTCCAGTGAAGCCCCTCGACGTTTTCGACGTCAAAGTAGTCGCTTAATGCTAGATGTAAAATATTTATGATTGCTCTGCGATTTGGATTTTCATTAAAATCTGTTTGATGCTGGTCGACAATGGTAAAATTATCTGAAAATGACCTGCATGTAACTAAATGTTATATGGCGTTAATTGTTAAGAGGCATGTAATAAAAATATTATCGCCTGAATACACGGGTTCATGTGCCCTCGCAGCAGGAGACGATTTGCCCTCCTGGCATCGGGCAGATTGCCACCTGCTGTCGGGCACATAAACCCATGTTTTCAGGCAATAATATATGTTGACTGCATTCTTGAACATAGTCGATTTCGTTCACACATAAAATATGACTTTGTCTGTTGATGTTGATATGGTCATATCCTCTTTTCCCTTGCTGAATATTATTATTTAATTGCAATCAAAGTTAGACCGATAAAATAAGTCAATAAAATTTGATGAAATACAAGTTCAATTTTTTAAACATTAAACTGGGACGTAAATCGCGATTGCCTTAAGGTAAGTTCTGCTCAGTGACACATAGGAGAACTTGACAATTTTGATCTAAACTGGAGGGCTGCTTCACATTTTACTTTGTAAAGCCGACGGCCGGTCGAAGAGGAGAATTTAAAAAATATTGGAGTCGTCATCTAACATGATAAACCAAAAGTAAGGTACCAAAAGAAGGCATGCTGGCACTGGTCGGTTGAGGTCAGGCCTAGGCTTCAACAGATGTGTATGTGGTTACTGTCGTAACATTAAGTATAAGTTTTGAGCTCAGTATTTTAATTTCCTTGCTTTTATACCCTGATAATGCCTTTCACGAAAAAAATTTTGCTGAAAAAGCCGAATACTCCGGATTGAGTTTGTGTTGTAGACAATAAGAAAAGGATACTCTGCAGTAGATGAAGACTTAAAAACAACGCTGTACATCAAACACGACCGTGGCAGTCACGGGATGGTTTGGCACCAATGCATGTTTCGCAAAATTTCAAAACACCCCTCATCTGGGAATTTTCAACGAAAACGACACCCATATTTTGAGAAATAGGGAAGAATATTTCTACCAAAAAGTACCCATTTAATTTACAAAATCTCGGAGATATGCAAAAACATAGTGTAAAATACGTTGACAGCCGTAGTAAGTGATGTGTAAGCCAATGGGTTTCCTTTTTTACCAATCAATGTAGTCTAATAAAGTCATCTGTACTAGCTTATATTTTACAAGCAACATGAAAAAAATCGGAAAAATGTCCATATCGACATAATTATGTGAAACAATTCATTTTTCATTCAGCCCTGGTATGGCTGTACATCTAAGAATATTATTTACCAGGTTTCCGAGGAGTATTAAGTAAAAAAATACTCCGTTTTCTGTGTTTCAGTGACCTTGAAGATAAACACAAAAATTATCGCTTTTCTGTGATTTTTAAAAAACACATGGATAGTATGGTACAAATTTTGCCCTAGAGTGTCAAGGATATCAAATTTCCATTCCATGTCCTTATTTGCTTTAATATTTTGCATTTTCCTTGAGTTTCAATTGAACAGTATTGAAGACAAGGTGACACTGATTACATGAAAGCAGTACATACATTTTAGTTATAATGCAGTCAAGGTGGTCGTTGCTTAATCTTTCTCATCAGAAAGACGGCCATTAGAAGGTTAACGATATAAAAATACCAAATTCCTTCACCATGGAAACTTGATTTTACATTTTTCTCATTATTGCAGTTGTTGTCGTAGACCTGATGTAGTAGATTAGTTTCAACAGGTATATATCCTGATTTATCACAAAGACAAAGCGAATACGTAAGGCTGCATCACAATACTAGTGGAGGCCTAGGGGATATCAGGGGAGGGGGATTTTAAAGTGAAAGTCATTTGTAAATGATACAAATACACAGTAAACAGACAGGATTGATAGCTGAATACTTGACACGTTCATCATGTTTAAGAGGGTAGAACCAGATTATATAACCTTGCAAAATCGCGGTTGTTTTACAAATCCTGATTGCACCAAAAGTCTCTCACAATAAGCTATGACACTATGACACTAAGGTTGTACAAAAGATTTAATTTGCAATATTCCAAACCTGTTAGTCGCGACAATAAATAGCATAATTTACTTGGTATGTTTATTCTAACCGTTAACTCATAGTTTTCAACATATCACTTAAGGGTATCCCTATAATGACACAGCCTTTGCATGCTCATTGGCGGAATATTTTCAACGTGATTTCAATATGAGGTGCCTTTTTTGATACTTCAATCGTAAACTTTAAATATTATTCCGATAATGTCGACTTTTTAAATCTTAACAGCTGTGTCTTTAATGTAACTACCGAGCATCTTATCGTTAAATTATTGTAACATACAAAGAACCTTTATCAATGTATAGTGATGTCTGCTGTGATAGGAACTGATGGAGACTTCTGAGTTTTGACAGTCAAGTATTTTGAATCGCAAGCTAATTTGAACTTTCGAAAGTTAATAATAACCTGCCGTTCGAATTCCTTGAGAGGAGTTTAGTGAAGAATTCCCTGAGAGGAAGCTGGTACAGGATAAACATCAAAGTGTACGCGAATTTTCTTCAAAGTAATGGTATTATGTAGTTATTTATAATCCCACGGTATTTTCTCGTTTTTACGTCATCGTATTCAAGTATTTTTCGAGGAGCCGTACAACTTATAGCCGTAGGCGAGTTGTGCGGCTCCGCGAAAAACACACGTATAAGATGACGTCAAACAGAGAAAAACCCCATGGGATTATATATTATCGCATCAACAGTCTTTTTATTTTTTTTGACGTAGATGTATCAAGCTTTAGTAACAAATTGCGTGACTTTCGTCGCGATATGTGTTTTATTTAAGTGGATTACTTTCATTTCATGAGTAAAGCTGCCCGTCACCTAGGATATACTTTCATTTATAAATCCCATCAAGCTGAAATTTTGATACATCGAATGGTATCTTCACCAATCAGAGATACAATTTCGGTCGTGGGAACGTGTCACTCAT
Source organism: Ptychodera flava (assembly GCF_041260155.1). Lineage (NCBI taxonomy): Eukaryota > Metazoa > Hemichordata > Enteropneusta > Ptychoderidae > Ptychodera > Ptychodera flava. The sequence continues at coordinate 18,348,965 of NC_091929.1, read as the reverse complement.
GGTCTCGCGCTGTACCGATGCCAGTCGGCCATCGATGGACATAGCTTTCACCGTGCTCGCTACGGATAGCCATAGTATTTTGAATTATTCAGAATGTTTACGAACAGATTTATGAAGTAAATGCAACGACACGATCGAAACAGTAATTCTCATTCTTAGAGATGCCGTGGCTTTAAAAAGTAGCTCATAAGTTTACGACCTTGGCGAGCGCGAAAGATTCCGTTCTATGACACACATAGTACCGCATTGGATGTTTTTGCCGACAACTCTGCCGTCGGCGGTCTCCGCCGGTGACAACTCGTCAACGTGATCTTGGTCTTCAGTGTTTTCGTCTTACGGACTTTGAAGATAGCCGTAACACACATCCCACCCGTAGCTACAGCCTAATTTTGTTACCTGACGGAAACTCTGTTATGCTGTGAGTGTTGTCTGAGTCAACTTCCGAAATACATGGGATTCCACGAAGATGCACTGCAGAGTTAAGACTACAGCTCGACAGCTTAAGTCTTCGGTACAACCTTACGCTGCAGGTTTGATTCCGAGCGAGAATTTACGGAACTGTTTTGTGTGATGATAGTCAGGTGGCTTAACAAAAATATCGTTACACGGATGAAAAAGTGCCAAATTGGTACAGAGGTTCGCATATATGTGTAGATCAAAATTAGCTATTGCTCCAAAAAATTTGGCCAGCAGAAAGGCTCGATGACGTCATAAATTCAAAATGGCCTCCGTTATATTGCTTAAAAATGATAAAATACGGCTAATTCAGGCAAATTTCAATATTTTTTTGAATAAACTGACAGAAACATCCTAAATTACAAATATAATATAAAATTGATGCAAACAAATTATTATGATCACGTCATAAAGCCAAAATGGCCGACCAAATTCAAAATATCCCCCATAATATCGTGTGATAATGTTCAAATACTCGTGTTTAAGTCTGTGTCCAGCATTTTAGTGCCTGAGCTGAAATTAACACCTCAAATTACGGACAACACCTATAATTGATGAAAATTAATTATTGTGATGACATCATAAAACCAAATGGCAACTGAAAATTACAAAATGGCTTATTATGACGTTCACTATGCTTAGTACAATGACCAATTTATGTGACAAAATGATAGTTCAAAGGTAATGTACAATTTTCTTGATGATCCGTGAACTCAAAATAAATGATAAATGTAAACAGCACGAAAACAATTTCCCAATTAACGAAAACCACACTTTTTTGAAATATTTCCACTTAAATAACGGTTATAATATTCAGTTCTGCTTTACTTGATAATTTCACCATAAATTTCTGATTTGATCAAAAGTGGTTGAACTTTCATGATAGTTTAAGATATTTTTATGGAAATAACTAAATTTAATATATAATATATCCTTTTTATATGATTTTCCATGGAAATATGTGCAAATATGCAAGCAACAGGCATTTCGTTATTTTTTTCAAGTCAAATTACACACCCACCCTTGCAAGAAATTTCCTGCAACTCTGAGCCATGTCCGTTGCAAGAAATTTCTTGCATGGATGGGTGTGTCAATTGCAAGAAATTTCTTGCATGGGTGGGTGTGCCATCGCAAGAAATTTCTTGCAAAGGACACACCTATCCTATGCAAAAAATTTCTTACAAGGGACACACCCATCAAGCAAGAAATTTCTAGCAAAGGACACACCTATCCATGCAAGAAATTTCTTACAAGGGACACACCCACCCATGCAAGAATTTTCTCACAAGGGACACATCCACCCATGCAAGAAATTTCGTGCAAGGGACACACCCACCCATGCAAGAAATTTCTTAAAAGGGACACATCCACCCATGCAAGAAATTTCTAGCAAGGGACACACCCACCCATGCAAGAAATTTCTTACAAGGGACACACCCACTCATGCAAGAAATTTCTTGCAAGGAACACACCCATCAATGCAAGAAATTTCTTGCAGGGGACACACCCACCATGCAAGAAATTTCTAGCAAGGGACACACCCACCCATGTACGAATTTCTTACAAGGGACACACCCACCCATGCAAGAAATTTCTTGCAAGGAACACACCCATCTAGCAAGAAATTTCTTGCAGGGGACACACCTATCCATGCAAGAAATTTCCTGCAAGAGACACACCCACCTGTGCAAGAAATTTCTTGCAAGGGACACACCCATCCATGCAAGAAATTTCTTGCAAAGGACACACCTATCCATGCAAGAAATTTCTTGCAAGGGACACACCCACCCATTCAGGAAGTTTCTTGCATGGATGGGTATGTCCCTCCATAGCAGGAAATGTTTTGTCCATGTCTGAAGGCAAAAGCGGTTTTCCTAATTGTACGTTCACTTCATATTCACGAACTGTGAAGAATATTAATAAGTACAAACATCAATCAAATTGTTAGTATACAGAGTAATTAACAGAAGTGACACAAACATGTAATTTGTTAACAGCAATTATTTCAAATGTTTATTCATAAAAATTTACTGAAGTTTAAAAATACCGTCAATATTATTCACAAAAATTACGTGTCTAAAATTGTAACAATAACAGTGTGTCACTCTCATTTTTAAGATGGGTTGAAATACTATATCTGTACCTTGAAAGCTTCATATGCACATATTTAATGAGTAAACTAAAAAATACCGCAATTATACGGTGTCGCTCACATTTTATCAGAACTGGTACATACCAAAGATCAACCAGAAAAATAAGAATGACAAAAGCAAGTAAGGACTGCAACTTAGGTACTGGAGGTCATCTTTAGGAACATGCATATCAACTTCTATAGCAATAGGACAAGCAGATCCTACATACATAAGCAAATGTTAAGAAAAAATTAGCCAGAGCAGCTTGACAAAAAGAAAAGGTGGGAGAGGGGGGGAAAAAGAGTAGGAAAAAATATAAAAGGGATCTTTTAAAAAGGAATGCTACCTCATCAATCTTCTATCCCCTACCCCCTCCTGTATATCAAATGTTCCACCCCTTGGTTGACCATGTTTACATAAGACCAGCTGGCAGTATATTTACAACTTTGGGGATGTTTTAATTAATGCTATGAGTGCTATTATTCAAATGTAAACAGCACTTAAATCAGTTACAGATAGTGAAATTCCTTCCACTGTGGGGGGATTATGACATCTAGAATTATCCTGGATCCAAATTTCTCATCAGTTCTTAAGTTTCTTACATGCAAAAGTTGCAAAAATTGGTTCGCAATGAAAAAATTTACCTCAGCTCTGTTTTCAGGATCAAATTTTACTACAAATTGATATTAAACATGACAAAATTATGTTCACAGCCTTCGAAACTGTCTCACAACAAATCCTTGGTTGGTGTAGGTCATTTAAGGTCACAAAAGAAAATTACCTAAAATATAAATATTTGGGGTTTCCCAACACTTTGAGCAGAAAATTTATCTAATAACATCCCTCGGGACTTTTGTACCAAATTACAAAGCTATCAGACAAGTAATTTTGAGAACAAGTTTTCTTGACCAAATATGACAAAATTGTCTTAAAAATACAAATTTGTATATTTCAGGACAATTTCCATATATCTTACTATTGTCATCCCTGGACATCTGTACACCAAATGTAAAAGCCGTCTGTCCAGGGGCTTTAAAATGAAAATATTTTTACGATTTTTTGACCAAAAATAACAAAAATTGCCCCAAAACAGTAATATTTCCAATTTTGTCGTAATTTCAACAATAAGAAGGGTAACACCCTTGCAAACATCCAATCCAAATTTGAGAGCAATTGGGCTAGCGGTTTCAGAGAAGAAGAAATTTTACTTAAAATGAGAAAAATAACCAAAAATTCAGCAACAAGTCATCGTTGATGACACAGTCCCCACTTGTTAATGGGTGCTTTGATTACAGGTCCTCAGAGAGGATAGAGTCCTCTTCATTAGGTCTGTGATAAAAATACTTTTGAATAAATTCGCTTGATACATGTCTGAGTTGTAGTTCAGGAGATGAAAAAATCGTAATAAAATGGCCACATGGTGGCCATATTGGATCGAATCACAAAACAAATCAATGTGCATATGTATGACATAGGTCAATGTCCTTGTACCAATTTTGAATGAAATTGGTTGAGATATGCCTGAGTTATGGCTCTGTACATGAAACAATCGTAACAAAATGGCCGCCTGGCGGCCATATTGGATCGTATCACAAAACAAATTGATGTGCATAGCTATGACATTGGTCAATATCCTTGTACCAACTTTGAATAAAATCTGTAGAAACATGCCTGAGTTATGGCTCTGTACATGAAAAAATCGTAATAAAATGGCCGCCTGGCAGCCATATTGGATCGTATCACAAAACAAATTCATGTGCATATGTATGACATAGGTCAATGTCCTTGTACCAATTTTGAATGAAATTGGTTGAGATATGCCTGAGTTATGGCTCTGTACATGAAAAACTCGTAACAAAATGGCCGCACGGCGGCCATATTGGATCGTATCACAAAAAGAATCGACGTGCATATCTATGACACTGGTCAATGTCCTTGTACCAACTTTGAATAAAATCAGTTGAAACATGCCTGAATTATGGCTCTGTACATGAAAAAATCGTAATAAAATGGCCGCCTGGCAGCCATATTGGATCGTATCACAAAACAAATCAATGTGCATCTGTATGACATATGAAGTAATCCTTGTACCAAGTTTGAATGAAATCGCTTCAGGCATCTCTGAGATATCTGCGTGAACGGACGGACGGACGCACGCACACACACGCACGGACATGACCAAACCTATAAGTCCCCCCGGACGGTGTCCGTGGGGACTAAAAATATAAAATTCAAGATATCTTCACGATATTCATCAAACTGATTTGGATCAACCTTAGTAACCTGTATACCAAATATTGAAGCTATCAGATTAGTTATTCTTGAATAAAAAAAATTGACCAAAAATTCGGAAATTGCCCCAAAATTACAAATATAAAAATTTCAATTCAATTTGTATACACTTGACTGATGTCATCCTGAGGAACATGTATACCAACTTTCAGAGCAATCAGATGAGTGGTTTCAGAGTTCAAAATTTTTTGACTAAAAACTGAAAAAATTACCTGAAAAATAGAAACATGCAAATTTCATCCTAAATTTTACACATCTGCTTTAGAATACCTAAAGGAACGTGCACAACAAGTTTCAACCCTATCTGACCAACGGTTTCCAGTTGATTTGGTTTGACTACCACCAAAGTAGAAGTAAATTTTATGTGCAGTCATCAGAGTCTGACCTGTAAAATAAAACACAAAACACATTTGTTAAATAATGAGTTACAATGTAACAGCACTAGCCAGTAGGTTTGATTATGGCACTGAGTGGATAATTGAATTTTTTTTATGGAAAGGCGTCTTGAAGGGGGGAGGTTACCCAGCAATCTTTGGTTCATCAATTGCTTGGAAATCTCCTCTCTCAAACTTGCATGATTTTCAAAAAAATTTCATATGTTAATTGACAATGAGAGTATCCTACAAAGTATGTTTTCAAAATTTACATTAGTAGTCTACAGTTGTCTCTACACATGTGAGCTACGTCTGGCTTGGCTGGGGAATCTCTGATTGTACAAATCAGAATGAATCATGGGATATTTCTAGTACTGTGGACTGCATAACACCAGACACCGAGCACAAAGGTCTTCTTTTCTGACAGCAGTTTCAGTGTAGCTCAAATTAGAAATATTGGCTGCTATGTCAAATAATCCTCAAATACAGCTAATGAATTCCGTTTCACAGAATATAATCCAACTTTTGAAGACAGTTTTGCATTCATGTCAATAAGTCATATTATACCTAACATTTTACTTTATCATTCCTTTGCAACAGATTTGGTCTGTAAAATTCAAGTGCATAATTATGTGTTCTCACTGACGGCAGCCATATTTGGCTTACAAGTCAAAAAGTATTTTGTTGTCAAAAACCCAAATTGTGTGTTCTTTACCAACATTTGAAAATTTTCTGTGGCCACACTTTTGAAGAACTTTGGCTTCAGTTACCTTTGATCTGAAATCATGTTAAAACAACTGTAAAAGGAAAGAGCTAAGGGCTGGATCATTTGACATTCAGGGGGGTCTGGACCGGTTGTTGTACAGCACTGTGTCAGTGTTGAATTTACAGGGCCTGATACAGGTCTGAAAATTCGCATGATTTCAGGGTGTTAATTTTTGTAAGAGGGTCAATTTTGATCACAGAAGCAAACAGAAGCATTACTGTGTGAACTTCGAAAAAATTCAGAACCTGCCACAGGCCTGTGTTCACAGCACTGTGTACAGTCCTGAAATACAGGTGCTGTGACAGGCAGAAATTTCAGACCCTGTCACAGGTCTGTGTGTACAGCACTGTGGAAGTCATGTTCTCACAGCACTGGCCACAGACCTGTAATTCAGCCCCTGGCACAGCAATGGGACGTCTTTGCTGACACAGACCTGTGCCACAGGGTTGTGTCAGGAGCTGTGCAGGGCCTGTTACAGGTGCGAAATTTTTTTTGCTGTGTTCCAAAATGCCCTTTTTCATCTATTGTGCTATTCACAAATTTTTGTTGCACTCTTTATTAGCAATTTAAAATCAGGTGTTTTCAAATAATATGCAAAATTAAAATAACTGTTTAAACAAAAAAACCCTCACCTGGAAGCATCAAGTTCTGAGTACTTTTTCTTCAGTTCATCAGCTGTTGCTTTTTTCAGACATCTTCTCGACATCCCTTCTTTGTAAGGGTGAAATCCCAAAGTATACACGACTCAACTGGAATAGTGTCCGTCCATGGCGTTCTGTAGGTTGCAATGCCATGATAGGCCTCCTTCCAAGTACCATTGTAACTGCCAACTAACCAGTGGATGTTGAGCTCACTGTTGTTTCTCTCTATAACCTTTGCTATCTGTGGCCTGGCATCATTGTCTGGAGCCCAGACTGCAATCAGCATTCCCTGGTCCACACTCTCAAAACTGTTCATTTCTTGTACTGCTGGGGCTTCCTGGGATTTGTTTGATTACCAATTGTCACCTATTCATCAAGAAGAGAGAAGTGCCACTTTTCATCATTTTTAGTTCATGAAGAAATTCAGTTATGCATGACAGCTGTTATGTGTTGTATGTTTAAGAAAAAAGGTAGGTATGATAGCATGGAAGTATCTTCTTCAGATAAGCATTCATTTTGAATGGGTGACTGATAAAATACAGTTAGATCTAATGATGGCATAGACTCCATAAGTGTACAAAGCACTTTTTATCATAAATTTCACGCTTTTGTAGCCAAAACTGTAACAACTCTTTATTTATGGATAGATTATGTTACAAATAATACTGCAATACTGTGTGAACCCATTTTGAGCAGAAGCTTTGCAAAACACAATCCAGACAATACTACCATATAGCACATTTTTTAACTATATTTCAAATATACTTTTTCTGTAACAGATCAGTAAAATACTTACTGGAGGACATGGAGCTGTTAGTTTCTCTTGGATACTCCTCAGTTCCTCTGGCATATCTGTAGTATTTTCATTTCGAGCATGGCGTTTTCTAAGTGCTGCTTCTTTTAGTATATGGATCTGCCATCTTTTGGGTACACTCTCAGGAACCTGAAATTCATATTTTCAACATTATTGCAATTTGGTATAAGACACATGAAGAACCGTAGTAGAGACCTATAAACAGTAAATCTGCAATCTTAATTCATGCAACATTGCCTTTTGTTAATGATGATACCCCATAAATTTTATCCACTACTACACTACTACTACTACTACTACTACTTATAATAGTAATGACTTCAGTCATTTTAAGGGAACAAGGCTGGAGTTGCGTATAAATTTTAGCAATTGGGATGATTTTTCTGTGTATCAAATGCAAATTTTGGTTTTCTAGTATGCTAAAATGTCTCCCTTGCTTCATGTAACTGTAGTCAAAATGCATTGAACAAGTCATTAGTCAATAACACAGTACCCGCCAGTTCAATGTTATTTAAATCTTTGGAACTTTGATAATATTATTTTTGACATAGGGCTTTCAACCTGGAGGTCATTTTCTACTGTATCACAAAAAAATTAATGACAACATGCATGTCATGATCATTAGCTCTGCCAATTTTGAAGCAAATTGGCTGAGGCATGTCTGAGTTGGGGTTCAAAATATGACAATTAACAATAAAATGGCTGTCATGCAACCATACTTTATTCATTTGGCTGGATGCACTGAACTCTATATTTCACATTTGTCCATTACAGATGCCCTCTGGCCTGGTAGATCATGCATTTCATGTTTTTGGACTGTAGTCCAAACAAAATCAGTTCAGGGGTGTCTAAGAAATGGCTCCGGATCGACTGCGTCTGTGGGGACTGAAAATGTACATGAATGTAACTGTAGGTACACCAACCTTCTCCAAGTCTGTTATTTGTTCCATGAAGGTTTTCCAGGTTTGGACAGCTTGGCTGGTCATTCTGTGGGCGAAACCATCTGGAATGCTCCTAACAATCCATCCACATCTAGTTTCACTAGACTTGGTACAACCCATTCAGGTGGTTTATCAATGTTTGGGATAGTCTATATAAATCAAAATACATAAATTTAAAATTAATTGATTATCATTAAACAACTGTTTTAGGAAAATATACAGAGAAGAAATGCAGACAAGACATGAGTACTGATGTGAACACCACAATTCAATAGGTATTCCCAGAAACATCACAATCCCGTAACTTGCTATTGTAAGAGGGTTACCCATGTATGGAATTTGTCTCTTCCCATATAATTACATTGAGAATTGCTGGAAAAGTAACTTCTTCAATTGTCATTTTCAGGAAAATTCACACCAAAGCTCAGTTAAAAGAAGTAAATAACAGTGATGAAATACAATTGTAAGGTCACCGTACTTTATTTTCAGATAAACTGCATTGAATTATTTTGTCAACAGAAAGTGCATCATTGATGACAAAATGCTGCCTTTTTTCTCATGATGAAAAAAATCATGGTCTTGCATCTCACAAACAGGCACCATGATCCATACAATTCATTACACATTTTCATAATACTTACAGAAGAGAATCCAAAAATCAACACTTTAGAAAAAATACTGCCAATGATATGGCATAAGCTCACATTTGCATAACTAGAAAGTAAATACTTAATCTGTAATTTAACAAGTCTTCAGTCGATGACACAGTCCCCACCAGTTCAATGTTGTTGAAATCTTTGGAACTTTGATATTATTATTTTTGACATAAATTGAGGGCTGTCGACCTGGCGGTCATTTTCTACTGTATCACAAAAAAATTCATGAGAACATATGTGTCATGATCACACATTTTGTCACATTTTGCTCTCATTTTTTCACAGCACAAAGCATGAATTAATTGGACAAAAACTTCTTAAGTGCAGTGGACATACATACATGTATACAGACAGACAGACAGACAGACATATATACAGACGACAGACGCCGACTTATGCTATAAGCTCACATTGGTATGTATACCAAATGTTAGTCAAAAATGACAATACTTTCATTTTTATTGCTTGTACATCCTTAATGCTTACAGTCTGAACATGTCATCAAAAGTTATAAACTTACCATCAAACACAGAAGACCTGGAGTCTCAACACCATCCCTTGGCAACGGATGCCATGGATCTGTACACCATTCTCTGTACTGCATATAGGCTTTACCATCCACTTTCCGAAAGCGGAAATTGTGTGGACGGGAATGACCTTTAAAATTTCTGTGCATGTGAGGAATAAGCCATTCCTTGATATTCAGCATTTTTGTAGATAATGCTACCTTGATGGCTGGTGTGTAGCTGCTTTCGATGATTGAGATTAAATCTGAGAGAGAAAAATGATAAGAATGAGCAAATGAGTGTATTTAACATGTCTATGATGTTGTCTTTCATAACTAGCATGATGTATGTACTAGTGCATGCACTTTTATCACTCTGAGAGAACAGACCGTTAATCAGAGTATGCTTACCGAAGTTTCATTTACTGAAAAATAGTGACAATATGTCATGTTAGCTCCCATATAATTATAGAAAGGAGTTAATGTATTGGAAATTATTGTGGAAGTAACAATTACTATGAATTGATTGGCCTGTGCAGATTGTGCTTTTATGTACGCAGAGTTAGTGGACGGGTAATCGTACATACATACATACATTTGTATACATACATTGTACACATTCATACATGCATGTATACCAGTATATACATAATACGCATATTGTTTCAACTGCATATACATGTCAACATTTCAAAAAACTGGATAAGTTCACCAGACAAATATGTTTTTGATATATGCCAAACAAATGAAATAAGATAAAACCCGGAGGGATCATAGCCTAGCCCTAGACCGGTACTTGCTCCCGGTATGCTCCCAATCACAAACAATCTAGTACCCCGCGCTACAGTTTGGCCAATGCTATAAACATGGCTATTTGCACGTCAAAGGACTCCAACAGAGAAAAGTGGTGATACACCATCGTCACGTGATCATGATTTTGACATCATGGAAGCCAATAACGACAATAAGTTCACCAGACAAATATGTTTTTGATATATGCCAAACAAATGAATAAGATAAACCCGGAGGGATCATAGCCTAGCCCTAGACCGGTACTTGCTCCCGGTATGCTCCCAATCACAAACAATCTGGTACCCTGCGCTACAGTTTGGCCAATGCTATAAACATGGCTATTTGCACATCAAAGGACTCCAACAGAGAAATTAAGTGGTGATACACCATCGTCACGTGATCATGATTTTGACATCATGGAAGTCAATAACGACTCACGACCAAATACTGATTGGCCATTGCAAATAAGGCATGGGCTACCAGCTGTGAAAATCAGTAGCCTCCAGGCAAGAGCTGGTAGCCCCACATGGAGTGAAATCATTGCTCAAAACTGCAGGCCGAAATAGCTATTTCACTACTAAATTGAACCCCTCAAATCACTGCTTACATACATGTGTTTTGGAGTCAAGTCACCTTCCCTCATGGACTTGTATCATTGTTTGATTTTCCTGGCTCGTTTGGACGCTTTTGGGACCAACAGCTCCATTTTAACAAAATCACAACTACAGCATTGAATGCATCTACACACCAAATACCAAGCTTAAATGCGCAACAGTGTTCATGTTTTTTATGTTAACGGACACACACACACACACACACACACACACACACACACACACACACGGACACACACATACATACATACAGGCAATTTTTCCAACTATAAGAATAGCTTCCATACATGTATATGGATATATAGTTTCCATATATGGGAGCTAAAAACTGCTAAATTTACACTTCCAGTTAATACATTTTTCCCAACAAGCACATTTTCTGTTGAAAATTTTTGCACTGTTGGTTCCTGTTCAATTTCTTGGAACTGACATCTATTGAAATTGTCACTGATCTCAGGTGTACTTATCAACTTACCTTCAACTGTATAGGCATTTGCTCTTTTTAATCCCACTGAGATCTTTGAAAACATCTGGTCTACATTCTCATGTGTATGTCCCACAGGCAGAAAATTCACATAAATCTGTAATGGTAATAATATGTATATCATTAAACTATACAATCGCTGCTTTGAGCATATACGCTAGGAAATCTTAATTTTTGACGACTCATACTCAATATGATGTCATTTCTATTCAATGTTACATACACTGCAGTGATTGCCACTTGGCAACTGGTGTGCCAGATGGTCATTCATGCATGAGTTTGCAAGGAACCTTGCTTCAGTAGAAACTTCTACATTCAACTTGTAATATACCGTTTTGAGGACCACTACCATAAATTTTGTTTTCACTGTGTACAAGGTTGTTACGGATACCTCCAGCCCTGTTGTCCCTCCGACTGTATATCTGCATGTCTATTTGCACTGAACGTCGAAGGGACAACAGGGCTGGACGTATCCGTGACAACAATGGGCTGCTCTGATCATGTGACACAAAGCGCCAGTACGCCTTTGGAGCTTTTCTCCATACCACTTTGAAGCCCTACAGAAGCAGTATTTTCTTCATGGATTTTTCAAAAATCGCGTAACTTATGGTTGGCCAAGTTGGTTTGTATTTTATAGACGCCCCTTTAGGAGACACATATGTTGAAATCAGCCTTGCCCACGCTTCCCTTTAACAGACACATTAGTACAATTTACATACATTTCCCCTGTCACTTTTGCAGCAAGGACAGCAATTAAAAACAGAGACAATTGTCTCTGTATACCAAATATCAAAGCTGTCTGATAAGCAGTTTGGAAGAAAAACATTTTTAAAGATTTCTTGACCAAAAATTACAAAAATTCCTTAAAAATACAATTTTGCATAGTTCATCACAGTTTCAACAAAACTGAATGAGGTCACCCCTAGGCACATGTAAACTTGATACTAAAGCTGTCTGGCTGCTGGTTATGAAGACTTTTTACTGAAAACAGAATTTTTGATCTAATTTGCATATTTTTGACACAAACACAAAAATGAAAAAAAAAAACGTCTGGAGATATTCGAATTATGCATTTACACACCAAACATCAAGTCCATAGGTGCTACGGTTCTCAAAATATTTGAGTTGACGGACATCCTCACATACATACATACATACATACATACATACATACATACATACATACATACATACATACAGACGACGGACGGTGGACGCCGGAAGATCCCATAAGCTTCTATAGACTATAGTAGTCTATAGTAGCTAAAAATGCAAGCAGACCTGACAAAGACTTGATTGGCAGTCTGTGCACTTTGATAGTAAATGTATACCTTTGAACAGACACACCAATTCAAACTTCAAACTCTACAAAATTCAATATTCAATATTTTGGTTCAAGAAACATGTCAAATCTTGATGGGGAAAGGTGTCACCATCGAACATTCAGTAAATAATTAACTGATTATAACTGCAATTGTAATTTTCCACCAAACTGATTGACTCATATCTTCAGAAGTACAAGGAAGAAAGATCATGTAGATGTCATGAAAATGACCCATCTTGTATGCTAACCCAATACACAGAAGTTTTTATTTTTTGTAAACTTAAAATGAAGATTTGGTCTTCATGAAAGGTATTCATTTTGGATTGATAACTTCTGTCCCTAGCATTTACCATAGGTTTAACAATGGAGCACTTACTTCCTCAAATATATCCAGTTGTATCAGCAATGCCATGAGACTCAACAAGAATCGGTTCTTGTTCTCCCGGAAACAATTGTCAAGTTGCAGATACAAGGCTTTGGCTAGATGATCTTTTGATTCTACCAGTACTTCTAGTAGGATATTCATGGTTAAGTTGCTGTCGTGTGGGAACTGATTCATGTCTAATATAACATACGGTATTTTCCCAGATGACACTCCAGTGTGAAGTATATTGCCTGTTTGAAGAAAATGATATTTTAATCAGTGATGACAAAAAAGTGTGGTTTGTGAATAAAAAAGATTGCGTATCAATTGAAGATGAAAAATAAAACTGGCAAAGGACACTGTACCCAAACTGATAACAATTGTGATATTCAAGTAAGACATGTATATGGTTACACACATTTCAATTTCCTATAAAACAAACCTACTCCACCAGGGAGTACTAAAAATGAAATGAGTTAAATTATTGGCAGAACTTCCTTCGGATTAAAATTCACATATTTTCAACATAAATATACAAAATGGAAGCTTAACATAAAACAAGTCATCAATGATGACACAGGCCCCGCTAGTTCAATGTTGGTTAAATCTTTGGTACTTTGTTATTATCATTTTTGACAAAAAATGATGAATTTGTACATGGAATAGTAAAACTGCCAAGTTTGCTTGCAGCCATTTTGGATCAAATGGCATCTAGAATTAATAGATGGAACTCTGAAATATTGCTCATTGGGTGCAGGTTAACTGACATGTCTGACATGTCTTCACTGGTCTTTAACTTCAGGCCATTGTACACGGTGTACCGCTTCCAGTCAAAGGCTCAGTGATTTTCCCCGTTTTTACTGTGAATAAGGCTTGCAACACTTTTGAAAACATGTTGTGAGTAACCCTTTCAGCAGGATTCCTTGAAGCTTTTACATATGCATCCCATACATCTACTTTTTCACTTTACTTGACTCACTTATTAAAAGATTGTTAGTGCACCTAAAATGAAGAGGAAATTAGATGAGTAAATTTCATGAATATTCCTTAATAAAATAGACTTGACTAGTCTTCCAAGACATAGAAAATATACAATAAATCATGTAGATATTAATTCGTGATCACAATATTGTCTGAAAAACGGACAAAACTTATAGATACTGTCCCTTAAAATATGTTAGATATTAGTTTTATAACAGTTTTTGAGGTGCATTTCTAATAAAATATTTCACATACTTATTAACATTATGGTTTTTTTTATACAGGGTCAATACAAAACTACAAAGCTATTGATAGTGGTGATACCAGATATTTAAAGGCTTTTGCAGCACCTCAAAACCTGTATCTCAAGAGGGATGCTCCCGTTATGCTGACTGTCAATTTATCTGAAGAACTGGTGAATGGTCTAATTGGTAAAGTGGTCGATTTTGCTGAGAATGGGCCTAGGGTGCATTTTGAGTCAATCAGTATGACAACATTAATAACACCATACACATTTTCAAAATATGACCCTGAAATGAAGAAAAATGTAACCACACGTCGGCAAATCCCATTGACCTTGGCATTTTCACTCACAGTACACAAGGCGCAAGGTTTGTCTTTAGACCGATTACAAATTGACTGCCGTCATATGACTCAACCTGGCCAACTTGGTGTTGCAATAGGTCGTGCCACACGCAAGGCAGGCCTCAGAGTTTTAAACTTCAAAAAGTCTCTTCTCCGGCCCAACCAGACAAGGTGACAGAATTTTACAATTCAGCAACCTCAATATTCAAGAAAGACAACAGTTGCTGTATTTTCAATGACTTGACAGAACTTCCTGAAAAAAAAGTAAATACAGAAGAGAACATTCGCATTACTATGTTTGAAGGAGTGAATGATGAAATGGGCGACGAAGAGGAGGAGACAATTATGTTACAAGTGTTAGATGAAGTATTAAACAAACTTGACAATGCAACACAAGCCACTCCACCTGATTGTACTAATGGCCTTCACTGTGACAATGACATACCGGACTACATGCAGATTCATACATCCCTAAACAGCTAAAATTCAAAGAAACATGTACACAAAGTCAGCAAGACTTAAATGCTGCTTTTGATGAGCTGGAAGGTTGCAGACATTTCATGTCATTTTGTTATAAAATATGGTCAAAATATAACAATATATTAACAAGTACAGTACTCAGTCATGACCATCCAAAAAACAAAGATATGACTGAACTATATGCACAAATTGCTCAATACATGACCAGTGATGAATATCTATCAGAAGTTGCTCGTCTCTTTGGTAGACGCAAACCAAGTAAACATGAATACAGTGCAGCATTTAGAGTTGCTGTTGTCATCAGAGAGAGACTCATCAAGGAGGCAGCTAGGCCATACAAAGAACAGACTTGCCAAAATGATGAGAAACATTTTGAGAACTCTGAGGCTGGAAAAGGCAAGATAAGATATATTGGTGGATGGTGTGTAGCCAGCACAAAACACTTAAAGAAACAAGAAGTCAAGAGGAACTTATTTTCACCCTCTGGCAAGAAAAAGGCTCATATTGCTGACATGTATGTTCAATACTTAGAACAACTGGAAGAGGATGAACACACATTGCTTCAAGAATCGAAAGAAAAAGCTTCACTAGAAGAAGTTAGTAGGAAGCAAAATGTCAGAAGAAGTTTAACAAATATTTCTGATGAGACATTCTATTTTTTCATAAAATTGGACAAAGAAGTAAGAATCCTTGAATCAGAAAAAACTTCCATGTACATGGAGCAAATTTCTTTAGTCACATTCAGACAGTGGTATTAAATCATGAACAATTGTATTACTCTTGGACAAAGTTGTTCAAACCTGTAAATCCTGAATGCAAGCAGCAGACAGAGAACACTGTTCATAACATTGTTGATAACCTTTGTGATAGTGCAGAAATTATATGCAGTTTATTTTCCATGGTTATTGAGCGGTATATCAGAATGGCCTCTTCACAATTTCGGAAAGATTATCTGAGAACAGTGAATATCTCAAAGAAAGAAGCCCACAGAAAGCAAGTGATGATGAAATCCATGAACACAAGCTGCATGTCCACATTCACTTTCAAAGCAGTGAAGGAGGACAAAACAGATAAAAAACAACTGACTCACTTGAGACTAAAGGCAGAGCTCACTGCCAACGTGAAATTTCTAGATTCAGTGAAAATGACAAAAGCTGAGATGAGCCAGCTCTGTGAGGCCTACAACGTACCCAGGTCAAACCAAAAGACAAAATCACAAATGATCAGTACTTTACCAGAAACAATTTTAAACAGTAATCAAATGCCCTGTCCAAATAAAATTCAGGCATCCCCACCATTGTCAATACACTACAGACAGGCAACTGAACACGTTCAACCTGTGGAACAACAACCAGGACCAAGTGGTATCACAATGGCTGAAAACATTACAGGGACTGATGAATTATCCTGTAATAAAAACCCACAAAGTTCTAATAACAAAGTAAAAAAATAAATGACAGACAACAAGAGGCTGTGACACCAAAAAGAAAACAGCTTCCAAATAACACTGAGACTGATGAATCCTGTAATAAAGACCTGCAAAATTCTGATAACAAAGAAAAAACATCAACCAACAACTAGAGGCGTTGACACAAAAAAGAACACAGCCTCCAAATTACAAAACAAAAGCCAAGAGACAGAAAGCTGTCAAATGGCCTTGTGGCATTTGTAATAAAAGCTGTCATTCAGAATGTATATGCTGTGATATTTGCCAAGTTTGGCATCATTTTAATTGCGTTAACATTACAGGTGAGGACATGAGTGATGATGAACAGTGGAGTTGCCACAGATGTCTGGAAAAGCTTTAAATCAATGTTTAAGAGAGTATATAAACAACAGTTGATGAAATTTAAACAATTTTTTTATTAAGCTATTCATTATAAAATTTTGTTCAGTTATTTTCATGACTACTGTATGTCTTTTGATGTCATATCTTGCATTATTTTTATATCATAAATGAAATTGTAAAAAATATATTGTGGTTAAAATCTGAAATATGTATTATGAGTTACATGACAAGACTGACTTGAAAGTCACTAAATGTGTTTCAAATAACATGTGCTAATTCAGAAAGTATCCACAAGGTATTTCAGCCTGATATGATGTAAATAAAAAAGATGGCGTTTGTTACTTTCAATACTATAGTTGTGTTGAAATTACTCCCAAAAATAGTGTTTTCATTGTTATAAAATCAAGTCACATTTTTATATTTCATAAGCTGTTTGGATTCTATTCATTGGGCAGAGGCTGAACAAGAAACTGGCATTTATACGGAGAGCAAATTTCCTGAAAAAATGTCATTAAAATTACCAGTAACCCTTACACCCCGTACCCGTATTTTCCTCTGTAGAAGTCAAACTATCATACAAAACAATGGATTTGGACTACACCGTTGAAGGTAAAGGGATATGTTCTGATGAATTAATTCCTGATATTTTAGTAAAACTCTCTATTATTTTTTTACCAAGTAATGTTTTGCTCAAATATACTTTAACAAGTCAACTGTTTGGTTCTAAAAGTTTCATTTTGACCAGATATTGTCTAATTTAGAACACTTTCATCAATATTTTCCACACTTTTAAAGTTTATAAATTATCTACCAACAGTTTATTGGAATTATTATTTATCTATATAAGAGAAAACGTATCTTGTGACAATGACATTTTATTTTTCTGTACCAAAAAGTCAACCATATTTATTTCTTCTCAATGAAGAATCATGAATAATATTACTTCCAAAGCCTACATTGATTACGCATTGAAATTGTGAGAAGATCAAGTTCATTCACTATAGATTATAAAAAAAAATGTCAACTAATCTTACAACGGACTTACCAGGTTGCAGCCATTGTTCTGAAGTGTAACGCACGGTGGCACTATGTACAAAGCGTAAACAAATATCATGAGACAGAAAAAAGTGACGGATTAGTAGGTCACGGTAACTTGACCTGTAGTCTGTGTAGTCTTTCAAATAACGGAGGGACAATTTATTGCACATGCGCAGTTTGAACACAATGACGTAATGTATATGTAATAGGTCGAGTTGAATAGCCTTCAAAATGGCGGTGTCACGGGAGTTGTCCGGAGGTAGGACTTAGCGACTTATCAGTAATAACATGGCCCGGTGCAGTTTTTGTGGTTGAATAACCCAGTCAATCAATTTAGTACCACGCATGCGACAACACAGGGAAGTTTGAATCTCCAGGGTTGCCAACAACCTTTTATTTTACAGATTTTAGTTTAAATATTATCCCAATGCTTTCTTACCTTTAGTGTAAGGTGTACATGATGTACATCAAGTCCATAGGTGCTACGGTTCTCAAAATATTTGAGTTGACGGACATCCTCACATATATACATACATACATACATACATACATACATACATACATACAGACGACGGACGGTGGACGCCGGAAGATCCCATAAGCTTCTATAGACTATAGTAGTCTATAGTAGCTAAAAATGCAAGCAGACCTGACAAAGACTTGATTGGCAGTCTGTGCACTTTGATAGTAAATGTATACCTTTGAACAGACACACCAATTCAAACTTCAAACTCTACAAAATTCAATATTCAATATTTTGGTTCAAGAAACATGTCAAATCTTGATGGGGAAAGGTGTCACCATCGAACATTCAGTAAATAATTAACTGATTATAACTGCAATTGTAATTTTCCACCAAACTGATTGACTCATATCTTCAGAAGTACAAGGAAGAAAGATCATGTAGATGTCATGAAAATGACCCATCTTGTATGCTAACCCAATACACAGAAGTTTTTATTTTTTTGTAAACTTAAAATGAAGATTTGGTCTTCATGAAAGGTATTCATTTTGGATTGATAACTTCTGTCCCTAGCATTTACCATAGGTTTAACAATGGAGCACTTACTTCCTCAAATATATCCAGTTGTATCAGCAATGCCATGAGACTCAACAAGAATCGGTTCTTGTTCTCCCGGAAACAATTGTCAAGTTGCAGATACAAGGCTTTGGCTAGATGATCTTTTGATTCTACCAGTACTTCTAGTAGGATATTCATGGTTAAGTTGCTGTCGTGTGGGAACTGATTCATGTCTATATAAACATACGGTATTTTCCCAGATGACACTCCAGTGTGAAGTATATTGCCTGTTTGAAGAAAATGATATTTTAATCAGTGATGACAAAAAAGTGTAGTTTGTGAATAAAAAGATTGCGTATCAATTGAAGATGAAAATAAAACTGGCAAAGGACACTGTACCCAAACTGATAACAATTGTGATATTCAAGTAAGACATGTATATGGTTACACACATTTCAATTTCCTATAAAACAAACCTACTCCACCAGGGAGTACTAAAAATGAAATGAGTTAAATTATTGGCAGAACTTCCTTCGGATTAAAATTCACATATTTTCAACATAAATATACAAAATGGAAGCTTAACATAAAACAAGTCATCAATGATGACACAGGCCCCGCTAGTTCAATGTTGGTTAAATCTTTGGTACTTTGTTATTATCATTTTTGACAAAAAATGATGAATTTGTACATGGAATAGTAAAACTGCCAAGTTTGCTTGCAGCCATTTTGGATCAAATGGCATCTAGAATTAATGTCAATGTACACTGGTCTTGTATCAAGTTTGAATAAAAACAGTTCAGGATATCTAAATATAGACAATCAACAAGAAATATTGTAATAATACTGCTACCTGACAGCCATTTTATACTGTATCATGACAATAATTAACATCCTTGTAACTGTAATATCACATACATGGTCCTTGGGCCAAATTTGAACCAAATCAGTCCAAGCATGTCTTAGAAATGGTGACAGATATGTATGAAACTAGTGCAATAAAGAAGTTGCCTGGCAGCTATTATGGATCACATTTAAAGAAAAGTATGAAAATTACATAATAAAATGGCTGTTGGGTGGCCATTTTGAATTGTATTGCAACAATTGTGTGAATATGTCATCGTACATAAGCCTTGTGCCAAGTTTGAACAAATTTGGCTGAAGCATAAATGAGTTAGGGCCCCATATATTAGAATTATGTTAAGTGGGCCCTGGCGGCCATCTTGGATTGCATCGCAACATAAAGTGACGCAAATATGTACATTAGGCACATTAACCTTGTGGCAATTTTCCAGGCCTCGACCGTGCTAGTTTCGTACTCCGAACCCATGCTTACCCATAGGCGCTCGACTAATTTCAAACCACTTGTCTATAATTTTAATGTCGAAACATGCATTTTATGAATAAATGTGCAAACAGAAATCACGCGGACGGCTTTTGAGACATAATGTGAGCAGCGCCCATAGTAAGGCTGTGGCGGCTCGGCCGTCATGTACACCTTACACTAAAGGTAAGAAAGCATTGGGATAATATTTAAACTAAAATCTGTAAAATAAAAGGTTGTTGGCAACCCTGGAGATTCAAACTTCCCTGTGTTGTCGCATGCGTGGTACCAAATTGATTGACTGGGTTATTCAACCACAAAAACTGCACCGGGCCATGTTATTACTGATAAGTCGCTAATTCCTACCTCCGGACAACTCCCGTGACACCGCCATTTTGAAGGCTATTCAACTCGACCTATTACATATACATTACGTCATTGTGTTCAAACTGCGCATGTGCAATAAATTGTCCCTCCGTTATTTGAAAGACTACACAGACTACAGGTCAAGTTACCGTGACCTACTAATCCGTCACTTTTTTCTGTCTCATGAGATTTGTTTACGCTTTGTACATAGTGCCACCGTGCGTTACACTTCAGAACAATGGCTGCAACCTGGTAAGTCCGTTGTAAGATTAGTTGACATTTTTTTATAATCTATAGTGAATGAACTTGATCTTCTCACAATTTCAATGCGTAATCAATGTAGGCTTTGGAAGTAATATTATTCATGATTCTTCATTGAGAAGAAATAAATATGGTTGACTTTTTGGTACAGAAAAATAAAAATGTCATTGTCACAAGATACGTTTTCTCTTATATAGATAAATAATAATTCCAATAAACTGTTGGTAGATAATTTATAAAGTGTGGAAAACTATTGATGAAAGTGTTCTAAATTAGACAATATCTGGTCAAAATGAAACTTTTAGAACCAAACAGTTGACTTGTAAAAGTATATTTGAGCAAAACATTACTTGGTAAAAAAATAATAGAGAGTTTTACTAAAATATCAGGAATTAATTCATCAGAACATATCCCTTTACCTTCAACGGTGTAGTCCAAATCCATTGTTTTGTATGATAGTTTGACTTCTACAGAGGAAAATACGGGTACGGGGTGTAAGGGTTACTGGTAATTTTAATGACATTTTTTCAGGAAATTTGCTCTCCGTATAAATGCCAGTTTCTTGTTCAGCCTCTGCCCAATGAATAGAATCCAAACAAGCTTATGAAATATAAAAATGTGACTTGATTTTATAACAATGAAAAACACTATTTTTGGGAGTAATTTCAACACAACTATAGTATTGAAAGTAACAAACGCCATCTTTTTTATTTACATCATATCAGGCTGAAATACTTTGTGGATACTTTCTGAATTAGCACATGTTATTGAAACACATTTAGTGACTTTCAAGTCAGTCTTGTCATGTAACTCATAATACATATTTCAGATTTTAACCACAATATATTTTTTACAATTTCATTTATGATATAAAAATAATGCAAGATATGACATCAAAAGACATACAGTAGTCATGAAAATAACTGAACAAAATTTTAATGATAGCTTAATAAAAAATTGTTTAAATTTCATCAACTGTTGTTTATATACTCTCTTAAACATTGATTTAAAGCTTTTCCAGACATCTGTGGCAACTCCACTGTTCATCATCACTCATGTCCTCACCTGTAATGTTAACGCAATTAAAATGATGCCAAACTTGGCAAATATCACAGCATATACATTCTGAATGACAGCTTTTATTACAAATGCCACAAGGCCATTTGACAGCTTTCTGTCTCTTGGCTTTTGTTTTGTAATTTGGAGGCTGTGTTCTTTTTTGTGTCAACGCCTCTGGTTGTTTGTTTATGTTTTTTTCTTTGTTATCAGAATTTTGTGGGTCTTTATTACATGATTCATCAGTCTCAGTGTTATTTGGAAGCTGTTTTCTTTTTGGTGTCACAGCCTCTTGTTGTCTGTCATTTAGTTTTTTTACTTTGTTATTAGAACTTTGTGGGTTTTTATTACAGGATAATTCATCAGTCCCTGTAATGTTTTCAGCCATTGTGATACCACTTGGTCCTGGTTGTTGTTCCACAGGTTGAACGTGTTCAGTTGCCTGTCTGTAGTGTATTGACAATGGTGGGGATGCCTGAATTTTATTTGGACAGGGCATTTGATTACTGTTTAAAATTGTTTCTGGTAAAGTACTGATCATTTGTGATTTTGTCTTTTGGTTTGACCTGGGTACGTTGTAGGCCTCACAGAGCTGGCTCATCTCAGCTTTTGTCATTTTCACTGAATCTAGAAATTCATGTTGGCAGTGAGCTCTGCCTTTAGTCTCAAGTGAGTCAGTTGATCTGTTTTGTCCTCCTTCACTGCTTTGAAAGTGAATGTGGACATGCAGCTTGTGTTCATGGATTTCATCATCACTTGCTTTCTGTGGGCTTCTTTCTTTGAGATATTCACTGTTCTCAGATAATCTTTCCGAAATTGTGAAGAGGCCATTCTGATATACCGCTCAATAACCATGGAAAATAAACTGCATATAATTTCTGCACTATCACAAAGGTTATCAACAATGTTATGAACAGTGTTCTCTGTCTGCTGCTTGCATTCAGGATTTACAGGTTTGAACAACTTTGTCCAAGAGTAATACAATTGTTCATGATTTAATACCACTGTCTGAATGTGACTAAAGAAATTTGCTCCATGTACATGGAAGTTTTTTTCTGATTCAAGGATTCTTACTTCTTTGTCCAATTTTATGAAAAAATAGAATGTCTCATCAGAAATATTTGTTAAACTTCTTCTGACATTTTGCTTCCTACTAACTTCTTCTAGTGAAGCTTTTCTTTCGATTCTTGAAGCAATGTGTGTTCATCCTCTTCCAGTTGTTCTAAGTATTGAACATACATGTCAGCAATATGAGCCTTTTTCTTGCCAGAGGGTGAAAATAAGTTCCTCTTGACTTCTTGTTTCTTTAAGTGTTTTGTGCTGGCTACACACCATCCACCAATATATCTTATCTTGCCTTTTCCAGCCTCAGAGTTCTCAAAATGTTTCTCATCATTTTGGCAAGTCTGTTCTTTGTATGGCCTAGCTGCCTCCTTGATGAGTCTCTCTCTGATGACAACAGCAACTCTAAATGCTGCACTGTATTCATGTTTACTTGGTTTGCGTCTACCAAAGAGACGAGCAACTTCTGATAGATATTCATCACTGGTCATGTATTGAGCAATTTGTGCATATAGTTCAGTCATATCTTTGTTTTTTGGATGGTCATGACTGAGTACTGTACTTGTTAATATATTGTTATATTTTGACCATATTTTATAACAAAATGACATGAAATGTCTGCTACCTTCCAGCTCATCAAAAGCAGCATTTAAGTCTTGCTGACTTTGTGTACATGTTTCTTTGAATTTTAGCTGTTTAGGGATGTTATGAATCTGCATGTAGTCCGGTATGTCATTGTCACAGTGAAGGCCATCAGTACAATCAGGTGGAGTGGCTTGTGTTGCATTGTCAAGTTTGTTTAATACTTCATCTAACACTTGTAACATAATTGTCTCCTCCTCTTCGTCGCCCATTTCATCATTCACTCCTTCAAACATAGTAATGCGAATGTTCTCTTCTGTATTTACTTTTTTTTCAGGAAGTTCTGTCAAGTCATTGAAAATACAGCAACTGTTGTCTTTCTTGAATATTGAGGTTGCTGAATTGTAAAATTCTGTCACCTTGTCTGGTTGGGGCCGGAGAAGAGATTTTTTGAAGTTTAAAACTCTGAGGCCTGCCTTGCGTGTGGCACGACCTATTGCAACACCAAGTTGGCCAGGTTGAGTCATATGACGGCAGTCAATTTGTAATCGGTCTAAAGACAAACCTTGCGCCTTGTGTACTGTGAGTGAAAATGCCAAGGTCAATGGGATTTGCCGACGTGTGGTTACATTTTTCTTCATTTCAGGGTCATATTTTGAAAATGTGTATGGTGTTATTAATGTTGTCATACTGATTGACTCAAAATGCACCCTAGGCCCATTCTCAGCAAAATCGACCACTTTACCAATTAGACCATTCACCAGTTCTTCAGATAAATTGACAGTCAGCATAACGGGAGCATCCCTCTTGAGATACAGGTTTTGAGGTGCTGCAAAAGCCTTTAAATATCTGGTATCACCACTATCAATAGCTTTGTAGTTTTGTATTGACCCTGTATAAAAAAAACCATAATGTTAATAAGTATGTGAAATATTTTATTAGAAATGCACCTCAAAAACTGTTATAAAACTAATATCTAACATATTTTAAGGGACAGTATCTATAAGTTTTGTCCGTTTTTCAGACAATATTGTGATCACGAATTAATATCTACATGATTTATTGTATATTTTCTATGTCTTGGAAGACTAGTCAAGTCTATTTTATTAAGGAATATTCATGAAATTTACTCATCTAATTTCCTCTTCAATTTTAGGTGCACTAACAATCTTTTAATAAGTGAGTCAAGTAAAGTGAAAAAGGTAGATGTATGGGATGCATATGTAAAAGCTTCAAGGAATCCTGCTGAAAGGGTTACTCACAACATGTTTTCAAAAGTGTTGCAAGCCTTATTCACAGTAAAAACGGGGAAATCACTGAGCCTTTGACTGGAAAGCGGTACACCGTGTACAATGGCCTGAAGTTAAAGACCAGGAAGACATGTCAGTTAACCTGCACCCAATGAGCAATATTTCAGAGTTCCTCCCAGCAAGTGTGCTTCAACTGTCCTCTGATTTAAACAATGAATTACAAGTTGGGGTCCTGTCAAATAAACTGTGCAATGGTAACCAGGTTTTCAAGACAGTAACATTTTTTCAAACTGAATGGAAACTGCAAGTGCGTAATGTTGAAGTGGATTTGAAGAGACTGTCTATTTCAAACAGTTTTAAACCTACTAAGGATGAGGTTCATGGTGTAATGAATATAGTTGACAAATTAAAAATCTGCATTGGCATTGCTGTCTCAAAATCCAAGACAACAGTCCCACCAGGATCTATGATAAAAGAATTATACACCACGACCAACAGTGAGAATCCTGATGAGTACCGACTGCGTGACACAAAGTGCCAACAAGTGTTAAACTGGACAGCAGTTTCTGATGCTTGTCGCACTTGTCAGAAAGCACTGCATGAGAGATTGTCAAATTTGCCAGAAACTTTTACAAGAGAGACCTCTAACTCTACAGATAGTCAGATTAACTCAGGAAACGACAGTACACCTGTAGAAAATGATGCAAATGGTGATGGTAAAATTTTCTTATCACAAGAGGATCACCAGGATATCAAAGCTGTTCTAGATAGGGTTTTCCCTTCTGCATCAGAAGAGATGAAAGCTCTTCTGAAAAGCCAGCATGAGGCACTGACATGTAAAAGCCCAAAATCCAGGAGATGGGACCCCAAAATTATCAGACACTGTCTAACGTTATGGATCAGAAGCCCCAAAGCATACCAAGACTTAATAAACAGTAGAATGCTCATTTTACCATCTGGTAGATTGTTACAGTATTACAAAAATTGTGCACCACAGGCAAGTGGAATCCATGATACAATATTTGAATGGATGTACAAAGCAGCAAAAGAAGCAAATATTCCTGAGCCAGGGATGCATGGTGGTATAATTCATGATGAGTGTAAAATTCAGGATGAACTTGTACTTGAAAGGAAGGGAAATGAAATGAAAATTTTAGGCCTGATAGATCTAGGTGAAGAAGCGTTTAATTTATCTGTAATAGGTAACAAACAAGTTAGACGTCAGTTGGCCACTGATGCATGGCAGCTTATATTTCTTGGGCATACAGGATTTCGTTTCCCTATAGCACACAGTAAAGCATCAGAGATTTTTATAAATATCTGGAATGTGATTGGTAAGCTCCAAGAATGGGATTTTATTGTTGATTATATCTGCCAAGATGGGGGAGAACAAAACAGGTGCTTCACACATATGCATTTCAGTAGGCCACCTGCTGATGCAAAATTCTTGAGTTCAAATTTCTTTGACCCAGACAGGTATGTTGCTCATTGTCAAGACATTTCACATGTTTTGAAAAAAATAAGAAATGCTGTTCTGTCAAGTGGGGATGGGGATCATCATACAAGGAAACTGCAGAATAAGGAGGGGTATATTGTTTGGAAAAGTTGGGTGGAAGCAGTTAATTGGGATTGGAAAACAAATTCCAGACCAATTCATTATAAAGTAACCAACAGCCACCTATATCCTACTCAGACTGAAAAGATGAGAAACCATCTTGCAGAGGAAATGCTGGATGAAAAATGTTGCACTTGATGAAATGTTATCAGGCAAGCCTATCAAATGGTGTTCACCTAAATGGAGCAATATCTTTCCTAGAACAAACTTCATCCCTTGTACAAATATTCAGAGACAATAGACCTATCACATCCAATGATAGTGATCGTTTGACCAATTAGAAATATCTGCTCTTGGTTTGAAAATTGGGAAATTGATGTTCATAAATCTGAGGCTATAAATGTTGCAAAGAATAAAATGTTAATGTCTGCACAATGCAGGGAGGACCTTAAATCCTGCATTTTTGGATTTGTGTCTGTTTCCAGGTCATTCACCCAAGAATTTCCTGGCTGGGGCTTGGTGCCAGCACTATTCAACAGTGATATCGTAGAAAACCATTTTTGTCAGGAGAGGGGTTTGTACAATGGAAATACAACAAATCCAACATACTCAGCATATGCCAAGACAGTCACAAGCACTATCCTTGGACAGACAATCAATTCCAGAAAGTCCAATACAGGGGGCATGAAGGCACCACTATATTCACAATGTACAAATGAACCCCTAAAAAAAAGAAGGAAAAAACCACTACATGATGTAAATTGAAGACACACTCTTTGTATTTTTCAGCTATTTTTTCAGTGTTTTTGTCCTGTATATTTAACTGCAGTTTCTTTTCCAATGCAACCCTAAAATATCAAATACCCTGGATATTATTTGTAAATATAGCCTTTGTATATGTGTTATGACCAATTTTACTGTTATTCCATTGATTAAAATGTGGCCTTGAATTCTGTTTTAGACATTTTAGACACCGGAAAAAAGACTGTACACATACCAACCATGTATGTTGAGAAAGTAAATAACTGAAATTACCTCAATGCTATGGATACAACAAACAAAATGGTGAAAAATACCCAAAGGTACAGATATTTGCAACAAGATAACAATTTGTGCTTGACAAACACATGCAACAACATTTGTGAACCTTCAGGTACTGTGTCTCCCATGTTCTCTATTAGTATGTTATTAAAGTTTTATTACCATCATGCAACCTAAATTTGTATGTATGTTACTTAATTTGCAAAATAATAATAATAATAATAATTTATTCTCATACATAATATAATTATTATCATTACCTCTAAAATACAGCATAGATGACATTAAAAATAATAATTTGTAATGAGAAAGATACTGAAAAATAGAAGCAAACCAACTGATCAAGTCCAGCCTCATTATTATGATTTGAAATGTTAGCTATTAATTCAATGGATGTAGGAGTCACAATTTGACACATTTACATACTATGCACATGTGGAGAAAAAACATGATGTCAAAAAAAGTACCATTCATGGTATCAACATTATAAATGTGGCAAATTACAAGCCAAATAGGTAATTTTTAAATTTCTTTTTAAAGTTTATCTTGAATGATGATTTTTTATATGATCATACATAAGCTTACATGCACTATCAACTATTATTACCAGTGATGAAGTTCCTCAAAACATCATTATGCACCAATCACAAATACTTACCAGGCATATCAAGTAGTCGATCAGAATTGGTCTTGTTAACGTCATAATTAAGCCCATACAGTAAAGTTGGAGGATTCCTGGAGGCAATGGCCGAGAAAGTCTGTTCATCAGATTAAATGTACATTCTGATGCAGTCCCATTTGATAATTCATGGACAGCTTGAATCAAATCTTCATCTCTCTGCCGATGTATTGTTGACAAAGTTATAACATGGGGTATGGCGTCTTTAAAGAGTCCTGTCTCAAAGACATAATGACCATAATCCTTGTAAGGCGTATTTGGTACCGGCGGAAGTTGTCGGAAGTCACCACAAACGATACATTGCACTCCACCAAATGGCTTGGTACTTTTCCGAACCGTTCTGATAACAAGATCAACTTGTAGAAATATGGCAGCAGATACCATTGACACCTCGTCAATGACTAGCGTATCCATATTTCTTATTTTCTCCCAAACTGCTGCCATGGAAGTTGAACTGCAGTTGTTGACATGTGATATTAACTCTGCATCATTAAAACGGCCATCAAGTAAGCCAGCGAACTTATGTAGGGTTGTGGCTCTAAATTCTGCTAACTGAGTTGCAGCCATACCTGTGCTTGCTGTAACTTGCACTTTCTTCTTTACTCTCCTTAACGCTCTCACGATTTCTATGAGTGTTTTTGTCTTTCCAGAACCTGCTTGGCCAGTCAAGAAAAAGCTATGGCCAAGAAGGGCAGCACTCATCGCTTTTTGCTGCAGCGGATCCATCGCCACGGACTGAGCCATTGTTGTAATATGTGCTGGCCTCGTGCTTTCAGTACAGTAACCCGATGACATGATTTTGTTGCTCAACATTGGAGGGAAGTTTTTCACGCGCAAGCGCACTTAGAATCATAATGACGCAATGGTTTAAAAGGAAAGTATGCGCATGCGTCAACTTTCAAGCTCGACACTTTCAAAATGGTGGTGGCACGGGACTTGTCTGTAGAAGAACATTTCGCGATTTATCAGCAGTAGCTAGGTTTAATGTTGACTTTACAAGTTAGGAAGCCAATCGATCGATTTTTGTAAGTATTCCCTTGATTACATTAAAGTTTGAATCTCGAGGATGGCCAAAAACCGTTTATTTTGTCAAATTTAAAAATTATCTTCCCAATTAGTTTCGTACCTTTAAGTAAACATGTGTAGGGATGTAAGTGTGTATGAGTAACAGTAGCGCTGGGCGCCCGGCCACAGCCGTGCACTGGGCGCCGTTCTCTGTATGTCTCAAAAGCAGTCCGCATGATTTCCGTTTGCATATTTATTTAATGAAATGCATGTTTCAACATTAAAATTACAGACAAGTGATTTTAAAATTAGTCGAGCGCCTGTGTGCTTACCTTCGGCAAAGAAGCAAACGTAGTATTGTAATTGAGTAGTATTACAAGCCACTTGTATACAATAATCCGTGAAAATCTTCAATGCGTTGGTGCATGGAAGTGACCAACAACGGAAACATGCTGCACGTCAGTTTGCCGGCGCGATAGGAACACAGACGCAGCATGAAAAGTCATGGACAAAACAAAATGGCGTACTGGTCTGCGTCACCTTTGGACGATGCAATTATTTCTAGGGGTGGCCAAGGAGGTGTGAGGGTGATCGGTCCAGTGATAATTGGTTGGAAATAAGTGTGTAAACGCATCGGTGCGTACGTAAACGACAAAAGAGGAATTGTTGTGATGTTTTTCTTTTTCCGTTTATTCTTTTCCGATTATTGTCAAACTATGTCTGCCAATAAACGCAGTGCACGGCCGCGAGGCCGACTTCATACTACCGAATGCCACGGCAGGCCATCCGCATCCCCATGTGCTTTTTTCCACCGACTTTCACACCTTTAGACAATGTACAATAGTCGATTTTTTATTGATGTTCATTGGTTTCTTGGGCCAGGGAGTACATTTGTACACGCTTATAGCTCATATGCTGGTCTTTGCATCTTTATAAATATAATAGATTTCAAACCGCGCAACTAAATCGGTCCCATACAATTTTCTGCTAAAATCTCAACATCCATGCACACAAATTGGCAGGTTCCCGGACCCCAGTACGAATTTTTTTAAGTGGGTCCCGCTCAGGGCTGGCAGAGGCCTCGAGGAAGTCATTTGAATAACACTTAGTGATTGCTCTAATGATTTTCCTATTGTCCGACAAGCTTTACAAATTACGTGAGAAGAATTTGGCACAGTGTCACTGTAAAATCTTACCTTTCCGATAACGAATTCCTGGAGGTGGATCTTCCATACTCTGCAAAAATAATCATAGCAGATCATATCTCTGGAACTGGCCCCTCGTGAAATGAACTCGTCTCGCATTCGTTGGTAAACCATGAGCTTGGTCCACGAACAGGGGAGGATCACCCTGTTTGCATCATTGGGCATGTAGTCGCCCATTCTTTCGAAATAGAAACGCATCCAGGCAATCGCATCTGTAGTTTTGTCCATCATGTGACTTTTACCGGAATTGCCGTGACGAACAGTTACAATGTCTTGCAGAAATAACTTTTCACATTCTGCATAACGATAATCGGAAATGTTGTATGCCATTTGCCAAGCCTGTCGACACACTGGTCTCCCGGCTATTCTCAAATTTGTTTCAGCCACAGGTTTTGATTTTATGAACCTCTTGTAAGAATTCTCGCGAAAGCATCTTACTATGAACTGCTTCTGTCTAGACTCACTCTCTAGGTTCTTCATATGTCGATCACATTCAAGCATTTCGTTTATAGTCAGATTTCTGAGGCACCGATCTTCGCAACAGGGTTGACGTAAAACATCAAGCGGGTCCCTTACCGGTTCACTGATGCGCCTCTTCTTCGGTGTGGACGTTGGTACGCGTTTAGTGCGTGGGTAAGCACGTCCATCAACTGAGTCGATGGCGGTATTTTGTGAACTAGTGCATGCTGAGTCAGAATCATCATCAGTGCATGAGCTGTCATATATTACAATTACTTCGTTCGATCTCGTGATCGTTGTATCATCGAACAATGTTTCTTCTGAGGACGAGGACGAATCAAAAAGTATTTCTTCTGATGAAGTAGACGAATCAAAAAGTATTTCTAGAGAGGCCATGTCATACTGTAAACATTAGAGCGACAATGAATATTTGAGGTGTATAGCTGTTGATGTTCCTCCTTCCGGTTGGCCAGCCGCACCGCATATACATCATGCATTTGATCACGTGATTCGCGTGATCACCGCTTGGCATGAATGTTCAGCGTCGCGACCAACTTGGAGAATCACCCTGGACCAGAAAAGTTACATCACGGGGGTGTCCTCCATCTTTTCTTTAGGTGGATGACGGCATGGTAAAAATCATTTCCTTGGCTCTACTTATTGAACCAACCATTGGAAATGAATTCACACCTACGAAATATAAACTGTATAATCTGTCAGTTGACAAATAAACAACACTCCTTCCCTGACAATATTTTAAATTTGTTGTTTATACATTCAATCCACATGGATATAACAATATCGCGATGCCAGTGCTATTCAGTTTTGTCCAATGTATGCAACCTTTCTGTTTTCTTGACCTACTGGGTTGAAAACTCGCGATCGGCATAAAACGCCGAAGTTGTTAAATTCTAGAATTTATTTCTGCTCGAATCCATCATCAAAATTGATCATAATCAGCAGTTAAGTCTTTCGAACACTCCAGAGTTTTCAGCGCGCAAGGAGAACATGCAGCCAGTGATTTTTCGCAAAGTCTCCCCTATCGACAAATATTTCAATTGTAGTACTTTGTGGCGTCGGGCGCCGACTTCCAACAATCACGAAGTTGAAAAGTCATTGCTATTAAAAAAAGTCGCATTTTACGGTCCAGATTGATCTTATTTTTCAGATTCTGCTAAGTTTTGAATACATTCTTTTACATGTAAGTTTGAACAGAAAAGGTTGAAAATAGACACCAAAACATGATTGTCCAATTATTTGCGACCAGGTCGGATACTCGCTTTATTTTCTCGACCACACCGAGAACTTAATAGTACTTTCTAGGTTCTACAAAAAATCATCCACTGTTTAGCTGAATAGCGGGCTGATATCTAGCTAATAACAGCTATAGCTTGAATAGTTGAATAGCTGGTCCTTCTACGAACTCGTCACTGGTCAGCTGGTAGTCAAGTAGGCCCTAAAAGCTCGCTAAGAACAGCGGCCATTAGCGGCATAATCAGCTAATAGCTTGAATAGCTGAACAGCCGGGCCTTCATTTGTCTTTTCTCAGGATTTTTATTCCATTTTTATCGAATTCACAAATATGTCATATTGTAATTAAGCTCGGTAGTCATATATCACTAGCACACAATTACCATTTCGTGACCAACATAGCAGTTGACATAGCGGGCTATTTGTTGGCGGCCTGTTTCGTGTGTGAAGGCCTGGACGTGATATAGACATGTTACTCTCATCTGGAGGATGATAAAATAACAATCTCGATGGGCTCGAGTTCAGAAATGATTTTCCCAGGTACAAGAGTCTAGCATTTGCCACACACTCACAGCCATATAAGCAAACACTCAATTGATACACAACATTACGCACACAATTCAGGAAATTGAAAAGTGTGCTGCCCATTGCCTTGATGAAATTTTCACCTTTTACCCAGTAACTTCAAAAGAGAAAGCTGACTATAATATGTAAGATAATATTGAGAGTTGTAATGTCCACGTCTTTATTTTCAAAAAGTATTTGCTCCTAAATGCTGCGAAAAATCTGAAATACTTCCGCCGTGTGTTGATTAGGGCACTCCGTTTTTAGGATCCATGATTATGCATAGTCCCTTCACTCACAGTCCCTCTGCTTCACTGTAGATTATGGTATCAATAAAATTGACAAAAGCATGGAGTCAGTTGTACCTCCATGGCAAGACCGGAACGAGTGCGCTATATCATGGAACGAGATGGAAAACACTTTTCGATACGTCTGGTGCCGGCTGTCTTGGTTTAGCCTCACAAAAATGTCATATCATTATCAATTTTAAGTTTAGAAAAAAAAGATGTTGCGCAAATCGAAGGCGCGGTCCCTCGGGGGACCGTGTCGAAGGGAAGTGAAAAAATGACGTTGAAAACTATCACCGTCCACAGTACCTCTATCAGTGTCAGAGAGACTGTGCACCGTTCAACTGTGGTATAACGCAAACTCTAACCTTATTTTTCAAAAGCCTACTAGTACTACATATTTTTTTAATGCCCGCAACTCACAACCCATAGCTGCATTAATTATAGCCTTCACGGCTGGTCGCTCGGCTTGCGCGGGAGTTCCCTACTTGCAATGACTGTAGTGGGGGTCACTCGTACTCCGGGACCAACCCCCGCCACAGCCATTGCATGTATGCAGCTGCCTGACGATCAAGCTGTTACGCAGTCCGCGAAGGTCAAAAGCCAGGTGCAGCCAACGAGCAGTTCACTTTTAAAAAGTTCACATTTCATGTCAGAATGTGTTTTTAGGATTATAGATGTAAATTTACTAATTTTAAGTCTGAAGGGTAATTAATTAGCTGTTCATAGGGTGGCCTCATTACAAAAAAAATTTTGTCTCTCCTCACCTACTAAAATGCTATTTTAATCCCCTTCCCCGCATATTTTATCGGCTTCTTCTCCCCACTGAATTTTTTTGAAACTCCCCTGCCCAGTGAAAACACATTGATTTTCCCCTGCCCCGAAAAAAACTTTCGATTCCGAAGCTAATTACCCTCCCCCGTCACGGTCATTTCAAGCCCGGCCCCAAGGCCAATCACAAAAATATTTGCTACCAATTCAGCTAAAATGTTACCCTGCCATTACAAATAAAAGTTCCCCCTCAGCTAAAAAGTGGTTACCCTATGTAAAAAGTTCCCCATTAGCTAAAATGTTGTTATCCTTCCCTAAAAAAAAAAAAAATAAAGTCCCCCCCCCCTTCAAATAATTTAAAGTTCCCCTGCCCTCACAAAATTGCTCTTGGAACAGCTTTTTCGATGAACAGCTCCGTTACCTGCACGTGAAAAGCACAGGCCTTCGTGACCAAAGCAATCGAACCAAAGTCGGACCTGTATTCTTTTGAAATACAATTACTGTTCCGATGAAGCTTACACAGGTGCAACAATCGGTTCAAATGCACACACTGCGTGCGACTATTCCCGTTTAAAAATGTAAACCATGCCCAGTATTTTTAGCCTACCCAAAGTCTGAATCTCTTGTACGGCACAGGCCAATAAAGTTTACTCTGTTGGAGAGCAAAATCTAACATTCCCTCATAGAAGAAATTAATCACACAAACAAATACGAGATGTATTGCCACCTTTTAATGTCCATAAATTTTCATTATTACTTGTAGATTTTATTCCTTCCTTATTTCACTGTTTCGCTATTTGTCTTCCAGTTAGTGCATATGGGCCGCGTACTCCATTGTAACAGGAAGCTCAACAGCATAACAATTAGCACATTTATGGGTAGACCTTATCACTGGAAACGCGTCAATAGGTTGATTAACTTGACCAACGCAGCGCACACAGCACACCAAAAATTTAGGGCCTAATTACCATGTAAATAAAACGTGTCGTCATTGACGATCCTACAAACGTACAATAGGCAATTAGTCCAAACAAACAACAAAATATTGCCACCTAACCAAAGGTACATACATTGCCAATATTACTCACAGAATTCCCCATCTTCATTGTTATGTATGTACGAGCGGAAAAAAATTGAAAGTAATGTCATTTCTCTAAATTGTTGATTTTTGAATTCTTCTTTGTAGGCCTTAGTATAATCAAAATGTGTAATAAAATATGGGGGTCACCGCGCTCGTTTATGAGATCTCCTCTTATACCTCCATGGTGAGATACAAGACCCTCATGAATTTTGATATTTAGGCCTATAAGAAAATTGCTCTCGGAACAGCTTTTTCGATGAATAGTTCCGTTGGCTGCACCTGAAAAGCACAGTCCCTCGGTGTCAAAAGCCATCGAACCAAATCTTGCAACAAAGTGATTACTTATCACCAGAAATCTTGAATTTTTTACTTATTTGTGTTGTTTTTCTTGTCCTTCGCCAAACATAAAAAGGTCAAGGGGTCAATTAAATGTCAATATGTGTGTGTGTGTGTGTTTATTACATATGGACAACATAATAACTGCAATGGTGTATTTCAGGCAATAGACGTAAACAAGGCTTCTTTTTGTACTTCTGTTGACGTGTAGTTTTGAAATAATCTAGGTTCGAATCTAAGTTAGTTACAAAATTATACTTATTTGTGGATCGAAAGTCTGACCTGTATCCTTTTTTGAAATACAATTACTGTTCCGATGCACAGGCGCACGGAACGTTGTGTAGATCGTCGTCGGATGGGAAGTGACTGACTGTGTGGCCGAAGGCCGAACATCGGTACTGTACTACAGTACCGAGGTTCGGCCTTCGGCCTCACAGTGTCAGTCACTTCCCATCCGACGACGATCTACACAACGTTCCGTGCGCCTGTGTTCCGATGAAGCTTAGACAGGTGCAAAAATCGGTTCAAATGCACACACTGCGTGCGACTATTCCCGTTTAAAAATGTAAACCATGCCCAGCCCCGGGGTGCCCA
This sequence comes from Ptychodera flava, assembly GCF_041260155.1. Classification (NCBI taxonomy): domain Eukaryota; kingdom Metazoa; phylum Hemichordata; class Enteropneusta; family Ptychoderidae; genus Ptychodera; species Ptychodera flava. Next base: position 18,313,187 of record NC_091929.1, on the reverse strand, counting down.
GCACTTTATAGCCTTCCAAAAGTCTGAATCTCTTGTACGGCACAGGCCAACAAAGTTTAACTCTGTTGGAAAGCAAAATCTAACATTCCCTCATAGAAGAAATTAACCAAACAAACAAATACGAGATGTATTGCCACCTTTTAATGTCCATAAATTTTCATTATTACTTGTAGATTTTATTCCTTCCTTATTTCACTGTTTCGCTATTTGTCTTCCAGTTAGTGCATATGGGCCGCGTACTCCATTGTAACAGGAAGCTCAACAGCATAACAATTAGCACATTTATGGGTAGACCTTAGGCCAAAAAAAAAATTGTGTGTTTCCTGTAACATGCTCTTCAGAAATAGGGTAGGTAGGTAGGAAAAAAATTTTTTTTTGGTATTTTTTTTTTCTCTGCAAAAAAGAAAATGTGAAAATTTTAATACCCTTCGACAAGGGTCAAGGCATCGTCATTGTCAACACAAAAGATTACATACACGAATGCAAAAGACAATTACGCAACGCTCAGTATTATACACAACTAGACAGTGACGACACAGAACAAACAGTAAACAAAGTACACGAACTATTAAACAAAATGTACGAGAACAAACACATCGACCATGATACTTATAAGTATCTCGATCCAAAAAACATAAAAATCCGTACCCCGCATTGGTACTTATTGCCTAAAATTCACAAACCGCCGCCTGAAAACGCAACGTTTGCAGGGAGACCAATATTTCAGTGGCTGCTCCAGTCCCACTAACAGAATTTCAGAATTCCTGGATTACTTCATAAAACCACTGGTCCAGCAACAACCGTCAAATATAAAAGACACAACAAACTTCATACATGAAATAGAAAAAACAAATTTCCCCCAACATGCATTTCTTGTAACACTCGACGTGGTGTCGATGTACACAAACACAATTCACGACGAAGCGATTCGGCTAGTCAGTGAAACATTAAACTCACAAACCTCGCTTCAAACAAATTACGGCATCAAAAAACCACCCACGGAAGACTTAATAGAAATGCTTTCACTTATTCTAAAACACAACAGTTTTGAATTTAACAAGCAATATTTCCGCCAAACCCGCGGCTGCAGCATGGGATCGAATGCCTCGCCAGAGATAGCAGACATTGCTTTTCATGAACTTGAAAAGAAAATAATCGTAAACAACCACAACAACATTCACTTCTGGAAAAGATTCAGAGATGATGTCTTTGCAATCTTTCTAGGAACACAAACCGAACTCACTAACTTCATTCAAAAAATCCACACAATGCACCCAACGTTTAAGTTTTCATAGGAAAACTCAACACAAGAAATTACATTCCTAGATGTAGTAGTTTTCAAAGGTGCAAGATACCACAAAGAAAATATCCTCGACATCAAAACACATACTAAACAAACAAACACATTCCAATTTCTACATAGAGAATCGTGTCACCCGACAGCAACATTTAATGGCTTTATCAAAGGTGAAATCCTTAGATACGCTCGCACTTGAAACAACAATGACGACTTTACTAAAAAAGTCGCTTTCTTTAGAAACAAACTACTCGACAGAGAATACAAAAACAATGAAATCACGAATATAACAGAAAAAATTAACCACAGTATTCGTAATACACTAACAAACTGTACAAGTACACGTAAAGAAGCAACAAACAAACTCATCTTCAGTACAACATACAGCCCTTACATAAAAACAAAAGATCTTAAGGGAAGTCTTTTGAAACATTTGGCTGAACTGGAGAAGGACTCAACACTAAGGAATCTATTCCCAGAATCACCAATCATTGCTTACAAGAGAAACAAAAACCTAAAAGACACACTAGTCAAAACAAAATTTGCAGAAGTAAAGAAACAAAAAACAAACAAACCAGACCACCAATGTGTCCGACAACGAGACCCAAACATTGATATTCTTGCCTCGCTATTCGAAGAGCAAGACCACTCTAATACATTAAAATAAATTTTCACAAACACAAACTAACGAAAGAATCTACATTGCGACTGATGAGAAACCACACCCGGGTTTCGAAACGCAAGCGTCAAAGGGCCACTCATCAACTTTGTAACACCATAGGTCCGGCTGCGTCTCGCCATAAGCTTTCCCCACACAAACAAAACATTACCGTACACACTAATCAAAACTTCCCGACAAATATCCGAGGCGAAACAAACATTTTCATTAACACAAAAAATCGGATAAAAATGTAGGAACACATTTTTGAAACGAATCAAACACAAACTCGACACAAAAACATTTTGGATAGTTAGGTGGGGAGCCTCTTTCACACTTTTTACAATCGCCATAAGCTTTCCCCACACAAACAAAACATTACCGTACACACTAATCAAAACTTCCCTACAAATATCCGAGGTGAAACAAACATTTTCGTTAACACAAAAAATCGGATAAGAATATAGGAACACATTTTTGAAACGAATTAAACACAAACTCGACACAAAAACATTTTTGATAGTTAAGTGGGGAGCCTCTCACACTTTTTACATTTTTTCTTGAATGTGATCGCATTTCTCACATGTTACGGAAAACACGCTTGCACAAGCAGTCGCTATTGTTGTTTAATGACGTCATGAAATCACGCGTGATTTAAAACTTTTCCCAGCCAAGCTCGCGGGATTTGTTTTCAAGGTCCAAAAAAAAGTTTAGGGTCGGGGGGTTTGAACTAGGGTAGGTCGGGTTACCGGAAACACACAATTTTTTTTTTTTAGGCCTTATCACTGGAAACGCGTTAATAGGTTGATTAACTTGACCAACGCAGCGCACACAGCACACCAAAAATTTAGGGCCTAATTACCATGTAAATAAAACGTGTCGTCATTGACGATCCTACAAACGTACAATAGGCAATTAGTCCAAACAAACAACAAAATATTGCCACCTAACCAAAGGTACATACATTGCCAATATTACTCACAGAATTCCCCATCTTCATTGTTATGTATGTACGAGCGGAAAAAAAATTGAAAGTAATGTCATTTCTCTAGATTGTTGATTTTTGAATTCTTCTTTGTAGGCCTAAGTATAATCAAAATGTGTAATAAAATATGGGGGTCACCGCGCTCGTTTGATACCTCCATGGTGAGATACAAGACCATACATTTTGATATTTAGGCCTATAAGAAAAAAATGCCGAGTCAGCATTTTCACAAATGCATTTTCTGTGGGTGAAATTCTTCAATGCAGTTTAACTCAAAATTTAGTGCGGTGACCATATAATTTTATTTGATTGGTATTTTTAATTTGTTTTGATTGAGCTATGTGCAAATTTTCATGGAAAAGACAATAGTATAAGTTGCTTTTCCAGCAATTCTCAATGTAATCCTATGGGATGTGACAAATTCCACGCTCGCGATCCGCTTGTACATTTTAACATATGAAAGGTCAAATGGCATTGCAAGTCGACCCTGGGGCAGGTGTTCGAAATCATGCGTACCGCGTATCGTGTGCGCTTTTCAGTATTCCCCACTCTCAGATTTGTGGGCGGCCGGAAGATAGCCCACAACAAGTGCAGTCTGGGAAAACCGAGACCATGTGTCTGTACGTACTGCTGTACTGAGCTCTGCAGACTGTAGATAGCGTGGACTACTGCTGCTGTACTGTTGGCCCAGGGCCCGGCCGGGGCCGGTCCGACATTGGCCCCGTGATATTTTTTTTTCCAAAATATCCGTACCTACGGATAGATTTTTCAACTTTTGCTGTGTGTGCGTTGGCCGAACGTCTTGAATTTTGATTAGTGACATGACAGGAAGTTCGCCAGCAACGAATAGCACATTTAATGGTGTGACACCACGCATGTGCATTGTTCATGAGAAAGGTGTAAGAAACGCGCCATTTAGTCTGTGCACATATGGCCAAACCCAGAAAAGGGCTCTAGAAGTTGACTTTTTGAAAGAGGAAATTTGAGCAAGTTGTCATGTGGTAGAATTGATACCTTACACATACTTGTATAGGAAATTTATTGTTCTACCGCAGTTAGACCTGTACTTTTCAGATTTTTGACCAAATCAGTGCAGATTTGCAAATTTTTGATAAAAACGACTAAGTCAAGGTTGCTTTACTTTGCATTGCATTTATTGAAATGATTACCACTTAAAATCGTACTTATCAGCAAAATGGCAATTAACTTAATGAAATTACAGTAAAAAGGGGCCTTTTTCACCAAAAACGTGCATTTTTTCGATTTTTTCACCAAAATGTTGACATGCATACAAGTTTAGTTTCTTTCATGAAAAGTACACCATTTTCCTTTCTCATTTCACATTTACTGACATAAAATGAACACTAAGTTTGATCAAAACGTCAAATAAACCTTTTTTTGACCAAATTCGAGGTTTTTTTTCAATTTTTCATTAAATTTGAAAGGCCCTAAAATTGAATTGTAAATGATTTCATTTTACTAGTATATGATTCTCAGAGAAAATATTTGATTAGTTATGTCCTTCTTATTGGAAAATGATAGTTATAACTAATTTTTGACCAAAAATTATTCTTTTAACTCTATTTTAACCAAATACTGACTGACAAAACACTATTGCCACGCATTCTTTATGACTGTGTACTAATTTTTCTGTTGCTATATATCTGAAATACAGAGATGTCCCGGTACTTCTCTATCATCACTGAGTAATATCCATCTTGGTCTCAGGCAATTCTTTTTGTTTATTCAGCATCACTATCAATGTCTGAGGAATAGTCATTCTCTTCATCTCTGAGTTTGCTTTCATCATCTATAGAATTGTTTGTGCAGGAAACACATTGACACAACTCAGTGCAAAGCAATTCTACTTCTCTACACGAACATCTTGACGAGCATCCAGACTTCTTGCATTTACAGCTTACAAAATTGACGACAGAATCTGGTGCAGGGGAAGTGTCATCCACTGGATTGATAACTCTGAGTCTTGTACTATCCATCCATGTCCATGTGGGCTTGGTGCATCCATTTTGGCTTGCAAACATCGCCTGTAGATTGCTGTTTGGTAGTTTGCACGCTGTGTATGCAATTTCAGACTATCTTTGTTTGGAGGGAGGGCACCATCACTTTGTAGGCCAAGACGAAAGCAATTGTATCTTGCTTCATTCACATTACTACACCCACTTTGCCCATACAAATCACATACAAAGGACTGTATTTGTGTTATCAGTGTATCGGGCAATGTCCATGACATTCCCAGGTCATGGAATGTACCAGTGTAGGTATCACTTCCAAGCAGCATTTTTATCATCTTCTTCTTGCCTTTGCCTTTGAAAGCACTCACGCTATCACAGCCAGAGAATACATGAAGGCCAAGTAGAGCTAGGGCAATAAAGGGAAAGTGGCTTCACACATCAGCCATCTCGTCTTGTATGTGCTTTGGTGTGTTTAGTGTCTGAGTTGTATTTTGGCTGTTGGTGTGGAAATTAACAAGCGAGTCGTTAATTTTCAAATTAGCCATGGCGAGACGTGGGCGTAGTCAGATGTGTCCTTGACAGCGGTGACTCTTTTTTTATCCCCACGTTTCGAAACCAGAGCGGTCTCTTCCTCAGTCGCCTAAGATATGTGCATATCTTTTTTGTTTTATGTCATGTCGATATTGTTGATCTCCTGTGCTTCTAGCAGTGAAGCCAGAATGCTTATGTTTGGATCGTAGTGTGTTCGTTCGTTCATTGACTTGTTTCTAATGCAATGGACTTTAGCCTTAATCAGTGTGTCGCTGATGTTCGTATTTCTTTTGTAAGCGATGATCGGTTGTTTAGGAAATAAATTCCTTAATGTTTCGTCCTTTTCTATGTGATCCCAGTTTTCACACAGAGCTAGTTTGATAGCTTGTGTCTTTATATATGGGCTATATCTTGTTGTGAACACAAGTGTGTTTTTCGTTCTGTTTTTTGTTCGCTGGTGTTGTAATTGCGTAATTCTGGTGGCGAACTTTGTTTGTGATGTGATTCTAGAGATTTCATCCTGTTTGTAGCCACGTTCAACTAATCTTGCATTGAATGAATTGACTTTAGCACTAAAGTCATTCTCATTGTTGCAAGTTCTGATGTACCTTAGTGTTTCGCCTTTGATCAGGCCTTTAAAGGTAGATTTTGGATGGCATGATGTTCTATGTAGGAATTGAAACGTATCTGTGGTTTTCGTGTGCGTTCTTATGTCCAGTATTTTCTCACTGTGATGTCGTTGACCTTTGTATACCACAAGATCGAGGTATGTTATCTCATGTGTCGAGCTTTCAAACGAAAATTTGAAAGTAGGGTGCATTTTGTTGATGCCTGATGTGAATTCGTTCAGTTCGTGTTCTGTTCCTATAAAGATCATGAAAACATCGTCTCTGAATCTAAGCCAGAGTAATATTTTCGATTTGATTCACGTATTATTTTCATTTCCGTTTGATGAAATGTGATATCAGCGATATTCGGTGACGACGGAGAACCCATTGATACACCCAGGGTCTGTTTATAGAATTCGTTATCGAATTCGAATGTGTTGTTTTTGAGAATAAGTGTTAGCATGGCTAACATTATTCTGTTGGTGGCATTTTCATTGTTCCCTGGTTGCTGTTTTGGGATCGTTCTGCGTCTAATGCTTCGCCTATAAGTTGAGTGGCTTCGTCGTGTTGTGTGTTGGTGTACATAGACACCACATCTAATGTGACTAATATTGCATTATCCGGAATTTTGATAGTTTCAATTTTCCGGATAAATTCAGTGGTGTCTTTGATGTATGTTGACTGTTTTAGCACGACTTGTTTAAGGAAATGATCGACGAATTCTGACATGTGGAATGTTGGGCTTGAGCACCCGCTTATGATAGGGCGACCTGCGAATTTCGTCTTTGGTGGCGACGGTTTGTGTATCTTAGGTAATAGATACCATCGTGGTGTCCGTATTTTGAAGTTAGACGGATCAAGATATTTGAATGTATGATAATCTATATGTTTTTTATCATACATTTCTGCTGTCAGACTGTGTACTTGTTCGATAGTTCGTGGTGTGTCGTCTGCTAGCAGTTTTGTATAATATTGTGTGTCGCTGAGTTGCCGTTCACACTCATTGATGTAATCTATTGTGTCAATAATTGCTGTACCTCGACCTTTGTCAAAGGGCTTAATTGTAACATTCCTGTTCCGTGATAGCGTTCTAATCGCTATTTTTTCTGCTCTTGTCATATTTTGCCCAGTTTTGTGGAAGGAGATATTACTAGAGCTAATTTTGTAGCTTCTAGGTAATTCTCTAGATTTGTGTTTTCACTTGTGTGTGGAGTCCACGTGGACTTAATTTTAAATTCGTGATTTTCAGTTTTTTTGTGTCGCATTATGTATTGGAGTCTGATTCTCCTAATGAATTTGTTTGCGTCTTGTGCGAGATGAATTCTATGAGGACGGTTTGGTGTTGGGATGAATTTCAACCCTTTGCCAAGTGCATTGATTTCTGCGGTTGTTAACTTGTGTGATGATAGATTCTTGATGAATCTAAGATTCGTGTTGTTATTTATGTTTCTCTGTTCGGCTTTTGTACGGCGTTTAATTGTGTTTGAGATCTTATTGTGTCTCCTGTTGTACCGTGTTTTTCTGGCTTTTTTCTTTTTGTGGTATTTTCTGTTTCTGTGTTTGACACTGTTTTGTGAATGTTTGTGTTTTGCCATGATGATTATGTTACGGTAGTTCTCTTTTTGGAGAATGTGGTGGCCTTGAAAAAGGCCGTTTGGTATGGGTTTTAAAAGACGGGACCGATTATGTTCGTTTCCTGGAACGTTTGTGTTTCGGGTTTTGTTTTGCCTTCTTTTTTGCCAATTCAATATATTGGCTTAAAAGGCTCTTGGCTGTCTTTTGTGTTGCTGGATCTTGACTACTGTTGATTTCGGTTCGCAGTTCGGCGATGAGGTCTCAATGGACTGGTTGTGCTGTGTCTGATGTTGTTGAATGTACTCTAAGTACAAGGTGACAAATAAATTACCACACTTGCGCTCGAGATGTTGCCACTTTTTAATGAAGTCAGCACTGGGTTTTGGTCCTGGCAAGTACGCTTTAAGGCGTACTTGTAGGCTCCTTGGTGTAGTTTTCGTGTTAGAGAAGCGTTCGAAAACTTCTCTTTGCCTGCTTATCGCTCTCTGCGTTGAGTAGAGTGAATCGAGCTTCTGTCGAGACTTCTTGATTTTCAGTATTACGTCTGGCTTTGCTGTGCTGGTCAATGGGCTGAGTGGACTCGACGGGGGTGTCAGGTCGATGTTGTCCAGCTGTTCTGGTTGTGCCGATGGAATACTGTCATCCATGAAGAAAGCCTCTAAGTCAAAGTCGTTCATCGTGAGATATTCTGATCGCTTGTGTTTTACGGCTATTTATCTGGTGTTGAGTCGATTGTGATTGATATCGCATGGCTTATTTTAAAATTAACGATTCGTTTGTTAATTTTCACACTAACAGCCAAAACATTTCAGACAATAAACACACCAAAGCACATACAAGACGAGATGAGTGATGTGTGAAGCCACTTTCCCTTTATTACAATGCAACTCTGCTGTGAAAAACCAAAATATGAGTTAACTTACCACTTAGAGTCTCTTCACCAAAGTCATTATTATCCCAAACTAAAGTGGTAAACACTTCTTTACAAAAACCTGGTGGCAAGCCATCACTGCGCAGTTGTTGAAGAGCCAGTGCTGTATCATGCTCTAAAACCGATGAATGTGAAACACAGTGCCCCAAACCATTCAGCAATCCTATCAAAGATGAAGACCCTGTCAAGTGGCGCACTGCCATACCAAGGGACCGGTGTTTTGGGGTGACTTTTCGGCCTTGAGATGACAAGAATATTAAGTCCTGACAGATTGATAACAGTTTGAGTTCTACATCTTCTGGTACATCAACACGTTCACTGTTAAGAAAGTCCTGTGATGTGCCGGTAGACCAGGCTAGGAAATTGAACAGCTTTGTTGGCACAATACTTCTACTTTGTTGGATTGACAGGTCTTCTGCCCTTGGAGGCCAGTTATTAACACCTTCAGTTTCTTCAAGAATATTGTGAATATTCATTGCAGTGTGAACCATCTCAAGCCTTTCATCTTGGCTGTTATCATAGCTTGTTGTCATCGACTGTGATTCCATTTCATTTTCACTCCCTTCACTCTCAGAATCTGTATTGGTAATATTCAAGATATGACTATCTGAACCGGTGTCTTCTCTGCTAGCCATAAGAATTTCGCAATGCCGATACTCAGGTCGAATAAACACAAGTTTGTCACCAAACCTTGCTTGCAGTCTTCTTTTTAGTGACGCATTTTGATATGTGGATGCATCAATGCCTTCATTGTCATTGATCATTTTAATAAAGATATTTCTCATCACATCCATTGCAATGCACTCCCGTCCCTCTATGACTCTCTTCTGTACAACTTCATCACAAAATTTCTTGAAGGAGGGAGCATACATGATACCGCTGTCTTCTTCTTCTTTTTTCTGATACGTGTAAGTTACGCATCTGGTATAATTTAAGTAACATGATCTGTGATACTTCACTTCAATACTGACCAAGTCTTGACCTCTAAGTTGAAGTAAAACTTTCTCGTCTTTCTTAATTTCGGCAGCTTTAATCAATGTTCGTCCGTCAGTTTCACAGGCAGTAAGTCTTTCGTATGACCTCTTCTTTGTAATAGGATCAAGTCGTTGTTTCTGACGTCTGCATATTATACATATCGGTGGTAGTACATATGCACTTTTGCGTTTTGCTGCAGAAATGGAACTAGAGGCTGGGTCAGACCGTAGGTGTCGTTTTTTAGGAGACACGTGTTGTTTGTCGTCATTATCAAAGTCTGATAGCTCATTTGATGTACTTGTTAACAGCGTTTTCCGCAGATTACCTTTCTCTTTGCGCTTCTGTGCTTGAGTAAGGCGGCGTTTATCCGTGAAACGTTGATAACATACACGATGGTAGCCGACCGAGGCTTGATCTCGGCATTCACCGAGTAATTGTTGAGCGACCTCCTTCTCCACGCCATCGGAATTTATCCATACTTCACTACACTCAAGCAACTTTGCCCGTGATTTTTCTGTAAAGGAGCAAATTGGCTCCTTTCTTTTTGTCTCGACGACATGGCAAGCACACTGCGTAGCAGTAGAGGCAGCCATTTTAATTACTAAGTAACGTAACATCTGATTGGCGAACTTGATTGCCCTCCTGCATTTGCAGCCAATGAAAATGTTTGTTACATTACATGACGGTATAATGACCTTTACCCTTGTCCGCCGTCTACCTTTTTTTTTTAATTTTCGCCTGAAATTCTCGCCAAGGTTATTCAAGATTCGGCAGTAGAACATGGATATTTCTATATAGTGTATGCAAGGAACCTTCATTGGTACTGATGAAAAATCATCCTCAGGACCATCTGGCATTTTTGACACGATAGACGAGGTCGGCCCACGGACTAATTACCAACTTGTCGTCGACGACCCACTCCAACAAGCGTGTCTGACACCAAAATTTGGAGGCTGTGGCGAATCATGGGGTTCCTAAGTGTATATATACGGCGAACACAAGTTCGTGTGCCACAGTCTACATATCCGACATGGGGCGCAGAAAGTGGTGGTTGGAAGCAGAGACCGGCAGCAAGGTGCACTTGTATTCGATTGAAAATGGTAAGAAGTGTAGGATGAGAAATAAGAAGACTGGGGTAGAGTTTGGAGAGGTGATTTCGATGTCTGTTTTCAAAGACAAGCCGGACGCGTTGAAGGTAAGGCTGTAGACGTTGCACTGTCTGTTTTAAACCGAAGAGTACCATGTGTACGATTCATTCATCACATTGCTGCCTTCACACTGATTGCAGTACATGTACATGTACCGTAGATCGGGGTAGACATTATCTACAGAGTAAACAGCAGTTCGATCTACGCCTGTGGGCCCAGCCATGCGCCATGTTTAATGATTTTGGACAACAACAACATAAACAACATGATTTAAACGCGATGTCCTAAATACGGCGGCACACACGTCCACACGCATTATTTATTGATCTACTGTTTACTTTTTATACACACGTACAACTAATCCTGCGTATGAAGTGACTGTTTCATGGCGAAACTTTAGATAACGACCCTGTTTTCAGCGCAGTCTATTTCAAAATTCAAGCACTTGTTGTACTGAACACAGTCCGTACGCACGTACAACCTCGAACACGGTTACTCCACATGTGGAGTGACCGAACCTCGAACGACCGTGGTTCCAAGTGTGGATAGTACTTAGTAGCACGTTTTCGCTGCGGTCCAAATATTGGCACCCAGGACATTTTGTCTCACTGCCACGGGCGTGTAAACCCTGGCCGGCTTTGCATAACGATGGTGTACGCGCTTGTGACCACTGCCGCTATGCACACATGCCATTTCACATGACGTCCCTGGTAAGCTAAGAATGATGGAATTCCTACCAATAACATATTGAGAACCTTGTTCTTTATTACCATTACAATTTCTTTTCAAATGCTTTTACTTTACAGTTTGACTTTCTGCAATCATCTGGACAGAATTTTGTTTTTGTGTTGGAGAGGAAATACTTTGAATGGAATAGGTCCACATTCAGCAGAAAGTTCAAGGAGGCAAGCACCCCGGGAGAAATGGTAGCTGTCTTTACTGACTGGCGAGCTCAATTTAATGGTAGTCAAAGGTCTACAGATTCTGATGACGAGGACGAGGAGGATCAAGATGATGGTGAAATTATTTCAGACACAAGTTCTCCAAACTGTAGTGACAGATCTGCAAGTTCACCTGGCAGTCCACCTGCGGACCCCAGTGGTGGCCCTCCAGCGTTGGGTAGAATGTAAGTCAGTTTTTTTTTATGCACTGTGCAGGCACATTTTCTAGACTGCAAAGGCAAAACTACAAGGCAAGGAGAGCAATAATTTATTAGTTGAGTGGAAACCGTCTTTTGTTCTCATGACATGTTTGGAACTCACAGTGGTAACAGCACATGCATAGATACTTTTTTGGATGGAATTCTGAAGTTATAGGACATAAGCATGGGATCAACTTTGTTTGACTATGAATGTATATGAAGTACTGGTTAAAATTCTGAAATATCAATCTAATATTGGCATTTCTGTGCTTTTTAGTGACCTTTATTTTCATATTTTGTAATTCCTGTGTAGCGGCTGTGTTTGAACCATGTAATGACTTTTTTCAGGCCTGTTCTCTATTGTTATGAAGCTGATTTCCTCTAAAATCTTAATCAGTTTGATAGTTTTTGTACTATTTTATTGCTTGCTGTATGGTGTGGGTGCATAGAGAAAGTCTAGATATTGTTGTTCTGTGTCATTTAAAATGCACTTACAAATGGTTCAGCTTTCAATGTTATGAACACTAACAAAGAATAAGTGAAATAATCAAGGTAGAAAATTTCTCTTTTTTCTTACTTTAGGATACGTCCTAAGAAGCGGAAATTGACATCAGCAACTGATTCAGTTAGTGCTGTGACATTGAAAAGGCAGTATGTAGAGGAACCTAAAAGTGATGTTCAGACCCGTGTACAACAGGCATTTTGTGGTAAGTTTGTTAGTTCTTACATGGATATATGGGAGAAAAGGACCAAAAACTTCCTGAATCCTGTTTGTGTCCTGTAAACATTTTTCTAAGTCAGTACTGTCTATTTTAGTAATTTCATGGATCTCAAAAACCATTTTGAATAGGTTTTTAGCTCACATTTTGTGTACATACCAATGTGGGCTTATAGCATAAGTCGCGGTATCTGTTGTCTGTGTTTATGTATGTATGTCAGTATGTATTTCTGTCCAATGCAAAAACTTGAGAACCACTGCACATTTCACTTGGTATTAGGTGATTAAATGCACCATGGGCTGTTGATGGGATTTTTGTTCAAATGAAGTTAATTTTGCTTAAAGTTAAATCATGCAAATGAGCTTTAAAAAATTTGAAAGTGGTAAAAAATCAATGTGTCGAGAACCGCAGTTTAGATTGCTTTGAAAATTGGTATGCGAGTAGTGGACCTCATATAGGACTATGTAATTGATATCTTGAATTTTCTAGTTTTGCTGATTTTTTGGGTGATTTTCCTCATTTTGGGGGGAAAATTCTTTTATTCAGAAACAGCCTACCCAGTAGCTTTCGAATTTGGGTTAGATGTTTGCAAGGGTGTTACCTTTGTAAATTGTTGACATTATGAAAAATTTCTTTTTGGGACATTTTTTGTCATTTTTGGTCAAAAATTTGTTTCTCCGAAAGTACAAGTCCAAATGCTTTGAAATTTAATTCATAGGGCGTTGGAGTTATCCTTAATGTAATTAATTAATATCATGTCAAAAATACTAATGTTGTATTTTTGAGGCATTTTTTCATATTTTTTTTAAAATTGATTAAATAATATACTGATCCAATTACTCTGAAAAATTTAGTTTTTAGGTTTCTTAGAGTATTATAATAATGTGTGAAAACTATGTAAAAATACCGAAAGTGTAGTTATTGGGTGATTTTTTTATCCTTGATTTTTTTTAGTTTATGAAAATATTGTTATGCAACTTAAAAACAATAGTATTTAATCAGGTGGCAACTGTAAGCAATGATTACATAGAAACTCTCTGGCACAGACTACTGTGCTGGGTTTCCTCTGGGTTTTAAAAAATCTTAGTAAATTTACTAATCTCAGTTTTGAATTATTTGTAAATTTGATAAAATATTAGTAAATGCTATTTCGGTGGTTTACCAGTCTTTTGGCAGTGTCAATGAGCTTCTCCAATACGGTGCAAAGACTGGATGTGCTACTACTGGACATACCAATACATGTAGATTTTGAGCCAATAATTCTCCTTTGTTTCAGTGAACACCACACTGCAAATACCTTCTTGAAGTCAAATTTATTAATATTCCTGAGAGATGGTGCCTATATTGCAATTGTCATAATGGAACTAACTGTGCTAACTTTCAGCCTAGCCCTAGATTTCGTTTTTATTCCGTTATACCTTGAAAAGCTCCTTTCACAAGCAGCAGTGTTTATTGGCAATATCAGACCAATTTTGACTAATGTACACAGGTTTGGATAGATTTCATCAACTTTCTGATCCAAAAGTATGCCCCATGCATCTTGAAATGAAACCCCCTGTAATTTTCACACAGAATTTCTTTGGTTATACTCCACTCATATTTTAGTCTTTCAGAATTCACAATTGGGTCACTATGCTCACCCTTTAGCAGGGTTTTCCCCAGAGTTCCAAGAGTACTGGATGGCTCATTAATATTCATGACAAACTGTAACATTTTATACGCTTGCTTGTATGTTTACTTTCTTAGGGGCGACGTCAAAAGTTCAATGTAGGATAAAAAACTTAATTCCCTTAGTTTCTCCCCAAACCCCCCCACCCCCCCCCCCCTAGAAACTTAATTGACTTATATTGAACCTGTTGCCAGGCTCTTTCTATGTAAAGCAAAGCTAAGGATCAGTCAATTTAGGGGTGAAATAAAGTAATGCATCGTTAAAGCCCCACTAGCTGTAACTCTGTAACTGAAATTTGTTGACCTCAAATTATCTACCTATTCTCTCCTTTCTGAAATCTACCCTCTGAAGAGATATGAACTTTCACTGCATTAGAAAACCATTCCTTTCAGAAACATTTCACACATGTAAATTAAAATTTTAACGGTCATTTTGATTTCCTGGCATTTTCAAAAATTGGTAATATTAAAAAGGATCAAAACATACAGTGTCACAGTTGAAAACATTCACCCCTATGCATTACAATTTGGACTACTCTGTGCAGTTTATATGAAGATTTCAGTGCAGATATGCATAGTATCAAGGTTTTAGCTTTTCTGCATGGGGCTAGAGCTGTGATTTAATGTTTGGGCGAACATTTAATCGCAGTGTAATCTTTATCTTGTTCAAAATTGCATATATAGCCCCGGCAGGTAGTTATAAGTGTGTACACAGACCTAAATGACTACATTGTCACCAACTTATTTTAGTTTGAAAGTAAAATCATAAAAATAATGCTAAAAGATAAAGCACACTTTGTGTTTCATCAAATATAAATACAACATACTAACAATGAATGAACAAGAACAACAACAATAAAGTCCAGGTTTCTCCTTCCAGAGGTATAAAAACTATCTCAACTGTCCTGGTGGTTGTAACAACTCAGTTCACACTACTCCATTCAGGCAGACTACACGTGCACCAGAAATGTAGCAAAATACAATTATAAATTCTGAGTGCAACCATATAGACAGTAGAGAAACTACCGTCAATGGTGGAACAGAGGCCAACAGCCTGCATTGTTTACACTAACTAGGCCAGGTGCAGCTCTGCACTGTGTTAAAACAACTCCCTCCGCTGGCTTCAACACGAAAGTATGCATTTCTGCTCTATTTTTCAAATATTCATTCCCCTGGCAATTTTTACCTTAAATCGATTTGTAGGATAGAAACTTTTTAGGTCAAAACCCCCCCACCCCCAAACTAAAAGAATTAAGTTTTTTATCCTTCATTGACTTTTGACGTCGCCCCTTAGGGCTTGATGTACAAATTATAACAGCCATTTCCACTGTGCCTTCAAGGTATTTTTTTCAGTTTTAACTGAACAATACAGAAAGAAAAAAAATCTTTAAGTAGTTATAAAGGAATGTTTTGAAGCTTCTGAAAAATAATGTACCATTTCGTCATCATTTTCCTGTGCTTATATCATCGCTCACTACTTTGAAGTTGGATATCATTGCACTGTACCAGTATCCTATGTTTTTCAAATTACCTAAGTGGTCTTGTTAAGGTGGTTGGAAAGGCTATTTTTGCACCAATTCTTTTCTCAGAGTTAATGTCAAGTTTCAAGTGTTAGAATCAAGATATTTAGTTCAAATTTTCAGGATAACTCCCTTTGTTAATATTTTCTCCAAAGAATATAAAAATTGTATATTTGCAGCCATGATTTTGAAATATGACACCAGTAAATATTAAAATTTAATTTTTCATATTTTTTTACATATTTGAATTTAATAATAATTGGATAGTATTAATATTACCAAATTAGTTATAAATATGTTGACACTATTTATTGTAAGATTTGTACGGCAGGATTTGTAAATAAAATTTGTTTTTATGATTTTACATGGGTTTATATATCAAAAATTTATTAAAAATTCTTTCAAATTTCAAAATGTGATTTTTCAAAAAGTACTTCAAATACAGGAAAATTGTGCCGTACAAATCTTATCTGTACCCTTGTTAATAGGCTGTAAAATTTCATGTCCATATCTCATTTCAAAGTTGGATTAAATTGGTATACAATTATGTAGGAGAACTGTTTATTCTGTCAAAAATGTTGAAAACAAGCCATATTTGCACCCCTCTTTTGAAGTCATAGAGCAGTTTTTTTTGGTTAATCTCACTTTTGACACTCAAAGAATCTAAAAATGCATTTACAATAGCAGTCACTCACTCTGAATGCCAGCACCGCCTTGTCAAACTTTCCTGAAAAACAGCAAATAATGACTTTCCCTTTTCAAACATTTTATTAAAAGCTAGGGGACCTCTACCATAGTTAATACACTAAGGACTCCCCAACTTCTTCTTATTTGGTCAGTTTTTCAGAAGTTTTAACAGGCTATAACTCTTCAATGCCTTTGTGCCCAAATGTCTAGTTTTTTTTATTCCACAGAGAATGTTGACTCCTTTTATATTTTAATAGTTTTGTTGAAATTTATAACTGACGCTCTAGCCTTTCCAACCACCTTAATGCACATGCGCAAACTCTGTAGAGTTTAAACCAACAACTTAAGGGGTTGACTAACCCGGGTATGCATGCAGTTCAAAGTTTCCCGATGTGAAATACGCTTCAATCGCTTCTTGATAGTCATTGTAGAATGGGAAAATTCACAAATAGAGAGGCTTGTTGCCACGGAGGAGCAACTTTTGGCCTATTGACCTGAAAAACAAGTGAGTGTTCATTTATAATTCAAAGACTGAATCCGTTGACACCAAAGTTTGCTTGTGACTTTCATTGCATGCAATCTTTAGCTTTCCACAATGCCATCCCGCCACTCACTGAGTCTGAACTGAACATTGAACGGCTGAAGAGTACGTTTTTAGTAAAAGTCTCATTTTTTGTGCTGATTTTCGCCACCGTACTTTCTCTTTATAGTGATATAAATGTTCATGATACAAATCAAAAACCTTCAGTCTGTCCCGTTCTTTTGATCGTACAGAGATTGTGTGATAGGAAAACCTTGTCATTGGGCAATGATCTTTAGCTTTGTGAACGTACGCTCAACCAGCTAAAATAGCTATATACAACACTTCGAAGGGATTTATTACCTTTTCATTTACATGACAATCCGACTAGAGAAAAAGTTGTATCTTTACTTTCAACGGAGAATCCTAACATTGTATTTAAGAGTACGGGGGAGAAGACATGGATGGTACAAAGACACGTATGCTTGTCCAAGCCAAAACACATGGCTGTGCGTTGACAGCGGAAGGAGCATGTCTCAGATGATATGATTGGCTGATAATGTGAATAGTCTACATTCACTACCAGTCAAATTACTTGTTATAAAGACTCTTATTTTGAATGACGTCATTCTCATATGTAGACTGTCTCAATGGCCTCCTTCGAGAACATTGCTGTACGTTATGACGCGATGCCCCATATGTCCTAAGCCTGTATTTTTTTCTCGTAAAAATACGAATGCGGTGTGACAATATTTCGTAAATGGCAGATTTTTTTCTCAATTTACTAATTTGCGGAAGCCCAGACTGTGACAGTTATGTAAACATGGATAAATTCTCCATTTTAAACATAAAAATCAGAAAATTACAGATTAAGCATTTATTATTTTTTCAAATATGAGCTAATATCAGGTCATTGACTGCATTTTTAATAGTTAATTGTAAAGCAAACACATTGATAGCCTGTTTCTTATGACAGCTGTCATTGCCATAATATTGCAAGGGAAATTTCCTATGCAATTATTTACAATGCCAATTTTCACTTTCAGGGCATTTTACTATAAGTGTGAGAACATTGGAATGTGGAAACCAGCAAATCCGAAAAAGAGATGATCAATTTCTTAAGCAACTAGTCAAGTCTATGGAGGACTACAGAGACGAAGCATATCAACCATTGTGTTTATCTGTGAGAGATTTACTAGACACCTCCCAGTTTGATGGAACAAAGGCAAGTATATTTATTTAAATAGTCACAATGACATTCATGTCTTGTCTGAGCTTCGATGCTCAAATCATACGTATTTGATGCGAAAAAATTCATTTGGCACGAAAATAGAAGTTGACGCATCAAACTTACAAAAGAGAACTGAAAAAATAATATAAAGCATTGAAGTTGCCTTTGCTCTTTTAGGGTAAGATGAATCAAACCGAAATAAAATAGCTCATGAATATTAATTAGCTCATATAGCTCACGAATGTAAATTAGCATGGGCAAGCTCTTTTGCTTTCTACGTCAATCAGACAGCTTGATATTTTTTGTTTCGACGCCAAATTTTCGATAGATGCATCATAAAAATATGCGCAGCAAACAATCCTTGCGCAACCTCTGTCTTATGTATACTGAGTATGACTGTTATCAAATATCACATGAGAGACCAGTTATCATTTTGGAATGGCTGTTATACTATTATCACTTCATCTAATGTCATGTTCTTTCATTAATTCGGGTGTTTTCACCTTGGCTGAAGGTCAAGTACGCTTAATTCTGCTGCACATATGCAGGTTGTTTGCAGCCCTGTAGCCACCTACGTTTTATTTGTTTTGGTGTGACCCATTGGCTATCACCTGTTGTTCACAACTTTCCATTATATTTTTGTCAAGTTTTATTCTCTACACAATAAACACAGCAAATGGTGGAAGGTTTCTTTCAAAAGCAGAGTTTCTCTATATCTAAAAACAGCAGAATATTTCTGATTTGAGTAGAGCAATGACTAGCACTGTGTACAGGTTTGTGTGTTCCCAGCATTAGC
This sequence comes from Ptychodera flava, assembly GCF_041260155.1. Lineage (NCBI taxonomy): Eukaryota > Metazoa > Hemichordata > Enteropneusta > Ptychoderidae > Ptychodera > Ptychodera flava. The sequence continues at coordinate 18,294,224 of NC_091929.1, read as the reverse complement.
TGGCCTCCACCACAACCCTGCTTCAGTCCATAGACTAAAATGGTGAGTGTGTGGTCCTAATTAGGACTGCACCGTTAAAACGTCTTTTTGGCCGAAAATATGAAAGACTAGGAGTAAATCCTTCAAAGTCACCTCTCAGTCTGCTTAATTGTTTTACTCAGAAATAATGCCATTAATTTCTCCTGGCAAGCAAAATTGTCCATTTTTTAGAAGATAATTGTATTTTTTACACATTCTTGGCATTCTTGGCAGGTCTCTTTCTTGATCAAAAACACAGTAGCCAATGGTAGCTTATGGTAGACAGATTTTCACCTGGTGAGTCCAATTCAAGGCATGTTTCCATGGAAACAATCCCAGTGACACTCCTCCTTTATATTTCAGTTTTCAAGTACTCGCAAAACTCATCATTGTAAATGTTCATGTAATAAAATGACATGTATTTGGAAATAGGCCTAAAAGGAGATAGGAAATCCTAAGTCAACTGTTCTTGCCAATACTGATCAGTCGCCGTGTATATCTTTTCAGGTAAATGGTTATGCCTATGATGTCATTGGTGGCCAACACACCCTACTTGCCACAAGAGAACTTGCAAAGCGTCATCAAGGTGATAATCGATTCAAGACTCTAAACTGTGTAGTGTATGCGGGGCTTCAAGATGAAGATAAGAAATGGTTAGGCGTTCGGCACAATAAAACTGGTGAATTCCGTCATGCAATGACATTCAGAGACAAGGTAATTTCATTAGAATAAACTTTTGAAGGGAGTTGTGTGGTGTTTACAACATACTAGTACCATATTTTCTTTCATATAAGTGCCACTTTGTACCAGTTTTACATTTTGATGCTGCCTGAAATAGGTAATATGTTGCCAAATCCCTATGTGGTGGTGCTTGATCACAGGTCATCAAACTTTTCTGGGATTTCTATTACATACATTCATATGCAAATAGTATACACTCTTTTCCTAATCACTCTTGAGTATACAATCAGAAAAAATTATATATGATTTTCAAAAAGTCAAATATGTGGAGGAAAACTAAAGTTATATATTCCAGGAAGGTTGAACCCAACATTGAATGTGTATCCATGCCCTCGGGGCCCATAAACCCATGTATTAGGGCAATAATATATGATATGATATGTACCTCACTGATACTAAAACTAAGTGGTTTGTTTATTTGGTAGGTTGCTATCTGCCGTGCGAGTCGAAGTGAAATGCCAGTGGATATACAACCCAATGAGTTTAAGAATTCATGTCGAATTATTCTCAATGAGGTAGGTTGTTTTTCCATGTGTAGAAATCCATGTTATGTATTTTTTAAAGAATGGTCACCATTGAAATGTGGCAAAACTTATTTTTCCAAAATATTTTTTTTTTGTAGTTTTTGGCTCACATTTGGTATACCAATGTGAGCTTATAGCATAAGTCAGCATCCGTCGTCTGTATGTATGTATGTCCGTCCACTGCAAAAACTTGAGAATCACTGCACATTTCAGCTTGGTATTTGGTGTGTAGATGGGATTTTCTTCAAATGAAGCTGACACTGCCTAAATTATGCAAATGAGCTTAAAAATGTGAAAATGGTCAAAAATTAATAACTCAAGAACTGCTGTTTGGATTTCTTTCAAAACTGGTATGCAAGTACCTTAGGTGGACCTCATACAGTATTATGTATTTTTTGAAGTTATCTTGAATTTTCTATTTTTCCTGATTTTTTTTGTGATTTTCCTCACTTATGGTTAAAATTATTCTTCTCTGAAACTGCTCGCCCAATTGTTTTCAAATTTGGTTTGGATGTTTGTAAGGGTGTTACCTTTGTAATCTGTGGAAATTATGACAAAATTAGCAAAATTACCTTTTCGGGGCAATTTTTTGTCCTTTTTGGTCAAGAAAACTTGTTCTCAAAAACTTCTTATTTTATAGCTTTATCTGATTTTTGGTAATGTGTTCATGTACAATATGCTGTCATCAGCTGGAACAGGTCAGTTGACACCAAGCAAAATGTAGCATAACTTCGAATTACTGTAATACAGCTTTCTATCTTTTAAAGTACTGATGAAATTTGTCACATAGAAGTATCTGGATTTTGTGTCTACAAGTTGTTGTGTGATGTATAATAGTATTAAAACCCTTTTTTGCAAAAAAAGTGAGCGTCTCCATCTCATTGACGCTATTTTTACATCTCCCTTTTTTGATATTTACAAAAAATACTGGTACAACAGTACCAGCATAAATTAATCAAAGTTCATGAGACACCATGTAAAGTTCTAAATAATATTCATTTGTAGTACTTGCCTGTCTTTTATATTTTATACTGCACCTTTAAAGAGCAGCCACCTGCCTATAGTGGCCACTTCATGGTAATCCCATGAGATCTTATGTGTAAATGAACCTCTGTAGAAGGGCCACCTCTCTAATGTGGTCAGTGGCCACCTAATTTTAGTCCATATTTGTCAGAGAAACTGTGTATAATAAATGTTTGGGTTTTTTTTTCAATTTTGAATGATTGGCATCAAAAGAGCCTGAAAGACCCCTATAATTTTATCATTTACCACATCAGAGTAAGAAAATTTACAAATTTTGTTGTAAACTAAAGTAATATGCTATATTAAAATGAAAATGTTATTTCTAAATTGATTTTTCATATTAATTGGATGAATGAGCCCTCCCACCATCTTTCATTCCAAAGATAATGCTACGGCCACCATCTCCCCTTCCAAAGATAAAGACACACCCACCCTCTATAGAATGGCCACCTCCATACAGTGGTCACATTTCCACAGTCCCTTTGGTGACCACTATACCTGGTTTGACTGTAATAATTGGTTTATTACCCGATTTGAAAAAGTCAATTACATGACACATGAACTCGAGAGGGAGAAAATAACAATGTAGAGGGTAAATGGGAGTCGGGAAATAGCTTACAGCTAGTCTAGCCCAAACCCCGTCATGGTAGCTTGTCTGAAAAAAACAGTTAGCAAAGGGGGCTCATGATAACAATAACAAATAGTTCTTTAAGTAAATAAAAGAAAAGTGCTGAAATAATTACAATATCGTAGAAGATCACTAAATTACTACATGGCAAAAGTGAAATCTGTTACTGATTGATCAAATATTGTCTAAAAGTGTGTTTGAAGTTATGGAGAGAGTTTGTGGACTTTATATGGAAAGGTATGTCATTCCAAACTCTTGCTCCAGAAAAAGAAACAGCAAACTGGCCTGAATTTGTCATTGCATGATATGGACGTAGGTTTTGAAGTTGACAATTTCTAGTATTATAGTCATGGCAACTGACACTGAAGTAATCTGATAATATATGTGGTGAATGCTTGTGAATCAAGCTGTACACGAAGGTACCTAGAAGGAATTTATGGAGTTTAAAAACATCAAGAATATTAAGTTGAGTGAAACAAGGAGCTGAGTGGTCTGTGGTTGATTTGAACATCATCGTGCGAACAATCATTTTCTGGGCTGCTAAGATACAGTTTAAGCGTGTAGAGTACGTACTTCCCCAGACTTCTAGGCCGTAGCTGATGTGGGGAAGTATAAATGCATTGTACAAAAGTAACAAAATATGTAAAGGTAAAATGGTCTGAGTCTGTACAAAATTCCACATTTCTTCCGAATAATCTTATTTATCTTATCAATATGTTCAGACCAAGAGAGATGCTTATCCAACAAAATACCCACAAAAGGGGCAACATCAACCTCTCTGATTTGCTCGTCACGGATGTAAACAGAACCCGAGACATTCAGTTTCTTACGTCGGCCTCTAAATATAATAAAATTTGTCTTACTCCTATTTATTGTCAGTTTGTTGGAATCACACCACAATTGTATATCGTTTAAGTAAGATGATACAACAGTAAGGTCTATAAAATCTGAACCAGAGTAAGTATGGAAAAGATTGGAGTCATCAGCAAATAAACGGAAATCAAAAAAAGGACAAGCATTTGGAAGATCATTTATATATATTAAAAATAAAGTCGGACCCAACACTGATCCTTGGGGTACACCATGATGAATGCTAAATTTCTCTGACACATTGTCATTTAATTGAACAAATTGAGAACGGTTTGATAAATAACTTTGTATCCAGTGTAGGCAGGGGCCCCTAAGCCATAATGCTCAAGTTTTGACAACAAAATGTCATGGTTTATGGTGTCGAAAGCTTTACTAAAGTCGATAAATACCCCTAAAGTAGAATTTCCTTCGTCAATTTCATGCAACAAATAATTTACTAAGTTAATCAAAGATAACTTTGTGCTGTGCTTCTTTCTAAAACCATACTGATGTTTGTACAGTATGTTAAACTTATTAAGGTATGAGGTAAGCTGCTTGTTAACTACTTTTTCGATGACTTTACTGAACAATGATAGAATAGACACTGGTCTGTAATTCCCAACAAGTTCTCGTTCTCCCTTTTTAAAGATGGGCGTAACTTTGGCAATTTTCAAAGCGGTGGGGAACACACCTGTTGAAAGGGAATCATTTATAATATGGGCCAGAGGTTTTGAAATGACAATGGCTGCATCAATGAGAAGTCTCGGGGGCAAATTGTCCCATCCACTCGCTTTTTTGCCATCTAAATTTACTAAAAGTTGGTGAACCTCATACTGTGTTACTGTTTGAGAAAAAAAGAGTGTGTCATTGGCTTACTTAGGTAATTCCTAAAATCGTTTGCAGAATGTGGAATATTTTTTGCCAAATTTTCACCAACATTTACAAAAAAGTGGTTAAAACCCCGTACAATATCAGCTGGGTCAGTCAAAATGTGTTCAACACCATTTGCCTCAACCTGTAGGTGGTCTGGTATTTTATCAGGGCTGGTTTCTTTCCAAGCAATTCATTAACAACACTCCACATATTGTTACCATTATTTACGCTGAATAAATTAGCATAGTAATTCTTTTTTGCATTCCTTAGAACGCTTGTGAGAATATTTCTGTACGATTTAAAACGGAGAAACTGCCCTGGGATCATGGTGACTGGAGATAACTTGGGCGTACAATTTACGCTTGGTGTTAATAGATTTCTTTATAGCCTTAGTGATCCAAGGATTATTTTTCTTTTTTGTTTTAACAGTTCTGACTTTCAAGGGAGCATGGCGATCGCATACCTGAGTAAAAAGATTGTTAAACAAATCAAAAGAAATGTCGACACTGCTATCACTGGTGTTAAAAACGCTATCCCAGTCAACATTACGTAGGTCAGAAACAAAACTGTCACGATTATAACGCCTGAAATCTCTCTTATAAAATGACTTTACAATTGGTGAATGAATGTGAAAATTATCAAAAATACAGAATACTGGGAGATGGTCTGAGATATCTGCAATAATTGTACCAGCATTTATCTGACAAGAGCTAATATTTGTATAGATGTGGTCAATTGTTGACCTAGATGTACTTGTAAGCCGAGTAGGTAGTGAAATTAACTGCTCAAGGTGAAAACATTGCATTCTAGATATGAAGCTTCTAACATTGTGGTCTGATTTTGTAACATCGAGATTAAAATCGCCCATAAGGATACAATACTTTTTGTCTAATTTAACAGTACAAAGAACATCAGAAAGGCTGTTTTCAAATTCCTCAATATTAGTACCTGGTTTGCGATACAGTACACCAACAATGATACGATTTTTAGTACCACAGATTTCAAGCCATACTGATTCCGAATGCATTACATTGTAATTCAACAATTTATAATCGAGGGAGGAGTGCACATACGCACCTACTCCACCGCCCCGACCTGTGTTTCTACACTTAAGCTCAAGAGAATAATTTGGCATATGAAATAAACTTGGGTTATCAATTCTCCAAGTTTCTGACACACCAATAACATCGAACGTACCAGAAATACAGTGATTATACAACAGACGTACATCATCTATGCTATTACCAAGAGATCGAGCATTTACATGCGATACAGAAAAGGAGCGGCCCAATGTAGAGCTGAATTTATCATTTAAGGCGGAGGGTTCTAAAGCATAATTATTAATTGCGAATATATCATCTGCATCATTTTCGTCACGGTCAAAGATCATTAAAATAGAAAAGCTTACTGTTATGAACTGGACTGGTTTCGAATGTGGCAGATAAAGGGGTACAGAAGGAAAAAGAAGGCAATTCATAAATAATGTTCACTACACAATTTTCTGCAAGTCGTCTTCATTATTGATGACAACAGGAGACGATCCTTCTTGCTTCCGCACATATATTCGTCCGTTAAATGTCCACAGGAATCTGTACTTCAGTGACTTTCGTTTTTCGTTAGCTTTCCCCATCAGGTTGCGTTTGAACGGCGTTAAATTCTCATTGATATAAATAAAGTTACTGTTCTTGTATCCGAGCGCGTCTGTTTTAGTTGAGTGGATCTTCTTTCTGTCCCGATAGACCGTGTCACGTTTCTTTCTGCCGCTAAATTTGACGATAATTGGTCTGTTTGTCTTCGAAGGATTCCCTATTCTGTGTGTCACTTCAATGTCGTCAGCTTTTATGTCCGCATTGACTATCTTTATCACTTTTACTGCTATTTCGTCCGTCTTTTCGTTTGCCATCTCCGGAATACCATGTATCTCAATATTTTCTCGTCGACTATACTGGTTCTGTTCTTCCTGCTCTCTTTCTACCTGGGTTAGTCTCTTCAGCAGCATGCTGTTTTCTGCTTTCAGTTCTTTGTTCTCACGTTCGATAACATCTATACGGGTACGCATTTCTTCAAACATGGAATTGAAGTATTCCAGCGACTTGGTGACGTTATCTTGAGATGCCTTGACTTCATGCATGGTTTCTGAGAGCTTTGGTAAACATTTGACTTGCGAGGCGATTTTCTGGAGCTGCTCCTCTACACTCGAATCATCAACTGGTGATGAGACCTCCTTTCGCGTTGCTCTGCATTTCCTGCATAATGGCGATTCGTCAGGTGTGGAGGTCACATTTTTATTGGACCCACACTCACTACATTTACCAGGCATGGTTAACACTGAATATATTACTGAGAAGTATGTGATGGAAGCTGGACTTCACAATTAAATGCGATGGTAGTGAGTGAAGCAAACAAAGGCCATGAAAAGTTCGTAGGCAGAGCTCTTCAACATAAACTGAAATTGATCGGGTTTTCTGCCAACGTATGAAAAAGACGAGCAAAAATCACCTGAGCGGCACCTAGGGATCTTCATAAAGCTGTTTGCAAAGTTTCAGTCTAAATGAAAACGGAAACTGGGTGAATGACAGCATTTTTCTTCCAGTCGTCGTGATCAGCAGTTTTTATGGCGCCCTCTAACTGGCTTGACTGTATATGCATATATCAATTTTTGTCACAAAACAATTTTCAAATGGCCGCCTGGCACTCATTTTTGAGCTTTGAGCTGCAGCCAATTTAATTAAAACTTGCCATGTCATTGCTAATATTATGGCATATATCTGTACATGAATTTACATTGCATTATGATTCAGAATGGCCGCCTGGTAGCCAATTTATTATGTAATATTCATATTTTGAGCCCTTACCCAGACATGCTTCAGCCAATTTAGTTCAAACTTTGCACAGAGCTAATGATCATGACATACACATTCACATAAATTTTTGTCGTGATACAATAGAAAATGACTTCCAGGTTGAAAGTCCTCAGTGTTTTGATTTAACAGTAAACTGGTGGGGACTTTGTCATCTATTGATGACTTGTTTTCATGGTAATCAGTGGGTCAATACTAACCAAATTAAGAGGGTATAAAGCCGTGTAAGGATGCTTAACTTTTTCACCCCAAGTTGCCTGTGTACAGGTCCAGCTTTACCATTGAAAACAAGGGATTTGGGACAAACCATGGTTGCGAATGGGTTAAAAAAGTTATCTAGTTTGCTGGCTTTGCAAAATAATTGTCATGTATTTTTTGTCTTCTTTAGGAAAAAATCAACCAGACTGTTGACATAGCATGTATGTTGGCTTCATATGATGATGCCACATACTCACTGATCATACAGTTCCTTGAAATGTTTGAAGATGGGTGTCTCAAAGACCAGAAGCTGAAGTCAGCGGACCGCATTTCAAGACCCGACTTCAAACCATACAAGTTCAAGCAATTCAAAGTTTTGGATGCCCAGACAATACAGGCTCTCCTTCAGGATGCAATAGACCATAACATATCGCTTGAACAATTTACACAGGAAAGTACAATCCTTTCAAAACTTAGACGTGTTCAACGGGCCTTCATCCATGAGACAGGAGTTCGGGATTGGGAAGAGGCAGTAAAGACATATCCTCACGAAACAACACGCGAACGACTTCTCAGATTTACGAACTTAAAATTCAAGGCACTACATATACCAGAGACCTTCGTGCAGTATTGCCAAAGAGTGAAAAGAGAGAATTCTGAAGGGTTTAATCACAGACCAGCAGATGTTTACTCTGGTAATGGAGCTAACCGTGGATTCATCTTTCGCGCGGATGTGCTCAAGTTGAATCCAACTGTCATCAAGGAAAACGGTGTGACCTGTGATGGATTTGACCTGGTTGTTGTTGATGTTCCTAATGTGAGTAATTACATTTTTTTTATTGCAGGGTAATAATATTGCTTTAAGCATTTGAAAAGGCTATGTTTGTACTAAAACATTTCTCAGACTTAGAATCAATTGTTCAGTGAGAATGGAGACATTGGCTATATTTTCCCCTTTGTATCCTTTTGAAATTAGGACAAAATAAGCTCAGTCACCTTTTTTAGGCAAATTTTGTCATTTTTGTTCAAAAATTTGTTTCTCCGAAAGTACAAGTCCAAATGCCTTGAAGTTTAATTTATTTGACGTTGGAGTTATCCTTATTGAATCTAACCAATATCATGTTGAAATACTAATGTATATTTGAGGCAATTTTTCTCATTTTTAGCTACTATAGACTACTGTAGTCTATAGAAGCTTATGGGATCGTCTGGCGTCTGTCGTCAGTATGTACATGTATGTATGTATGTATGTATGTATGTATGTATGTATGTATGTATGTATGTATGTATGTATGTATGTATGAACCAACTCAATTCACATGGAGCAAAATTAAGCATGTTTAGGAATACCTTACAGTACATCTTTGAAAGGGTATCCAGACTTAAAAAATTACAAGAAATTTTCAAATTACTGATAAAATATTTAATCTTTAATTATTTAAATGTGAGCTAACACCATGTCATTTGCGATATTTTTGTAGCTGTTGCTATAGCCTTTTTCCATTAACTTAAAGTTAATTAACTCATCACTTGGTGGACATGAAGCTATGAATTCCTTCCAGTGCAATGCTTTTTAGCTTACATTTGGTATACATACCAGTGTGAGCTTAAAGCCTCAGTTTGCATCCCACGTCTGTATGTACAATATGTATGTCTGCATTATGTTTGTCTGTATGTCCGTGTCTGTGTCATTGACAGTATTTTTGTTACAAGGTGTCAGCGTACTTTCAGCACATTACACCTTTAATGAAATTGATAGTGACAGTTTTGTAAATATTAAATATTATGTAAATGTTATTTTAAATATTATTTTTTTTAGGACTGGTCAACAGATGATATAAGGGAATTGGTAGTTGTGATAAAAAATCTAAATACAAATACCAGCAGTTACAGAGTAATTCTACTTTGTGAAGTTGACAGCCTTATGAAGTTCAAACAAGAACTGAAAGCCACAGACTGTTTCAAGAGAGTGGAAGATGGTTTCTACTATGTGGAAAACACAAAAAAAGGTGAGTATACGTATATAGTACGTACTTGGAGTGAAACTCGTGACTTCTGACATCATACCACCTGACAAGGAAATCTCCTAACTCAGAATGACTGAATCTATCTCGTGTGGTATCAGCTTTACAGAGCAGTCAAAAATTGTATCATGTGCACACATGTATGCACTAGCATCCCTTTCACCTGCCATTAACTCAGTCCAGCCATTTCCTTCCCCCTATGTAGAGCAATGGATCTGGACCAAACATTGGTGGTGAAAGTAGCATTGTTCATGTTACATGCACATATTTTTTTCAAAACCATATTCCTAATAATAGACAATCTTGAAATCCTCGCATGTATTTCCATAAGATTGGTTGTCTAAAATTTACTTTGATGAGGTTTATTGGTCCCTGCAGACAAAGTCTTGGGGACTTATGATTTAGGCTCCATCAGTACCCCAATGTATGTTTGCACGTCACTTTTTTTCACGATATAGTGATACAAGATGTTTGTCAGGGGCCATATATACATAAGTTTCATATATGGGGCCCTAACTCAGACATGCCTCGGTCAGTATGGTTCAAATTTGGACCAAGGTTAACGTTTCATGACATACATAGGTATACATGAATTTTTATTGTCATACAAAAATAACTGAAACCAAAGTTCTTCTCAGAGTGTGCCCACAGAAAATTTTCAAATGTTGGTAAAGAACACACAATGATATAATTTTTGCCTTGCAAGCCAAATGTGGCTGCCATCAGTGAGAGCACATAATTATGCACTTCAATTTGATAGACCAAGTCTGTTGCCAAGGAATGATAAAGTAACATGTTAGGTATAATATGACTTATTGACATGAATGCAAAACTGTCTTCAAAAGTTGGATGATATACTATAAAACGGAATACATTAGCTGTAATTGAGGTTTCTTTGACATAGCAGACCATTTTCAGCCAATATTTCTAATATGAGCCACACTGAAACTGCTGTCATAAAAGAAGACCTTTGTGCTTGGTGTCTGGTGTTGTGTGCTGTGTACCTCTTCCAGACGTCTTCATGTCTATAGTAGCTTCAGAGACAATTGTCTCTATTTTTTCATGTTTAGCACTGTGACACACACGTGTGTGAATTTCTTTCATATTGGGTACAAGGGCAATGATTATATATGCATGTTGATTTTGTTGTGATATGATCCAATGTGGGCACCTGGCAGCTATTTTGGTACAATGTTTTGTGTTTTATGGCATAATACAGATATGTCTCAACTGATTTTTTTCAAATTTGGCAAAGGGGCATTGATTTATGCCATACATATACAACTACCACATACACACATTTCTCTGCTCAATTACAACTGATATCCCAAGTACAAGTTGGGACTGTCATTGACAGTGACTTGTTTTAATCAAATCTCCGCTGTGCATCATCTAAGCCAATAGGTCAAAATGTCACTTAAGCAGATGTCAAAGATATTTGAAAACAACCACTTAAGCAGATGTCAAAGATATTTGAAAACAACGTATTCATACTGCTTTTTTAGACCGTACTAAAAGATTCATTAGCAACAATTTAATTTTGATTTGTCTTCTATGTTTCTTTCAGAGACAAAGGTGACATTGACACGTGCTGTCAAGAGTGTAATTGTCGCTTATGCGTCAACTTCAGCCCAGATTTCAGCTGACCAGGTATCCTGTGCTGGGAGACACAATTTTTGGAGTGTCAAACAAGAAGTGCTGGAGAAGGATGGGGAGGGAGATGTGATTTGTACAAGGCAGAAACCACTTCAACTGTATGAGCATCTGATCAAAGAGTTTACACCACCAGGATCATGGATGCTTGATGGATCTGTGGTGCAGGTGAGATACAAAACAAAATACATCACACCACAGTCCACCCAAATGTTGTCACAATCAGGTTACTGACTAATTGACATCATCATTGTTTTCACCATAGCAATTAAAGAGTGGTAGCCAATACCACCTTAATGAACATTTAGCACTGCTGTCGTTTTTTCCAGCAGTATATTTTATATTATATCAAGTCATGGGAATGACAGATAGAGACACATTGTTTTGAACTATGTACACTAATTCAAAGACCACATTGTTTGCAATGATATACATATTTTCATTTGCTACTTACTCTTTTGTTTGGAACACATACCTGACTGCAGACAGGAAAGAGTTGCATACATAAGGATACAATTCAAACAAAAGTGATCAAAATGATGTATTGCTGCAAGGCAAATCAATGTATTAACATGTACAAAAAAAATTCGTATTTTTCAGGCACTGCTGTAATCGCTGGCCTGTTGAATGATGTCAGTGTAGTGGGAATTGATACCGATGAAAGATGTATCTCTCACTGCAAAGTGAGATGTGAATCTCTTCTTGGACTTGTAGACTCAGAAGATATGTCTGATATGGAGTAGTCGTATTAGCTCACATTTGGTAGGTGTAGGTGCATCCTGGGCTGTAGATGGAATTTTGTTCAAATTGTAGTGTCTACGCCAAGCCTTATACACTCAATCTTGTTGAAACTGATGAAGTTGTATTTTTAAGAAATTTTTGTCATTTCTTATAAGAAAATCATAAAAAAATCCTTTACTTCAAAACCCCTCATCAGACAGTTTTGATATTTTGTATACAGATGCCCAGGGATGGCAGTAGTTGGACTTTTTCAAATTGTGCTGAAATATGCACATTTGTATTTTTTTAGACATTTTTGGTCTTTTTCTGTTATGTAACTTGTTCTCAAAAACTGCCAGTCTAATAGTTTTGTAATTTTGCATAAAAGTCCCTGAGGGTATTATGAGATAAATCTTTGGCTCAAAGTGTTGGGAAACCCTCAAATTTGTATTTTTTAGGCATTTTCTTAGTTTATGACCTAAACCTATCTGGGATGAATTGTGAGACAGTATGTTATTTTATTTTATTAAACCTTGTTTAACAAGGGTAGCCTGGTAAGCTTCAGTAGGAAGCCTATCTTCCCCAGGGCCCCATTGTGAACAGAATGTTGTATATTTCATATCAATTTGTAGTGAAATTTGATCAAGAGAATAAATCTGAGGTTAAATTTTTTCATTGGGGACCAATTCTAGCAACCTTTCTGATAAAAAATGTATCAAGCATAATTCCAGACCCCACAGTGCAACTATATACTTCTGTTTACATTCAACTTGTGAAGGATATTGTTTCATTATAAACAAGACAATAAAAGATTTTTTTTTAATATTTTGCTTATGAAGTGTATCTTTTTGTGTCCCTTGCAAGAAATTTCTTGCATGGATGGGTGTGTCTGTTGCAAGAAATTTCTTGCATGGATGGGTGTGTCCCTTGCAAGAAATTTCTTGCATGGGTGGGTGTGTCCCCTGCAAGACATTTCTTGCGTGGATGGGTGTGTCCCTTGCAAGTAATTTCTTGCATGGGTGGGTGTGTCCCTTGCAAGAAATTTCTTGCATGGGTGGGTGTGTCCTTTGCAAGAAATTTCTTGCATGGATGGGTGTGTCTGTTGCAAGAAATGTCTTGCATGGATGGGTGTGTCCCTTGCAAGAAATTTCTTGCATGGATGGGTGTGTCCCTTGCAAGAAATTTCTTGCATGGGTGGGTGTGTCCAAGAAATGTCTTGCAGGGGACACACCCACCCATGCAAGAAATTTCTTGCATGGATGGGTGTGTCTCTTGTAAGAAATTTCTTTCATGGATGGGTGTGTCCCTTGTAAGAAATTTCTTGCATGGGTGGGTGTGTTCCTTGCAAGAAATTTCTTGCATGGATGGGTGTGTCCCTTGCAAGAAATTTCTTGCATGGATGGGTGTGTCCCTTGCAAGAAATTTCTTGCATGGGTGGGTGTGTCCAAGAAATGTCTTGCAGGGGACACACCCACCCATGCAAGAAATTTCTTGCAAGGGACACACCCATCCATGCAAGAAATTTCTTGCAAGGGACACACCCATCCATGCAAGAAATTTCTTGCATGGATGGGTGTGTCCCTTGTAAGAAATTTCTTGCATGGGTGGGTGTGTCCCCTGCAAGAAATTTCTTGATTTGTATGAGAACTAACTTTGAATGACCACATAAACGAAAGAAGTCCCATGTGTTTTAGTGGAAATTCCTGTAAATCTATTTCATAATTGCCATCGATGCTTTTTATGCAACAATTATAGGCTTCACAGTACAAAACCCATTAAGTGTAAGATAACCACAGGGGGTTGTCTACATGTCCGTCCCCACGGGTGGGTAGGTGTTTCGTTGTATCGCTAATAAAGATATATTCTACCAACCTTTGGTGTTTCGGTCTTAACTTAGCACTGCCCTTGACAATCTTGCGTATACGTTTTATCAACATGCTGCGCCTATTGAGTTTGAGTGCCTAATTTGCCAAAGTAATCAAGGGTAAATTACTAATCTGTGGACGCTCTCACCGGATTATCACCGGATTATTGACAAATTTGAAAGTCAACAACGAACGCACCAGCAAGGTATAACTGAAGAAAGGGCTGAAACTCTCAAAAGCCGTGTCCAGAGGTGGTCCGTAAAACTAGTGGACACTTTATATTCATGTATTCAGAAACAAACAGAAGGCAAAACAAACTTGAATATTCATTTGTAAACGAACAGGTCGGAAAAGAGGACCTCCCAGGAATGCGTGGTATGTGTTGAACACACCTTGGTAACGTATCGGAGATGTGTTTATACTCTTCCTGCTGGCCCGGCAAAAACCACGTTGGTCGACGTGCCTAACACCGCATCGAACTGAATCAGATTTCACGGGTATATTGAAAAATTCCGTGTTAGTCGAGAACAAGAACGGAAAAGACTTTATTAACTCGACGTTCGAGCTCGCCTTCAACTTGTCCAGTTTATCAACTGCCTTCTTGCAATACGTACTCTTTTGTATTAGTCTTCTTTTTCAAATAAACTAAAGACATGTTTTACATACGACCGATTGTGTGCTCTGCAGTACAAGCAGTGTTGTGGGTTGGTGACTACGTGCCTGCAGATTTTATACACCGCGGTATTTTGCTTTGAATTTTTCAATTGACCCCATGTGCTAAGTTAAAACACAAACAAGAAGGTCGAGTGTTCTCTCTGCAAATCAAGAAGCATTTCGAACACGAACGATTCGGATATCTTGACCTCAACATTACTAGCTACGCAGCTCGAAAGTTATGCTCGGAAACAGGACGGGAACATTAGTCAAAGCCGGATTTTGCATGGAAAGCATGCAATGTACTGCATACTGCTTATGCTCCCTTGGGTCTGAGACTCCCGCCCTCTCGGCCATAAACGTCATTGAGCTGCCAAGAATATGATAGTGCAGTCGCGTGAATCTGTGTATATTTTGATACATTATTTTATCAATCCTTATACTCAACTACCTAACGCATCAAACAAGGGTCATGTCAGGTTCTTAGGACGTTCTCCAAAAGACATATAATCGATTAGTGTCGCGGAATGATTTTCACCAGGTTTGAGAACTAATAAATAACTGCTCGTCGGTGTGTCTTCGCATATCAAATCAACAAGTGTATTAGTAACTTCGAGGGATCACATCCTTCACTGTAAAGTTGTTTTTATACAAAACACATTTTCGAGAAAGCTGACGTGCAAGGGAAAGACACAGCAACTGAGTCCGACGGAGGCGCAAAAAACAGTGCATTCGCATTTGTGTCCGATGTACACATCTCTGTTATTCCATTCTATCAGTCGACGAAGCCTACGTCAAATTGTAGTGAACTCCGAGCAAAGTCCCACTTTAACATGTAAAGGCGAGCCAGTGGCCATATGACGATGGATTGCATAAACTGCAAAGTCTAACATCCTTAACTGTAAAGCTGCGGTTTTTATACAAAAAAACACATTTTTGGTAAAGCGAATGTGCGAGGGAAAGACGGGGAAAGACACCGCGATCGCGCGACTGAGTCCGACAGCGGCGCAAGACGTGTTTCCCCGACAGTCAGACATGTACACAGTACAGTACAGTATGCTATATCATGCATTTCTAAAGCGTGTCCAAACGTTGACATAAAAAGATATGTCCAAAAGGTTTTGATTATATATAGTTATTACATTGTTACGCAGGGTTTCACGCGGGTTAAAAAACTGACATAAAAAGATATGGTGTCCGAAAAAATTCGTTTTATTCAGCTGACTGATTTATCGTCTTTGCTATGGCCTAAACATCCCCGTTTTCGTTCGACAAGACCGTGACATCAATATCTCCCCAACGTATAGATCAACCTGGTTGAGTATTACTATGCTTCCAATGTGTCTTCGCAGCTTTCATCTCATCTCGTCTTGAAACGAATAAGCTTAAAGGTATGGAAATCGATCCCAGGGCCTAGGAGTGGCACATGTAAAACAGTGTGTATCTTTGCGTCAGAGGCGGAATAAATCTATTTATCCAGGAAATCTTAATCCCGACTGCTATGTTTGTACGCACATAGAGCCAGTCGACGTTAGGGACACAAAAAACAACACGAGGAACAAACAGGCAGTGGTTTTGAACAAAATCAATGTACCCGGTACTTCACCGATGTCTGTAACTCAGTACATGAAAATATTCGTAGCTTGACGCACTTTGAACATAGCTCGTAACATTAGGGACAGTGGAAAGCCCATAGAACTACGTGTACAACTATAACAGCCACTCATGTAGTTGGCGCTCAGTGAAGATTTTTCCGATCAACAACTTTGACGGATGATGGACTGACCTTTTCTTTCGCAGTTGTTATCTCCCTCGATTCAGCACAAACTTTTCGTATGGACTGTTGATGCGGTGTTTACAGTTGTTACGTGGTGGTAAATCCTAGTCGTATTTACGACTGCTGCGTAAACAGTCACTGAATAAATTTTGCACGCATTTACGAGCACTGGATATTACTACAGTTTTTAATCGAAAACCGTCCGTATACGCGTATGACGGTTGTGACAAAAACAACACAAAGAATCTGGCGTACATTGTTACTGCATTACTTTGACCAAAAAATCACCCAAATGCCGAACGGTGATCATACAGAACTCTGCTGCAGGTTTCTGGACTAAACGACCCCAAACCGACCGGGTCCCAGTCAACTGTGCCGGGCTCGACGTCTACTCTATCAGCGTCAACTCAAACTTTCACTCCAGAAAACTTTACCCCACAAACTGGGAATATACTAAATTTACCTTGAAAAAATTTCAAACTGTGTATCGTATTGAAAAAATCTTACCGGGGCCACGGAGCAAATTAAAAAACCAACAAACCCCAACAGAAACAGTGGAATGATCATTAGTGTGCAAGGTCGCTGTATTATATGTCAGGGTGAAAAATCTAGCTTTGAAATTTCTGGATGGTACAAACGGCGGGGCAGAATTAGACAAGATTACGACCAATGTGTTACCGCCGATGGTACATAACGTACTGTTGATAGCAGGTAGTTCGGTGTCCAGTGAGAACACGATTCCGAATATATCACGGCTGTTGATTTGAGCTGCCTCCGATCGAAAATTTTCAACACAAAGACATGATATCAATAATTTTGCGAGATTATAAGTACCCGCTGTCTTCTCGCCAAATAGCTGCGATCAAGATTATTATGATAGAAGCAATTGACCGCCGAACACCTGCTTGCTGTTCTTATACACAACGTGTAAAAATGGGTTATTCCTGCTGAGAAATACGACAGCAAATATTGCAATGTGAATTTCTTACTATCTTCCTCGCAATGGTTTTGCATCTGTGTTTATTTTATCACGGTCACTGGACCATTTCTGACGATTTTTACTAACAAAGAATCAGTTCACACTCATCGTGGGAACACATTGCAAAGACGTTCACAAAATTTTCATCACATTCATCACATTACCGTAATCCCCGTTTCAAAGACGTAGGAAATGTATAATGATTTGTTTATCTTGAAAAATCCCGAACTGAAGCCTCTAAATACAAAATGATTTTTTTTCTGAACAACTTCCCGACAACTTTACAATCACACTCTGGTCATCACATGACGGTTGTAACCGTACATGTGCTGCTGCCAATGGAGAATCAAAAGACTTCAAATCAACAGTCAAAACGTACGGAAAAAAATGTCAATATCCAAGCAATGTAAAACAGAGTAATTTTGATAAGGTCAATTTATTGTATATTATAAAAAATCTCCAGACCACTCGGAACAGCGTAAGATTATGATCTCACTCATTCGAATACTACACTCGCACGGTAGGGTAAAAATATGGGAACTCAGATCGTTATATACTGTTTCCGTCAAACGAGTCCGCTTATCTAAAGACGGCAAAAATGGTAAAAAAGACGGTAAAATGACCATAATTATTATTGCTTGTCTCTGTAAATTTTGCCGACTATTCGTTAGTAGTTGTCGAATTTCTTGAGTTTGTCCGAAAACTATTTCAGTGAATGACGTAAGTTTCAAGACACCCGAGTGCGAACGCAATATCGATATTGCGATAGCAAAATCAGCCACAGACAATCGAGGAAGAACATAAGAGTATATTAATCTGCGATTTAATTCATCCTAGGTTACCATGAAAGTAAAAAACGTAATGTTGTGCTCTGGTTGGGAAAGAAAAGTTGATTAAGTTTTCAAAAAAACGTCAGCTAATACTCGAACAATTTAGTAAAAAACTAGCTCAGAAAAACGTATAGAGAAGAACGACATCACCGATCACGGTGATCTTCAGACCTTTTATCATGTTTCAGTCTGAACGGTCAACATTTGATGCTATAATCTATGTCAAGTGTCTCTTTTTGGTCAAATCCGACAGAGATGAATCAATCACGATTTAGTTTCATCGACCCGACAGGAATAATGAAGCTCATGGGCACCTGTATACATGTGATCGTGGCATGAACGTCTCCAATTCCCGTCCACTGCATGAGCCATTGACCGTGCATCGCGAGCAAACAACGGTTTTGGACGTCACGAGAGCATTTTTTTCGCAGTCTGTGAGCGGTTGAGTGGTTTGGGTAGGCTGCATACATGTAGATCGGAATCGAGTTGATTTCGGCCGAAAACAGTTAGAAAGTAGTTTTTCGTGCTCCGTCCAAATTGGATCCGCATGTTGCCGGTTTTGTCCATGGTAATCAGCAGAGCTGTGGTGGGAGGCCGTATAACGCCGGGAATACACGTCATCGTACGCAGGGCTAGGCCACAACATACTTCCAAAAGCGATCTATCGTAAAATATCGTACTGCAGGTCAACACACACATCAGGCACCCGTTCATAGGCCTACAGGTACACATATCAACGAACAAAAAGGGAGAGGCAATCTGCTTGAAACCATGAAGTAGTCCGTTTGTGTCTGAATTCATTGAGGCGCGTGTTCAGTAACCGTTGGTCAAGTTTTTTCGTTCAGTAGTAAGAATCGTTTATTCATTGTTGACATCGTAATCGATCCGATGTACACAACAAATGTTTGATCGTTTGCACCTTTCCGCGTCCCCTTGTGATTGGCAGCTGTTTGAATGCTTTCATCTATTGTTTGTTGGACGCTTCGAACACAGCATCGAAGCAGTTTTGGCATAAAAATCAACTTAAAATGGAAAAAATGAGAGAATTTCGCCAACAGGGTGATGCCACAAGTATTCACAAAACGTAATATGTTGGAACAGTGCTTTAATTTACACCATGGTTGTTGAAAGATCCAGATTTTCGGGAGCATTCGTTGACGTTGTTACCATGTGCCACTCATGTTGGATTATGAATCCCCAGGGAGATAGGGGGTATTTATAGGCTCCCCCTGCCTTTAAGTATAAAAATTCTTTTGCCGACTGGTCAGTTTTTATGTAACAAGCGGCGAGTTTCCCCAAACGATGACCGGCTGTAATCAAAAACACATAGATTGTATTGTCCGTGTTTGTAAACACCGATGAGCTTGACCCTCGATCCCAAAGCATGTTGGCTAATTTGTTTACCTCTATCGATCATGTGGGCTTAAACTAAACATTTTTAAGGTCAAAGGTTTCTAGTTCCGGCTTCCGGTCTGACGGACCACATCGGACACTGACTCCACCACTTCGATTAGTGTTCTATTGCTCAAAGAAGCAACCGACGAAGGCATAAATTGGCCTGTCCCCGTTTAAACATGTCAGAAAACTGTTGACGTTCGAAAAATTAGGAAATGTTTATTGTAAAGTAGATTTCTGTGGACACGGCTTTTGAGAGTTTCAGCCCTTTCTTCAGTTATACCTTGCTGGTGCGTACGTTGTTGACTCTGTCAAAGTTAATCCGTTGATAATCTGGTGACTGCGTCCACAGATTAGTAATTTACCTCGTTTACTTTGGCAAATTAGGCACTCAAACTCATCAGATAATAGACTAAATTACTACCCTTGCTTGCCTTGGCGAATTACGCAATCAAACTGGTAAGATAATAGACGCAACACAGTGACAAAACTTCGCTAAAGATTGTCAAAGGACGAACGAAAAAAGAAATCGTTACAAAACCAGCGCTAACATAAGGCAAAGACACCAAAGCTGCAAAGAAAGGTTGGTAATATAACTCTTTATTGGCAATATATATCATAGTAAAACATATTAAAATAAAATAAACCATAGCAAGAAGAACCCTGTCCTTAGACAAGACACCCCTACCCCTGGGGACTGACTTTGTTGCAATTCCCTGTGAGATAACACACAAAATATTGGTTTAAAAACCATAAATGTCACATTGTGATTTTTTCGTTGTGAATTTTTCTGTGATTGAGTACTGATATCAACATTTCTTTGAAATTTTTGAATTTTAATTTTAAACAAATTAGTGATCAGTTTTACATTTGTAATTTGGAAAAATGTTTACACCATTGATCAGTGTTGATTTTTTTCACCATACTTGAAAGTATGGGATTTCCTGCCAAATGCTTTAAAATTAATGTTTTCCTCATAAATATCAGCAATGGAATATGCAAAGGCAACTAAAGCAAAAATTACTTCTCCAAATCTTAACATCTTCATAATTTAACTGATATTTGTACTTTTTTAAAATGAAAATTCATGAAATTTCAGGTTTTCGGCTAAAGGGAAATTGTTTTCGTGCTGTTGCTGTACCAAAACTCAGCAAATAACCTCAACACAAGTTACAAAACTATTATAAAATTATTGATTATTTAACAATGGCCTCTGTCTGAAAAACTGAATCAATGTAAAGGAAATGAGGGCAACTTTACGCATCGGTTCTACCTTTGAAAGTGTTACGATATAGTGACTAGATCAATTGTAGTAGTGTTATTTCATGATAACAAAAAACCTGGCGAGAAACCGGTGAATAAATCATGCCTTGACCTTGGTCATGTAACCTTGGTCCCCGATAAAGGTTTTAGGTTTGTGATTTGGGTCTTTTGCTTCCTTTGTTTGAGAAGCCTTTTTCGTTAGTTGAATTTTCTGTTAATTATATCTCGATGTGTGGTGACAGACATAATTTTGTACTACAGTATTTCTCTTTTCGGAGGATGTGCTGGCCTAAAAAGACCGTTTCGTCAGAGTTATATGACCAAAGAGAATACTTCTTTGCCTTTTGGAGGTAGCTTACCTTGCCTTTTTTGCAGCTTTCGTGAATTTTATGAAAACTTAAGCGTCTTTGCCTTTCGTGTTTGGCATCGTTTTGCTGTTTGGAAACCAAAAACATAAAAAACGCCAGGAAGAACATAAACAGAAATTCGAAGATTAAACAAAAACAAGAACTCAGAAAGATTCACAGATTCATCAAAAATCTTGCAAATCAAACCTTACCAAATGTTGAAATCAAACCATTAAGCAAAGGCTTGAAATTTATTTCCATTCCAAAGTGCCTATACAGAAAAATTGTCCAATCAGATATAAACAAATTTATTCGCATCATAAGATTGTGCAATATCATGAGAAACAAACGATCAATCAATCAATCAATCAGACATCTGTTCTAAGATAAGTCCAATGTCGACACTACTAACAGCGGAAAACCCAAAATTGTAAAACTGTCTCTACGCAACTTAGATCGAGAGAGGAAATTCTATTCGCAACCCACATCAGAAAGAACATAACTCTAATAGAAAATACTGCTCTGAACAATCTGATTGAAAACAAACAAATCGCAATAAAACCCATCAATAAAGGAAGAGGCATAGCAATTGTGAATACGACAAATGACATTAAAGAAAGTTAGGCAACACTTGGCGACATTAACTATACGTTGGATATTGTATATGAAATCATTTATCTGCGACACGAAGATCCTTGACGAGGTGATTTACAGTTTCCCCATTCCCATAAGTAAAATAATTTGTACACCACGATGGTATCTCCTGCCAAACATACACAGAACCCAAGCAGAAGGAACAATCATCATCCAAAGTCTCAATAGAAATGGCTGCTCGAGCCCAATAAACCAAATCTCGGAATTTCTAGACTTTGTCATAAAACCAATCACGCAAAGACGACTTACATATGTCAGGGACACAAAAACTTCATTAACTAGTTAGAATCAATCAAATACAAGCAAACTCTATTCTGGTAACATTAGACGTTGTATCGATGTAGAAAAACATGCCAAAAATGAAGCCATAAATGCAGCGATCACAGCGTTTGACTCTGAAACAGTACCAGCCAACTGATACGATACAAAAGCCAACTAACAACGTACATCAAAGCCTTACTGCCGATTATTCTGAAACGCAACATATTTTAATTCAACTGAAAAAATTACAAACGTATCTATGGATGCAGCATGGGCTCACCAGAAACAGCTGATATCACATACCATGAAACGGAGAAAGTTATATTAAATCCCAATCCGGTCAAATAATCGTATGGAAACTTTTAACGATTTACTCAGGAACAGAACATAAATCTATAACATTCAGAACATTTGTCGAGGAATGCAACACCATATACCCTACGTTCAACTCGGGAATTCATAATTGAACATTGTATCGACAAAATCTCATACCCTGACCTTGTGGTCTTCAAATGCCAGAGACGCAATTGAGAGAGATTGCTTGACTGCAAAACCCACACCAAACCATCTGAAGATATTATCTGCCACCAATCTTCAATGATTCATTAATAAAGGTGAATTACTCAGATATGTTCGCACATGCAACAACAATATGGACTTCATAAAAAAGGTCAATTTCTCAACGCAAAAACTTCAACAACGAGATTAGAAAAAAAGACATAGCTTGTATCGAAAAGAAGTTAATGTAACGAAATGTCAGCCATCCTTCATCAACAAAAATAAGAGTAATGAAAAAACTTGACAGCACAACCTCATCAAAACCAGCCTAATCAAACAATGTGATAAGAAACTGGAAAATAATGAAGGGCGATTAAACGCTGGCCATGGTTTTCCAGAAAACCTGTAATAACGTATAAAAGGAAGAAAACATACAGGATATCCTCCTTTAAGCAAAATTCAAACACAAGGAGAGTACAAATTAACGGTCTGAGCAACAATTCACGCAACAATCAGACCACAACATAATGATCTTCGCATCTCTAGTTGATGGCTACCATATCATCAAACTAAGCATGTTGGAATACAAGACCATTCAAGTGACTGAAGAAGGGATCCCACTTTGGCCCGAAACGCCGCTAGGAGGAATCACAATCATAAAACCTTTTCTCTGGGACTAAGGTAACATTATCAGGGTCAAAGTACTATCGATTCACTGGTTTCTCACCATGTTTCCCTATCACGAAACCACATTGATTTACTCACTATACCGTATCATAAACAAGGTTGAACCAGTGTGTGAAGTTGCCTTCATTTCCTTTCACATCGATTCGATTTTTCAAACACAGATCATTGTTTCATAATAAATAATCTCATAAGAGTTTGTTACTTGTGTTGAACTTATCGGCTAAGTTTTGGTACCTTTTATCTTTTATTTTGAGTTTATGGAATATTAATACAAATTGTACATTACCTTGAAACTATCATTTTGTCACGTAAATGGGCTATTGTACCAAGCATAGTTAACTTCATAATCGGCCATTTTATAACTTTCGGTTGCCATTTTGGTTTTATGACGTCATCACAATAATTAATTTGCATAAATTATATGTTTTGTCTGTAATTTGGGGTGTTAATTTCAGTTCAGGCGATAAAATGCTGAAACAGGCTTAATTAACAGTGCTTTAACATTTTAGACAATGTTACGGCGGACATTTTGAATTTGGTCGGCCATTTTGGATTATGACGTCATCATAACAATTGATTTGCGTCAATTTAATGTTTTAATTTAGAATTTTTGTGTCAGTTTGAAAAATTGGCCGAATAAACCGTATTTTACAATTTTTAAGCAGTATAATGGCGGCCATTTTGAATTTATGGAGCAATAGCTAATTTTGATCTACACATATATATGAACCTCTGTAGCAAATTTGGCACTTTTGTCACCCGTGTAACGATCTTGCTGTTTTGTGTTGCTAAGCCACCTGACTATGAAAGAAATTTGTCGTTGTTAGTCGAATGACTTTATGCTTGTGCCTCCTAGGTCGCTTTCCCGATGATTATACGGTACTCATTTGTTCAGTTGAACTTACGGTGTGGTGTCATTAGATTTCAGGTTTATAGCCAACCGGGATCGCCAGGTACGACGTCCACATTGAGCCTTACGACTCGACTAGAGCCGCGACGTTACTGACTCAGAGTCATTAAAATAAAACGATCGACAGTATCCCCATTCAATTCTCGGGAATAGCTAAAGTTTTAGCGACTTGCACGCAACCTGTGTAATCTTGACATATCAAAAGTCAAAGTATATTGATTCATATTTGAGGTAGTTTAGAATGATCCTACTTTTACCACGATTTGAACTTTTCCCAGCACCATTTCTTCACGGACCCTAATCCTGACTGGCTCTTACCATTCATTAGTTTTTATTACTTCATGTACCTGTCCTATAAAGTCTTCATTGCCTATTGGGAGACATTCGACAAAAAGATAACTGGCAGAAATCAATAATAAGGCACACACTTAAACTATTAGATGATTGTACATGTCCATGAAATCTATCATAGCATTCAAACCTTACCGTATTAAGCAATTGACTCCATTCTACGCAGTAAAATGTAAATATTACTAGTACATTTTTCAATTCCTGCACAAGTCACGTGAACATTGAAAATAACTGCATAATCATTAAATGAGGCACATAGAGACCGGCCAAATTGAAGTCTGGTAAGTGATTTTCGTAACAAAAATTGATTTATCCGAACATTGCATTGTATTTCGTTAATTTGTTGGTACCTTTCCTCTCTATAGATGACATATGTTCTCGTATCGATATTTGCTACTGCAGGCATGTGGTGAGTGAAGATTGTAAACTATGTAAGTCGTGTAGGTCAATGTCATGTTCGAAGTTTATAGCGATGTTATCAAGATCTTGCACCATTCTCGTTGTCTCAATTTATATTTTTCGTACATTTACTGCTCAATTTATATTTCTCCTACATCTACAGCTGCATTGCTGCACTGCACTGTTGAGGGGATGTCAAAACGATTTCCCTTGCTGTATGGTGTATTTTTATGGGTTATTACACGAAGTTTGGACGATACCGCGTCGTATGCAAGTGTTGTGTCCGTATTTTGACGAGTTGCGCAGCAAAATGCAGACAGATCACCAGAATAGGGCGCGGTATCGCCCAAACTTCGTGTAATATCCCCTTTATCATACATGCATGCTTTGGTTATGACTGTTTTCCCACGGACGCCGAAATTAGGGACGAAATCAATTGAAATCGACCTAGCTTGCTCCTCGCTGTACTAATAAAAAGTTGGTTGCTAAGGAATGATGACGACCCTATCGCTTCTTGCTATTATTCCACTGTTGGACCATTCAACTTCAAGAGAGGTTTTATGGCACTCTTTTAAACAATTTAAACAATGTCGACACAGGTTTTCACAATTTGAAGGATATTTATTTAGATCGTCAAGTGGCGGTGGACGTAAAATATAGGCTGGAGTCTGTAAAATTAGTGTGTTTTCATGTTTTAAAACATAATCTCATCTCTTCGCGAAAGTTTTGAGGCCCGCCTAAATGGGATCAAAATACTCGCGCCACTCCAGCGTTCGAATTCAACTCGATCGAGTATGAACAGCTGAGAGCATACAGTGAGAGCAAGCAGCTCTTTTTATCTCCAATAACTATACATTTCCTCAGACGTCAAGTGTGCCTAATATACCGTCTCAGAAAGGAATTTGTGAGCGGATTAGGGAAACGTGAAGTGAGTAAACTGTATGTTTTATAAGCTGTATCGTCGTAACTCGTTCGTGATTTTGTTGCTGTGCGAAATAAAACATTTCAAACTTTAAGGTATTTACAACGTCTGCTCGTAAACTTTCGTTACTGGCTTGCTTATATATAAGTAAAGTTCTTTTAACAACCTAAACTAAAGTTTGACTTTCCTAAGTATCTTACATTGTATCTGAAACCCGCACTAGACACGATCATGTCCTGTTAATCTCACTGCGGGTAAAAATCGGAAATATAATAAGTGCGCCTTATCTGCCACGAGAACTTTCAGTGCGGTTGGATTTTGTGGCTCTTTTATGGCTGTAAAACCATGTAATTCACCACCTATATACTAAAACTCGTCAGCAGGAATTTTTCGTATAGCCTTTCTATTATAATGCACTTGTAAACCGGGAACCTTTGTTAAAGGGACATTATCGCTATCTTTTGACCCTTTTTTCACCAACATTGTTGCAATCGAGCAGTTGCTGATGTTGTTCGATTTATTTAAATATGTCTAAAACATGGTCGACCATAGACAACTTCCATCCAATTTTGCCTCGGGTCATGGGTTAACAGTAGCCCACCTAAAACCTCTGACGCCATGAGTTTTCACTTGATCACCGGGCAATACTTTCCGCAGAGACCTTTCGTATCTTCCGACATTCTTCTGATAGAAAGTTGTACAACTTATAGAGGATTGATCTGCAATAGCTTAAATTACTTTTGCGAACTAAGATCATTTTACAGCCAAAGAATTGATGTTTTGATACTGTACCACAGACAGGTGGAATTTAAATTGCGTCACACAGTCTGAGAAACAGAAGCGCGGAAGGTATCACGCAATTGATCATTATGTGCTACTTGAAATTAACTACATAATGCATCAACGGAATGCTGATTACGATATTTTAGTATCTCTTTCATGCTTACTATACGTAGGTATCAATTTAGCGCATTTATTCATATTTAAGTTTGATGTCGTGCCCATAAAAATGAATATAGAGTTATATTTAATTATTATTTTATTAACACAACAATCACCACCTTAATAAAATACTTTTTCAAAAACCATATGCTTTTTGATATGCTTGATTCCATACATTAAATTTGAAGACCGTTGCATACAGAATTCTAAATGATTAGAGCTGTCTCTATTGAGATAAATCTTCCACAATATATTATCTTTTAAATTCAATGGTCAAGTAAAACTACATTGTAACCTATCCAATCACTTCCTATGCGCCGGTTGTGTGATATTCTGAGGTAAAATAACGTTCAACTGGTCCTGTAATCATTTTCATTCAAGGTAGTTCATTACCTGGTCCATGGGACATTTGTGATTTACAAATGTAAGTAGGACCATCCTGAACCACTGATAGTAAGTGGTGGTACCAGGTGTCCGGAAAGGGTACGCGTACCCTGCTAGCATGCTACACGCGTGAGGATTTGTCCCAAAATTGTCTACATTCCGATGCCAATGAGCTGAGTCGTATTTGCAATTCAGCGTATGATTCACAAGCCCTACAATATCTCAGAAGTTGAGACACATACACACCATAAGCAGGTGCAGACGGAATATTACTTGAGAGCGGGAATAATTTATACTTTCAAAATCTAAATCATCCCTTTTGTCATACAGAATAGTGTGTGTCCAGTCTGTAACCACATGTAGGAACAGGTGAAGATATGAAGCTGAGTTCTTACCCTCGCTGTTTCTTTAATTTGAAACTCATCGGGATAAATATGATGTAACTAATTTGATATGTCTGGATTATCTATAGGTAAGCGGACGAGTAGGAGGCGGTTTACGGAATTTAACGGTACAGTTTGCCAGTAAAACTCCGAGGCCCGCAGGGCCGAGGTATTTTATGGCAAACTGTACGGTTAAATTCCGTAAACCGCCGACTACGAGTTCGCTGACCGTGTTATACCACGAATTTGCCGAGTTTTAGAGCCTTGTTTGCACGCCGAAAGTTTTTATTTGTAATTTTAGTGCAGTGCAAGTTGAAACTTTGGCAGGAAACATTGACGCGTTTTGATACCTTGTTGAACGAAAGTATAAAAAATAACCCATGATTGGATAAAACAAAGTTGACATGTGTTGCTATTGTAGTGCGATGACGTGGTTGAGCACCTGGTTTGATTTGAATTGTATGAATTGTGTTTGATTGATTGGTTGGTTGAATGAAGTGAAAAGGTGTTTGCAGATCGACGTTAGAGTCACACTTTGCTCATTTGGGTCGAAAACTTTGAGCAGCATACACGCAATTGCCGAGTCGCTCTACGTATATCGATATGGCGGATGAAGTACAAATGAAAGCTGTATCCGGTGCACTTCAACTACCAAAGCCAACGATGGAAAAGAAAAGTCCCCCTGTCACGCCAGTGCTAACGGCCACAATTGGAAGACCAAGCTACACAGCCACGTCAGAGAAAGGCGCAACAGAAACTGCAAGTACAAAAAATACGTGTAGATCCACAATGACTGTGGTACTGCGTGTGTGTTTGCCTGTCGCTAGATTTAACTTTACCAAGGGCGACTGAAACCTCTACATTCAGTGTTGATAACTGACTTTGAAGTCTTAAATTTCAGCTTCGAATGATCGTGATAACAATAACCTTAACACAGAAGTGATATTTGCTATCAGTACCCTTATTTCACGGTGACCTGCCTGTAATTGATTTTGAGATGTACAGTCGTGCAAAACTAATTCAATCCGGTGATTCTTTTAAAGTGTCTTTACTCTGTACTTAATGGTGAAATAAATTTCTTCTGGTATAATGTCTCGCAATTGTTTTTTTTACTCGTCGCCACGTGACTTTATTTTGTTTAAAGTGTCCATTTTACAAGTTCTTTTGTTTAAAAGTGTCCGATTTACTAGTAAACCGGACAGTTTTTAACAAAAGAACTGTCCGATTTACTGTAAATTGGACACTTTTTAAACAAAAGAAAGCCAGGTGGTATATGATAAAATATTCGGTTATGGAAATTAGAAAGCATGGTTAGAACAATGGGCATGAGGCGGAGAGTGGTATAACTAGACTAATCAGATCATCAATATATCTGTTCGTGTTGTTAAAACGCCTTGCAAGTTTTTGAGACCCTGCTTTGCACAGGAATTATAGGAACTCTGCTTCATATGAATACAGACATAAGTCAGCAAGAAGGGATTCACACTTTGTGCCGATTTGTATGCCGATAGGATTGTTGAAATGTCATGCCGCAAAACTTAATGAATATGCTGTCGAGTAAGAATTAAACATTTTAATAATTTCTTCATATGTGTATTTGTGCTTGGCATCGATTCTGTTACTAAAAGAACTTGACCTATGTTTGACGGTAATGTATTGGTACTATCATTGTTTATGCACGAAAGCTTGTTTAACAAGAGATGACAGCGTTGCTTTTAGTTTAGCATGGGGAAGTTTTATAATGCAGAAAAGTTAATGTTAGAATTGACCTGAACTTGCAAGCAACAATTTCTGGAATTTTTTTACTTTCCACATTTGATTCAACCCACTCGTATCATACACATTGTCACAATATCGAAAAGCCCATTTTGATGGTTGTTAAAAATTATAATAACTAATGGTGAGAGATGTTCAGTAGTGCATTTGCTTGATCCTGCGAGCAAAAAAAAAACCATTATTTGTAAGGGTTTTTGCGCAGCATTGATATCCAATACAACATAGACAGTTTTTTTGTTCTTCTCTTTCAAAGAAATGCCAAATTCATTTAGCACAGATAAATGGTTTGAAAAAATGTCTTCATCAGAAGGAAGAAAGAGTTTAGGTTGTAATACTTTATCTGAGTGAAGGTTTAATTAATTTATTATACACTGGATATAATAATTCCTACAGCCAAAGATAATTTTGTTTGAAGCTTTGTCGGCAGGAACTACATCTATAATAACTTTGAAATTAAATTTCCTATGAATATTTTGTGGTTCATAACGATGCGAGTTGTGATCGCAGTGTTGAGTAGATCAGCCAGGAAAGATGCTAATACTTGTGTGATACAATTGTTCACCACTTCAGAGTGCAAAATGTCAGACTCAAATATTTCGAAGATGACTGTTCAACTAAGGCAATAATATGACCAGGTACCTATGGGTCAAACTTTTGAGATTTATTGGCCTGTATTAAAAGCTCTTTTCAGCTACTTGGTTGGTGACCAAACCTGTCGCAAAAATGTGACAGTTTGTTTTCAAAATAACCCAAGAATGCCGATGTCGTTTTGCAAGGCGTTGGATTATGCTACTCCTGAATCGGATAATTCATTCAGTCATTATGTATGCTTATGTCAAACAGAATAATTGTGCGCCGTCAAAAAACAACGTCTAGCTTTCGTAAACACACAGCTAGGAAGACATAGGAATGCTGATTTTATATCAAATAAAAAAAACTTCAGCAACTGTCATTAGACGTGAACTGGGTCGAGTAACTGTACACCCAGTTTAACTCTAATGGCAGCTACAGAAGTATCGTTGCATAACTTTAAATAAAATGCATCATCTAGTTGTAAATTTTTATATGTCTACGGCAGAATGGAATTGTTCACACAATATCGATTGGTAATGTACCAAAACTTTTCAAACAGGTTGTCAGACTTTAAAAATGTGCTCTATTAGCTTGTTCACGAGTGATTGGGCTTGAGACATTGATCAGTCAAAGAGAAAAGCACACCACGATATCCATAGAATGAGGTGACTGATACTTGCTAGTCATTGTAATACCAATACCATATTTTCTCAAGCAACCACCCCTCCTGAATGCAATTAGTTTGGTTTCATCTATATTTACTGACAGTTTCCACTTACAGCAATATTCATATAATTGGCTTAGTAGACGCTGTAAGCCTACCTTTGAACAGCCAAACAGAGTAAGGTCATCTGCAAATATCAAGTACAACATTTTTCTGATCCCTATTTGAATACCAGAAAATTGGTAATTTTAATTCGATGTTTTTTACAAAATTATTGGACCTTATATTGGATAATTGGATAATGAATTCAGCCAACTGTTTTCTGCAATTGTAAGCTCATCTACTTTTCCTTTTAAGCTATAAATTTGCTTTTATGAGTTATTTGTAATATTGCACCATTCAGCTATAGAACACCAAACATTTTTGAGAAATGTGAAAATATGAAAATCCAATTATCCCGAATAAGTTCCAATCGTGCTAAAAATGAAAAATTAAAGAGGCGACAATACAGAACCTTGTTGCACTCCGAAAGTACATTCAAAGAAGTAGGTGATACTTTTCGACGTTCAAACACAGGCTTTAACATTTTGATACATTTAGAAAATTATATTTTAAACTTTATTTCTGACTCCGCATTTAAGTAATTTATTTAAAAATACAGCAATGGTCAATGCTCTCAAAAATATTTTTTTCAAATCAATAAAAGCAATGTACACTCTCCATTGTTAATATACTTAATAGTTACTAGCAATGGTATAAAGTATAAAAGGGCATAGTTAGCGCTACAATAGGATTTATGAAATCCAGGCTGTTCATCAACAATAGGATAGTTTTCTTCAAGCCATTTACGGAGTTTACAATCAGGAATGCCGCAGAATATTTTACACATTACCGGAAGCAATGGCATTCCTCTAAAGTTACCGACATGATTGTTAATACCTTTCTTATGTATTGGAGCACTGATGCCCGTTGTCCAAGCAGTTGGGAAACTTGTAGAATACAACACTGCATTTAAGGTTTTACACATCAATTCTTTGACTATGTGGACATGCTTTAATGCTTTTAAAATGTCAACTGACGTTTATATGTCATCGTTTCATATCTAATAATCATGTTATTTGGGTGCTTTGAGCTAAAGTAACAAGTTCACCGTCCATACAAATCAGCATTTCGTAATAGGCCTTGACAATCCGTCATGGATGTAATAATCTATAAGAATGGAATACTCGATTTAGCCATTCAAGAAAAACAACTTTGATAAAACGTGAAATTCACATAGAATATACACGATTGGAACTAATTGGAATAATTTGATTTTCATATTTTTCAAATTTCTCAAAAGTGTTAGGTGCCGTATAGCTGAATGTTGCAATATTGCAAATTACTCATAAAAAACAAGTGTGTAACATTAAAAGAAAAGCAGATGAGATTACATTCGTAGATGAAATCGACATTACTTCACCATCCAACCATCCCAAGTTAGTTCCAATCGTGTTAATATGTCTTTTTTCTAATGTATACACTTATTGCGCCTGATGCATTTATTCTAGAGGTAATAAGTCAGACAAACCATTACAAACTTGACGAACTTTTTTGGTCATTGACTAGATTTGATCTACATAAATGCAATAATCTTAAGTTACTTTGCTGATCAGTGTTTATATTAAGATGATATTAATTTACGCTTACCTTTTAGTTCAGATGATTTGAAATTTGCTAACTCAACAAGAGTAAGCAAAATATGATATTTTTGGATGCGTCTATAAAACTTCCAGAAAATACGGTGGTAACAGAAATGCAGGAGGAATTTTTAAACCCATCATACAAGATCCTACTTACCATGTCAGTCATTTGGTAAGCTTCTGGAGCTTTTGGCGAACTTATGTCTTGTGATTGCGATTACACTAAATAAAGCCTGCATGCAAATCTATCTTCTAATGTTTAATCCATGAGAAGCCCGGGTACTTTAGACAACAAGGGAAATTCTTGCAGCAAGAAAGTCCGTAATCTCTGGCAAAACATTTTTTCGAGTCTTCCTTTTCTGTGAGTATTTCGTTTACAGGAAATAGAATACATTTTTTTTTGATAAAAAAAAATAAACCACCTTCTTGTAACGTAAACAAATCGTACATTTGCTTACATATACTTGTGTCGATAGTGGTTATTGTAAAATGCTGAACATACGCCCGGTTGGTCAGTCTTACAAGATAATAATTATGGTACTCTATTTTCCACTCTCTTATGAAACAAGAATAGGGAAGACATTTATTTTATGTTAGCCCTAGAATATGAAATACATGCGCATGCCTGAAAATATGCCGTACCATCCTGAATATAGAGACTGAGCAAGAGCTAATAGATTACGAAACATAGGTATGCATTCCATATAATCGATTTGCCATATTCCTTTGAGGAGATGCCTTTATTGATTGCTTATCGTTTTTCCAATGTTGTCATTAAATACTTATCATAATTCTATTTCGATTGACGGTCTTTCTGGCTGATGAACGAGAATGCTCGCAGGACATTCTAATTTCCACCATTAGCAAGCCCAGAGTAGCACAACTAAAACATGATAGACTTATAGATTGATTTACACCAACATCCACTATGCTTTTAATCGAATTTGAGAATGCTGCCCCTTTCCATCACAAAATTGACCTGTAGAGGGCGCGGTGGCATGCAGGGAGAAAAACCCAGCAGAATAAGTTGTTTGTTGCTCTGGTTAATTAAATGAGAGCGTGATGTATTTGATAATTCCAACAATTTTTTAGGTGGATGAAAAAATTATGTATTACAAAGTAAGACTTTTACAAAGATTAATAATATTTAATATCGTGCTAAAAGACATAACATTGAAGACTGAAGTAATCCATCGTCTGGATGTTTGCACATGGTATTGAAGTGCACGCTTCAATGATTAACACATTGTTTTTGATTTCCAGAGTTGAGGAGATGACTCCATGTGATTTGATTGATTACATTATTTATGTTTTGTTGATGATGCCGGTCATCGGGGGCCTTCTGAAGACAAGAATGTCTGTCTTATTGAGACCTACCGTCACATCGATCACATCGATTTTTACGTATTAAAATGTATTTAAACACATATTACGAAATCTAACCCACATATTGTGCTGTACTGAAAATTAGTATTCTCCCGTTCACATAACAATTTGTCTTTCCAAGGTATTGAAAACAAAACTATCATCCCAGATCTGTCAGTCGGTCACTGCCATTCAGTAACGTACATTAGTTGCTGCATGAATACGAAATTCGATTTGAAAGCTAAATGTAATTACATTGCGTATCGTGTTAACCATAAATTGTTACAACAGATACATCTATATGTACTTGAATATTATTTCTATGCTTTAGCTTTTCTCTTTTAGATTAAAGTATAATGTAAACACACCATATTAAGGATATAGATATCGACAAAATATGCCAAATATGTCAACCTTATGCGGTGTCTGAGTATAGCTCTATTACAGACAATATATATTTTAGTTTCGGAAACTAAAACGCTGATAGAATTTACACCTCTATTCATAGACGTTATTATCATGGCAATAATAGAACAAACGAAAAGCTTAAAAATTAGTGTCTCAATGTAACGTTCTTTTACTAGATAACTTTCAGGTCAAATTCACAAATCTGAATTTCACATACTAAGTAATGTCTATGTGATCCTATCTTTGATAGAATGGTTACTTTCTCTGCCGTAAGTGGCGCACTGTTAACGTTTCCAAATGAGGATAAACACTTTGAAACCTGAAGAGAGCTTTGAAATTGTCATTCTTCATTGCTTTTCTCTGCACCAATATAGCGACTTCCAATAATTATGTACAAACAATTTCAAGTTTGGGACTTTGTTGTATATAATTGCTACGTGATGTGCCATTACCTGTTTTGCCCCATTTCAAAGGCAAGGTGACCAAAATTGTTCCTGTGATTTCGTTTATTAAGATATTTTCAATCACATGAAATAGCCACAAATACTGCCACGCGCTTTGTTCTCATTATTTCTGAAAACGGTTATTTACGAAAGGTTTACTTTTTCGACAAGTTGTGACTTTCATGAGTAAAATGGAGACGTCTTACTACATTCTCCTTTATTACAACTATCTGAAATCACTCAGATCAAGTAACAATATCAACAGATCGTTTTGTAAAGCTTGTCTGCACACTGGTAAAGAGGCCAAACTATGGAGTAAATGTAAAATGACAAAATTCTAACATTTCACTAGGTTACGGTAACCACCACTGCGATGGTGTTGAACACATCACTGGTATTCCTGCTCTCCCCTGACAGTTTCTTGTAAACAAAATAATAAGATAATATATTTCTTAGAATTTTAATGAGTTTTCTCTTCTAATAGGCACTGAATGTTACATTCAAACTGATTCCTGTTTATTTACGACATGTACCCCAATTCATAAAACCATTCCCGTTCTCTGAGTCAATCAGTAAGAACCCCTGCCGTCTTCCATCTTCAAAAGTGGGCAGTGAGCTTTGTGTCTTATCTGTATCATTTGTCGCATGATACTCTCTTGTGTTTTAACAGTGTCATTTGACTCTGGCTTCTTCGCTTCATATATTTCGCTAATATGTGAAATTTCAATGTCCTTCAGATAGGCAAATCTAACTCAACACTACAACATGTAAGCTTCATGAATTTTGCAGATGAGTGTACTCATAGGCATCTAGCCATTAGTATAAAAAATGTGTCAGAAGTTTTCCCGTGTATCTTTCAGTTATATTCTGTCTCTTTTTAACGTAATTGCGAAATCTATATTTCAATAACAACATAAATCACATCGATTGTGCGGCGCCCTGTATATGGTCATTCTTTTAATCGTTCGTGTTTATTCTCCTATTTTCTTACTTTGCTTGTGGTCATTCGTGATTGTAACATGAATATATTTGACGAAATTAAAATGATAGATGAAATTATTTTACACCACCGTCATTAGTATAAAAATTGTGTCCGAAGATTTTCCTGTGTATCTTTCAGTTATTCTCTTTCTGTTCTGAACGTTATTGCGAAATCTATATTTCAATAACAACGTAAATCACATCGGTTTTGCGGCGCCCTCAATGTGGTCAATCTTTTATGCGTTCGTGTTTATTCCCCTATTTTCTTACTTTGCTTGTAGTCATTCGCGATTTTAATATGAATATATTTGTCGAAATTAAAATCAGAGAAGAAACTGCTTTTGCACTACAGTCAAGTGCTGACAAGTTGTTTGAATAGTTTTTAAATTTAACAAATCAAATTTCTTGTGGCGCACATAATTTTCAAAAATTTGTCATTTTGTATAGAGTCAATAGACTTAGATTGGTGTCCTACATTTTCTTCAACGCCCTACACAGGAGTTAAGCCTAGAGACAGATAATTTTAGGTTTCAACATCTGAGAAATTTTCATTGTGGAACAAGGGTGACAATAATAGCTTGGAACCCCGAAAGGTCAGTCGAAAGTATATCAAGACTACCAGCCAAATTTGAACTATGTTTCTTTACTAACGAAAAGACTGTTGAACAATCAGTACACCAATATCACCATGATAGTCGCATTTTGTCTTTGAAGCAAAAAAGGGTCAACAGATTTACAGTGTCAGTAATGATCACACTTGCCGCGTGTGGGACTTGGATGGACTCCAAAGCGAGTGTTTTCCTCCGTACTCACCTGATATGTCGGTTTTTACAATCTTGATGAACCTTTCCAGCCAAGGTAACTTATCATTGTTATAAAACAATATTCTGCACGTAATGGCGTGAGTTTGTCACATCAATCATACACCTTAATAAATAAAGAGATCTCGCCACCTGTGCAAATGCTTAAGCTTTTAATCCATGCCACTTGTAAATACAAAGAGCAAAGGTGGACAAGGGTGGACCCAGTGCAGAGAATTAAGTTTACTCATGCTTGGGGTACCTTTCGTTGAATGGTACTATAACAAAGTGGCATCAACGTCTAGCGTAAATACGATCCGATTCAAATAACTTTGCTGATATACTTAGCTGCATGCTCATGAACATTTCGATTTTACACAGGAAGGCCAACTATTTGCTTCTGTACTATTATATTTGTTATGTTGTATATTTGTTCATCTAATCATGTGTATTGTAATATCACTATGGTCAGTAACATTGTTACGTGACGGAAAACGAACGAAAGGTAAACTCAGCAGTTTCCGTGTAAAACGTAATTTATTACGAAAATAAAAGTAATTGCTAGGTCAAGGGAAAGAATACAAACTTAAAAGTGTACAGACTACTTATCTCAGGTGGGACAGCAAAGCTCCAGTTTCAGACTTGTAACCGTCAGTCGGATGAATGAAAAGTCCTTTGGCTTGCAGGCTTGAAGTTGCACAAAGTCCACAGTATAAATCCAACATGGCAGTGAATGTCTTGAAAAAACCTGAAATTAATACTGCTGGCGTTTCCAAAGACTTGAAGTAACACTCAAGAGTCACGATCCCAAAAGTTTGACTGCAAGATGTGCCAGTCCCTATTTATACTCATGTGGTTATATGAGAGCATATAAGAACAATCTAGAACTTTTACTGACACGCTAATTACTGTTCTACAATTATCTCTCTTACACAACTAATTCAAGTTCCAGGACATTCCAAACATGACTAATTGAATGCAAGGTTGTGAAGTCGTTAGGGGCAGTGACCTTGAGAATGATCTACACTAATTAAACTCAGGTCATGATGAGTGGTGGGGAAAATAACATACATGCCAACATATTCAGAATATATTCAGAACGGTTATTTCATTCCTTTGATGACGTCTAAAAATCAATGTTTTTGAGTTTTCCTGCTGAGAGTATGCATGCTGTGTCTCAGGCAAGATGTATGTTGATATATCAAACAAATTTACAAGTACAACTGCTATTGCGCAACGTAATATATTTCATTTTACCTAACTTAAAGTTGTACGACAGTAGATACAGGGCCATGTGATCACGCGTACGTGTAACCTCAAAACTATCAAGTTCGCATACCGGTAATAATCTGTGAGCGAAATAGTTAAGCTATGTGTTCAAGACAGATGTATGAACTGGATTAACTTTACAGCAAATCTTAGAGGACGTACTAACATTCGGCGGC
Source organism: Ptychodera flava (assembly GCF_041260155.1). Lineage (NCBI taxonomy): Eukaryota > Metazoa > Hemichordata > Enteropneusta > Ptychoderidae > Ptychodera > Ptychodera flava. Next base: position 18,256,474 of record NC_091929.1, on the reverse strand, counting down.
AAGTTTCGAAGATGACGAGCACCCATGTCAACAACATTAAGGTGATAAGTGGGTCTCGCTGTGGATGTTTTCTGGCTTTGATAATCTACGTGAATTCCAGTCGACAGAACTGCCTAAGTAAAGTGTTTTTTGTGAATATATGGTTTTTGTGAGTCATTTTCAATCGACAATATTAAATTTGTATCATATTCCCAATTATACGGCAAAAGTTAGATTTACTAATTCTCAAATGTTTGTCATTTCATGGAATCGATACAGGTGGTAGGTTTATGGGAGATTTTATAAATTAGTGTATCCCAGCATTAACTTACGAAAGCATTCTTCGGTATTTAATGAAACGTTATGCCGTGCAGAAGGAAAATTAATGTACTGTAGTCCGTGGGCTAGAGGGGGTCTACGTGCAACCCCCCCACAGGATAACAAACCTGTATTTTTCAGAACCCTTGGGATTCCTAGAATACGAAATGGAATTTTAACAGAAAAAATATAGGGACGCAATAGCTGTTATGGTCATGTTTTGAAGGGTACCGCAAAATCACGATTTTCCAAGCCAAATGCATTTTCGTCAAATCTGTCTTCTTGTAAGTCATGTGCTGAGCTCATTTTTTAACATAACCTCACTTGTTTGGTATCATTAGAAAGGGAATTTATTCTTCTTTAAGATGACATATTGCATTATGCAATATCTTCTACAGTTTTTGTCAAATATAACCAAAACTTACCCCTTACCCCAAAATTTAACATTACAAATTACAGAAAATCTCAAATTCTACCAATTTTTTAGCTAGGCATAATAAAAAATGCAATGCTTTGTCTTGAATCTGTTTTATTTGATACAGGAATATGTCAGAAATATGAAATAGACTTTTAATAGAAAAAATATTGGGAATCTACAGCTGTAACACTCATATTTTGAGGGTACAGCAAAATAATAGTGTTGCAGATTTGCATGCATTTTTGTTAAAACTGTCTTCCTATAAGTTATCTGCTGAGCCTGTTTTTGAATATAACCTGACTTGTTAGGTATCATTAGAATGATAATTTACTGATCATTAGAATGACATATTGTAACATGCAATATCTTCTATAGTTTTCATGATATAAAACCTAAACTTACCCCATACCCCAAAATTTACATTAAAAATTTCAGTCATAGCTAAGACCGAATTGTACCATTTTTTACCTAGACATATAAAATCTGGCCGTTTTTGCTATTAAATCTCTTTTATTTGGTACAGAGACATGTCAGAAATATGAAATAGACTTTTAACAGAAAAAATATTAGGAATCTACAGCTGTAACAGTCATATTTTGAAGGGTACCGCAAAATCACAGTGTAGCAGATTTGCATGCATTTTTGTTAAACTTGTCTTCTTATCAGTTATCTGCTGAGCTTGTTTTTGAATATAACCTGGCTTGTTAGGTATCATTAGAAAGATAATTTACTAATCTTTAGAATGACATATTGCAACATGCAATATCTACTATAGTTTTCATGATATATAACCAAAACTTACCCCATACCCCAAAGTTTACATTGAAAATTTCAGTCATAGCTAAAACCAAATTCTACCAATTTTTTAGCTAGAAACAAAAAATCTGGCCGTTTTTGCTATTAAATCTATTTTATTTGGTACAGGGACATGTCAGAAATATGAAATAGACTTTTAACAGAAAAAATATTAGGACTCTACAGCTGTAGCGGTCATATTTTGAAGGGTACTGCAAAATATCAGTGTTGCAGATTTGCATGCATTTTTGTTAAAACTGTCTTCTTAAAAGTTATCTGCTGAGCTTGTTTTTGAATATAACCTGGCTTGTTAGGTATCATTAGAATGATAATTTACTAGTCTTTAAAATGACATATTGTAACATGCAAATTTTTGTATAGTTTTCATGAAATATGACCAATACTTACCCCATACCCCAAAATTTACATTGAAAATATCAGTCATAGCTAAAATCAAATTCTACCATTTTCTTTACCTAGACATATAAATTCCGGCATTTATTTGTATGAAATCTATTTCATTCTGTAATGGGTCATGTCAAAAATATAAAATAGACTTTTAACAGAAAAAAAATTGGAATTCTGTAGTTGTAACAGTCAGATTTTGAAGGGTACAGCAAAATCTCAGTATTCCTGACTTGCGTGCATTTTTGTTGAATCTATCGTGTTTTAAGTCATCTGCTGAGCTTCTTATAGAATATAATGTAATTTGTTAGGTATCATTAGTAAGATTATTTACTAGTCTAAATATCTTGTACAGATTTTTATGAAATATGACGAAAACGTACCCCATATCCCAAAATTTACATCGAAAACTACTGTCATAGCTAATGTCAAATTCAAGCAATTTTTTTACGCAGACATAAAAAATTAGGCAATTTTTTGTATGAAATCTGTTTTATTTTGTACTTGCCCATATCAGAAATATGAAATGAACTTTTAACAGAAAAAATATTCTGATTCTATAGCTGTAACAGCTGTATTTTGAAGGGTTCCGCAAAATCTCAGTATTTCTGATTCGTATGCGTTTTTGTTAAATCTGTCATCTTATAAGTCGTCTAATGAGCTTGTTATTGATTATAACCGGGTTTGTTTAGTATCATTGAAAAGGTAATTAAATAGTCTTTACACTAACATATTGTAACAGGCAATATCTTGTATAGTTTTCATGGAATATGACCAAAATGTACCCCATACCCCAAGGTTTATATTGAAAGTACTGTCATAGATAACGTGATCAAATTCCGTGAATTTTTAGCTAGACATGATAAAAATAGCTCTGTTTCGGTATTAAATCTGTTGTATATGGTACTGGGTCATGTCAGAAATGTGAAATGGACTTTAACAGAAAAAATATTTGGACTGTATAGTTGTAACAGCCATATTTTGAAGGGAAATGCAAAATCGCAGTACCGCAAACTGGCACCTTTTTGTTAAATTCTTCTTCTTGTAAGTCATCTGCTGAACTTATTTGTGACGCAACCTGGCTTGTGAGGTATCATTAGTAGGTAAATTTATTCTTCTTAAGATGACATATTGTAATATACAATGTCATTCATAGTTTTCCTGGAATATGGTCAAACTTTACCCATAACCCCATACCCAAAAAGTTCAAATCGCAAATTACAGCTTATCTTAAATTCTACATTTTTTGATGCACATAATACAAAAGGCAATTCTTGTTTAAAATCTGATTTATTTGTTACAAAAGTATGTCACAAGTATAAAATTAACTTTTAACGGGAAGGTGATATAATTTAGTAGCCATTTGGATCATGTTTGGAGGGGAACCATATATTGCAAATGTATGTGTTTCGGCAAATTTGCCCTGATACCTGGGTACCCTTCCAAATATGATCCAAAGGCTACAAAATCATATTATGTTCCTGTTAAAAGTTAATTTCATATTTTTAACATACTTTTTTAACAAAAACACATATTTCATAGATTGCATACAAGCATTGCCTTTGGTATATAAAGTTAATAAATTGTAAAAAATGGTAGAGTTTCAGATTTGCAGTAATTTGCTGTGTAAACCTTGGGGTATGGGGTAAGCTTTGGTCCTATTTCATGAAACCTAAACAAGACATTGCATATTACAATATGTCATTTTAAAGACTAGTAAATTACCTTTCTATAGATACCTAACAAGCCAGGTTATGTCAAAAATCAAGCTCAGCAGATGACTTTTAAGAAGACAGATTTAACAAAAAAACAAGCGAGTTGGCAATACTGTGATTTTGCGAGACCCTTCAAAATATGACTGTTACAGCTATAGAGTTCCATATATTTTCTGTTAAAAGTCTATTTCATATTTCTGACATTTCCCAGTACCAAATAAAAAGATTTTATATAAAGCATTAGCTTATTTGTTATGTCTAGCTATAAAATTGGTAGAATTTGACGATAGCTACGAAAGTAATTTTCGATATAAACTTTGTGGTATGGGGTAAGTTTTCGTCATATTCCATGAAAACTATATAAGATATGGCATATAACAATATGTAATTTTAAAAAGTAGTAAATTAGCTTTTAAATGGTGTCAAATAAACATGGTTTAGTAATAAAATAAGCGAAGCAGATGACCTACAATGAGACAAAGTTAACAAAAACACATATGAGTCTGCACTGCTGTGATTTTGCATTACTCCACAGAATGTGCCTGTTACAGCCATAGAATCCCAATATTCTTTCTGTTAAAAGTCTATTTCATATTTCTTACATGTTCCTGTACCAAATAAAATAGATTTAATAGCAAAAACGGCCAGATTTTATATGTCTAGGTAAAAAAATGGTAGAATTTGGTTTTAGCTATGACTGAAATTTTCAATGTAAACTTTGGGGTATGGGGTAAGTTTTGGTTATATATCATGAAAACTATAGTAGATATTGCATGTTACAATATGTCATTCTAAAGATTATCTTTCTAATGATACCTTACAAGCCAGGTTATATTCAAAAACAAGCTCAGCAGATAACTTTAAAAGAAGACAGTTTTAACAAAATGCATGCAAATCTGCTGCACTGTGATTTTGCGGTACCCTTCAAAATATGACTGTTACAGCTGTAGATTCCTACTATTTTTTTCTGTTAAAAGTCTATTCATAATTCTGACATGTCTCTGTACCAAATAAAATAGATATAATAGCAAAAACGGCCAGATTGTATATGTCTAGGTAAAAAAATGGTAGAATTTGGTTTCAGCTATGACTGAAATTTTCAATGTAAACTTTGGGGTATGGGGTAAGTTTTGGTTATATATCATGAAAACTATAGTAGATATTGCATGTTACAATATGTCATTCTTAAGATTAGTAAATTATCTTTCTAATGATACCTAACACGACCAGGTTATATTCAAAAACAAGCTCAGCAGATGACTTATAAGAAGACAGATTTAACAAAAATGCATGCAAATCTACAACACTTTTATTTTGCGGTACCCTTCAAAATATGACTGTTACAGCTGTAGATTCCCAATATTTTTTCTGTTAAAAGTCTATTTCATATTTCTGACATATCCCTGTATCAAATAAAACAGATTTAAGACAAAGCATTGCATTTTTTATTTTGCCTAGCTAAAAAATTGGTAGAATTTGAGATTTTCTGTAATTTGTAATGTTAAATTTTGGGATAAGGGGTAAGTTTTGTTTATATTTGACAAAAACTGTAGAAGATATATCATCTTAAAGAAGAATAAATTCCCTTTCTAATGATACCAAACAAGTGAGGTTATGTTAAAAAATGAGCTCAGCACATGACTTACAAGAAGACAGATTTGACGAAAATGCATTTGGCTTGGAAAATCGTGATTTTGCGGTACCCTTCAAAACATGACCATAACAGCTATTGCGTCCCTATATTTTTTCTGTTAAAATTCCATTTCGTATTCTAGGGATCCCAAGGGCTCTGAAAAATACAGGTTTGTTATCCTGTGGCCCGGGGGGGGGGGGGGCACGTAGACCCCCTCTAGCCCACGGACTACTGAATGAAGGAAAACGTGGCAGAAACAAATATTGTAAATTTGACTTTATTGAATTTGACTATTATTTATTTATTTATTTTTACCTTTCACTTGCAAGAAATGTCGAAATAAATCCAGTAGGTCATTTTAATAATGACAATAGTCTTCTAGTAGCATAACCAAGGAGACATCAACGACTTCCTTTAATACAAACGATGTAGACTGAGACTTTACATTAACTTAAGAGTGCATGATAAATTAAAGCTTCAGGCGTTTTGCGGGGGTCAAAGTTCTCACGTACATCAGCTAAAAGTACCAGAGTGACTTGGACTCATAATTATTTATGCTGGCGTCACGTCATCAAAAATTATCAAGTGTGCCAAATTTGTACAATATCAGTATATTTGTCCAAGTTATACGCCACCGTATTGTTCAGTAATGGTCTGCCAGCAAATAGTTAAGTCATACGAAGCGCTTGTCACCTTCTGTTAAAGACAGTTAGATTCTTCAGCCGTAATGACAAGTTTTGCCCGGACAAATTCGAAGTTTTCCTGCATACTTTCTGATTAACGCGATACTGCCACACAATCAAACTCTTTTATCCGTAAGAGAGGTTGCATAGGAATGGGAGAAAGACATAATAAACCCTTTCAATCAACGGCGTACTTACATCACTAACACATGTACTGCATTCAAATAACAAAACATTATACCATAACCTGACGCCAGTGACTATTTTGTAACCGGAAGTACTTTTGTTCGTAGAAACAAGTATTTTGTAAACAAAGTAAATATTGTCGTCTGCAGGCTAACTACTTCGCTTTAGAATAGTTTTATTTCGGAATTCAATTTACGCTTTCCTTCCACTATGCTAGGTTCCGTCAGGTTCAAGCTCATTCCCGCTAATAATTTCACATTATTTTTGGTTGTATATATTTATACTTGTTCTCTACGCTTTCAAGACCCTGCCGATCGATCCTATGAGTATGTAGCGTGTTCTGTACTAAACGTTTCCCCCTGAGTAGGACAAGTTAGCCGTGACCCTTCAACAGGGAATACGACACGACACTTTCACACAATCCGATCCCGGGATGTACAAACCAGCCAATAAGACTTTGATTACATAATGGTATGTGGAGCCATATTACAATAATAGAAAACCTCCCATATCATTCCGCCAAACTCAATACATCGTACAGAGTATCATATTTTGTGTTTTCCTTTGTATCATACATGCGTTTCATTTAATCTATATATTGTTACAACTAATCTATCTATATGAACTTAGCTCTGATTTATATTCTTCAGCTTTCCTCTTCAAGATAAATCGTAATGTTTACACCCCATATAAAGGGTAGACAATCGGTAGAAAGTGCAAAATGAGTTGACGTGATCTGAGTATACCTGTGTTACAGACATTCACTATGTGTTTTAGTTAAGGAAACAAAAATAATGATAGAGTCTACGTCTCTGCTGATATAAGTAATGACACAATCCACGACTCACAATTTCACACACTCAGTAATGCATATGTAATCCTATCCTTGATAGCATTGTTACCCTATCTACAGGAATTTTAACAGGAATATAAATACGCTGATACTTTTTAAGAGTTTGAAATTGCCAGTCACCAATCTGTGCTCTTCATTGACACAGCAATTTCCAGATATCATCTTTTAAACGTTATTTTTACTTCTTGGTGTAAAGTTCCCACGTATATCATTACCGGCATTGTCGATTTTTCTATGGCAAGAAAAACTAAATTTATCGTTACTGAAGTTGCAGCTCTTGCTTTTACCTATTTAGATTATTTTAATCATATAAATTAGCAACAAATACTTCCACGCGCTTTGTTTTTTAATCATTATTATTTCTTTTGAGAGAAGTTTAGCTTTCTCCCTGGAACTAAGGGTTTATTAAAGGGGACCTTTACTCATAAAGCTTGCTTTCCTGAGTCATATCAGTCAATAATACATGTACCTAGTTATATCACGGGCACTCTGTTGTTCTGAATTGATAGTCTGAATAAACTAAGCGAACTTTGATGATAACTGTGTACGAAATTTATAACAGAATGCCGTTCAGATTGAAATGCCTACTTATAGCTACAAAACCAGATCAAGGTCGGACGTGTCTATGGGAACGTCACAAGCGACCACATCGACCGTATTCTCGACCGCGGGTCATCCGGGTACTTGCGGTTTTTTACGTCATTTTTGCGTCACGGCGCCGTGGTGAAGTTCGAATATTTCAACCACCAAACCAATATTCAAAGTGTCAATACACATAAATGACATAACTTTTAGTTCTGCTTTTTTCTCCACACAATTTCTGTATCATTCGCTCTTCTGTATCGTCTGATCTCTCATTCACCGCGCTCGTATGTTTTTTCACCTACTGACGTCACTCCGCGGTCGAGAATAGGCCAAACCCGGAATTCGAATCGACCACGGTACAAACAAAGCTATGTGCGCAAACGCGCACAGACGTACGTGTATTTCCATACGCGTTCAGTACACACATGTGGGTTGTTTGTACCGGCATCACGTGATTATTTGGGCGTACTGAGTATGTAGAACGGCGTACGCATCGCGTCCTTTTTATTCCGGAGTAGAACCATTCTTTCGATGCTAAACGTCGCGGCGGAACGACGCTCGCATATATACGCGTACTATAGGTACGCGCGCGACCTGCACTGTGTCGTTTCACATAATGATATATATACACAAGGGTATGCAAATCATTTCTGGACGATATTATTTACCGATGAAACGAGTCGAATTCCGTCGCGAAAACGATGTATGAAATTTGAAATGGCATCGTAGCACACATCAAGTTATGAAAATGATAGACATATTGTAGATATTCGAAATATGACCGAGAATAAATGCATCGCTAATCCTGACTATGTGCGTTACAAATTGCCGTTATCCGGTAGCGACTTTGGATGTTCGAACGTCGCAAAATACGCTAATTAGCAAATGCCGTTCTGTGGTTTCGTCATGCGCAGAAGAAAGGACATATTTTTTATTTCTCTTCGTAGTAAAAACCTTCCAATATAATATTCCAAAGAAGAACATTTAATTTTTTTCAGTTTTAATGAAAGCCTTTCGATAGAACCCGAAAGATTATTTCAAATGTGCATTTCTTTTCACTCAGTCTGTTTGGGTCGAACGGAACGTGAACAAGCCTGGGAGGTCAAGGGTTACATTTTCACATTTTTTTCTTTGTTTTCACGCTGTATTTTACTTTCTATCGTCAGTGAGTTACATTTTAAAAATAAAAAATTTGTTTACCTTTTGCGGACGTTTTAGAGGGTAATAGTATCTGTCCCCCCTGTCCCCCCTTTTTTGTAACGCACATCGTCAGGTTCCATGTTCATATGAGCATACCCTTGTGTCACTCTCGGAACCAGAGTTCTTATCGCGCGTACGCTAATAAGTATCTCTGGCACAGGCAGATTAATATTCATGTGACCCCGAGGTCATTCGCACTACTTTCGAACGAGGGCGCTCTGGGTACCATGGTGATGTTTACGGAAGTGACTGCCGTTCCAAAGTTTGTATCGTCTACAACCAGCATTTTTCCTGATATTGAGTAAAGTTCTGTCTTAGAATTCGAAATTTTGGTATGAAAACCATCTATACCTTTCAAGTTGGTTATCGTTATTAAAAATAAAACAATGCGAGAGAAATTTTGAGTATTGCCGTCAGTATTTCTGTCTATGTATCAGTGGTCTTGCGTCAAAGTCATCTTTCATTGAACGAGTTAGTCATTTGCTGTGAAGTTCATGCTCTGTATCAGGAAACGATGGTTGATATTGATGAGGTTGTTGGTGAGTTGTTCCCAGGAATTAAGCTCAAAGACAAACAGAGGGAATGCCTGGAACACATTGTAACCCGATATACCGATCTGGTGGCAGTTTTGCCGACGGTATATGGAAAAAGTCTCATATACCAAGTAGGTATAGATCCGTATGATATATCCTCGATATGCTCTTGGATCATTGTCTGCATAAGCTGTGTGGTGGGAGGCGAAGACTCGGTTGTAAATACACTAAATTATTAATCAATAATTTGACAGAATCTAGGCCTGTCGAACAAATCGTATCAATGATGACTCCATGGGTTCTGTATGACTGACTATTATAGTAGAGGTTTGGTAACTGTCAATGTGCAGTGCTGCTGTTTTCATACAGTTGTTTTAGTTGTGACAAGGTTATAGTCGATACTTTATTGCAGTTACAAATGCAAAAAAATGCAGGCTATATTTTTTATTTCGTGTTTGTTACTTTTACCATGGAGTTATAATCATGTCTTATTCCTAAATCCATACTATATAGTCCTATAATATATATTTATATATCCTAGAGGGTAATAGTATCTAATAGTTTACATTGATGTAAACTGGCTGACACCAGCAATACCAATAATAATAATAATAATAATAATAATAATAATAATAATAATAATAATAATAATAATAATAATAATGTGCACCATGATATTGACAACTGTATCTTATCAGGGTTTGATATGTACTAAATCACATCAAATATTTATCAATAGACTGTTTATAAATAGTTCATTTCAGTGTTTCATATTTCATATTTTGCTGTAGAGTTGTTTTTCCTCATTTTGTTTTTAGGTACTCCCTGAAATATTGAGACGAAAATTCAACAAAAGCACTGCTTCTGTGCTTGTTGTGAGCCCTTTGAATGTAATCCATTGCACAGCTTCATATTAAGGCTTGTAAATTGGATATTGGATGCAACATGGCTGCTGGAGTACTGACTTGTGAAGACGATGACTACCAATTTCAATTGACAACTGATGTAGAACTTGATGACATCATCAAAGGAAATTTTGATATAGTATTTTGTCACCCGGAAGCAATCCTGAATACAAAGAGAGGACATTCCTTATTGGATAATGTTCAGTTCCAACAGAACGTTCAGGCTGTTGTAATTGATGAGTGCCATACTGTGGAACTATGGTAAGTAAGTTTCAAGGGCTCATTACCTGCAAATCTCTTGCCTCTTTTTTTGGCAAAATATTGCCCAGATTGTCAGACAAAATTTTGACTGGGCTTGACATATAAACATAAACTATAATTCAATTGTATTGAAATGTTTATTTTATTTTTATGTCACATATTTCTCATTGAATGAAAATTTCAGCATGACAGTCACCATGTTACATGACTGTGTGGTTTGAGCGAGTGCATGTCAAAAATATTTGCCAGGAATTTATATTTGTCTACCTGGGATCACACTACAAAAAAAGGAACATGTCAAAAATATTATTAAAGCCATTTAACCTTAACATTGGCCTTCATGTAAATTCCCTTACATTATAATTCATCAGGATGTTTCTTTTGAAACTAAATATGTTGGCAAGACATTTCTTAAAAGAATATCGTTGATAATTTATACCAAGTAGATACAGAGTAGTTTTTGTAGTGCTGTCGGTTAGGCCAAAGTAATTAAATTCTTTGTTTTGTATCCCCGTCCACTTGGGTTTTTAGTAAAAACACACAGAGTGTATTGAAATGTTGAATTTTTGAACATATGCGCAAAGCTTTTCCAAGTTCAAAATTTCATAATATTTTATTTGAAAAAATCAAATTACACATGTTCAATTTTCCTTTTTTAGCTGTTTAACTTCAAACCTTTCTCCATTTTGAGTGGACGCAAAATAAAGAAATTAATTACTTTGAGTTTGGCCTCATGAGTGTACGAAAATTTACACTTCAGCAAGCATTTATTGATATAGCGAAATGGCTGCAAATGGTCTCATACAGACTGATTTCATTGTAATATGAGAGGAAAGAAATGCTATAACCGGTACATATACTGGCATGATAATGAAGTTAGTATTCAATTTTTTTCAGGGCCAAAGACTTCCGGCGGGCTTTTGCTCTACTTCATACTTTACCCATCTTCTCGCTGTCCAGTGATTGCCCTCAGTGCAACAATAACAGTGAATGCCTTGGGTTTGATACCAAAGCTCCTAGGGATGGTCGACCCTACATTATCAAGGAGAATCCAGACAAACCGAATATGTTCCTTGGTCGACGCAGGAAACAGTCCAATATTGATGTTTATGCATGTGCAGGTTCGGTATTTGAACCAGAATTAAATCATCTGTTCCATGCTAAGAGAAGCTATCCTGTCACCTAATATACATGCCAATTTCTTGGATGGCAGAAGCACAAACATATGCAATGGATCTTTTTGCTAACCCGACACTGGAAAATAGTTTCTTTGGTTGTATTTTTTCTACACAAGATATGTATGTGATCAATTATATAACAAATGAACTTAAAAGGGAAGAGCCTAAGATAAGGCTTGTATTTTGTACTTCATGTGTAGGAATGGGGTTTGATTCTCCATCAATTACGAGAATAGTACATGCAAAGCCACCTCGCAATCTTATTGATTATGTTCAGCAAATTGGAAGGGGTGGACGGAATGGCCAAAAATCTGAAGCAATACTCCATTTTAACAACAGTGATATTGCAAAAAATATTGATGGCATGACAGATGAAATGGTGAATACTGTACAACCACAAAGTGCTTGCGACAGACCTTGTTGAAAGTGTTTGGCTTTGGGAAGCCTTTAGAGGATGTTGTGCCTTGCCAGTGTTGCTGTAATTGTTCTGTTAGATGTAATTGTTTATTATGTTTATCAAAAGCAAATTCAAATGTGTAGTAACTATGACATTGCCTCCACCGTTTTAGTGTCAACTTAAGGTTCCTGTTACACTCGTTAAGGAAATCGGTTGCTGCTTTTCTATAGTTTGAAATTTGAGATATTCCCAATTTAAAAAGGAAATGATGAATATTTGTGAAAATAAACAGAACTATTCTAAATGTTTTACATGAACATTGAGAAATATGTGCCTTGAACTTTGCATGAAGATAGCTACTATGTAGTGAGGCAATTTTTACATAAAAAATTCCTTGAGTCAGGAAGACAAAATAAATCGTTCATAAGAATTGTGTCTACTTTTGCAGATTTGGAAATGTTTTGTTTTTTTGAATATTGGTTCGGTAGATGCCCGCCGTCTGGTGGATCTGTGTAAGTAATTGTTTGTATTTGCCATTTTTGTGTTGAACACATGTTTATCCTGTTTCACCCCTGTATAAAATTCACTCTCTTATTGAGGATAGTTGTAAAATTGTGACAGGGTTGTCAGTACCAGTGAAACTAGTGGTTTATTTTGCTGGCGTGAAAATAAAATAAAATATTTGCTCGCTGACCAAAGCTTGACCAAACAAAATTTGATGAATAATTGTTTTTCTCTCTGGCTTCAGCGCGCACTGCGACCTACGACCCTTACCACGTGGTAAGGGTCATAGGTCGCAGTGCGCCGGAGCACCCGCACGCGACGGAATCTTTCAGTCTACAAGGCAGTATACACCTTGAAGTGAAGGATTTAATCTTTTGCTCAAACTTTCCTCAAGTAAACTTTCAACCATTGTCTCACCATTCAAGAATAAAGTTTAGGAGTCACCATGTAATTTTTGGTGCAAGAGAAACAAACCAGCCAAAATTTACTGATATTTAAAATTCATCATGGCCGCCATCCTTATGTTAACTCTATGTGGAATAACAAAATTATCAAAAAAAAATAATTTTCAAAAACTAAGCTGGTGAAAAGTTTTCTTATTAAAAGAGCTTTAAAATGAACCCCTACAAGTGGTAAATCTGAAGAGAACTGTGAAAGCTGGATATAATTGTCATCAAAGTAAGTTGAAACAATACAGTACTGAAAGTACTGCCAATACCCAGTGACACCGAAAAAATTCTGTTATCCAAATAAGAATGGTAGAATTAGAGGGTGGGAAACATATGAGACAAATACACACTATGATGAATTCAACCAGACTGAGATCTGTATTAATCATATGAAAAAAACCTTGTATGTCACCTTTTCAAGACAGGATGAAGTCTTAGTAAAAAAAATGCATGAATTAAATTGACCTACTCTATCACCAAGGATTAGAACAGTAATATTCCAAAGGCATAAAGGTTTATCCTAAATGTCAAGCTAAATGCATGAATTAAATTGACCTACCCTATCACCAAGGATTAGAACAGTAATATTCCAATGGCATTGTGGCTTATCCTAAATGTCAAGCTAAAGATTTGATTTTTGTTTGTGGTGATCAAATAAAAAAAAATAGTGACAATTGAATGACGTGAATGGTCTAAAAGAGGTTCACACAATAGCACTAGTTACCAGGTGCAGATTTTTTGAAACAATTTTTTTTTGACTACAAATGCCAGAAATACTATCAAGAACACTATGTGCTCACATTCGGTTTGAATTGGTCCATTCAAGAAATATTTAAACAAGAAAAACGAGAATGACAAAAGCAAATAAGGTCTGCAACTTAGGTACTGGAGGTCATCTTTAAGAAAATGCATATCAACTTCTATAGCAATGGGACAAGCAGATCCTAAATACATAACCAAATGTCAACAACAAAAAATTGCCAGAGAAGGTTTCACGTAAAGAAAAAGTGGGAGAGTGGGGAAAAAATGTACAAAGGCTTTGGTAAAAAAGTAATGCTACCTCATCAATCTTCTAGACTCTACCCCCTCCTTTCAGAGAAGATTTTTTAAATAAAAACTGAAAAAAAATATCCCCAAATATAAAACATTCAAATTTCATCCACAGTTAAATACACCTAATGTAGAATACCGAAAGGAGCCTCCATTCAAAATTTCAAGCAAATCTGACTGAGATTTAGAAATTTGCAGGATTTTTCCTTTTTTACCTCATTTGTATGTTTTGACACTGACATGTTCATTTGAAGAAAGTCACATCTCCACCCCTTGGTGCACCTGTACACCAAATACTAAGATGGTAGCTGCTGCGGTTTAGGAGTTGTTGATCTGACATACATACATACATACATACATACATACATACATACATACATACATACATACATACATACATACATACATACATACATACATACATACATACATACATACATACATACATACATACATACATACATACATACATACATACATACATACATACATACCAGTGTTCCCTCTAAGGTTTCGAGAGGGTGCGCAACTTGAGATACGCCTGATTGCCTCACAGCTGGGTCCGTTCATGTATATGCTAATTTATTGAGGTATGTCACAACGTACAATGAACGTTGGTGGCAACTGCGCCGCCAACGGGCGCTAAACTCGAAACGCGGAAGTAAAATCTACGCTGAGATCGCACATTTCGCCCTGAGTTATCATTTTCAAAACTAATACCGATTGAAATGACTGAGACTAAAGTTGCGCAAAGCATGAAATTTCACTGCGAGAGCAGTCGGAGACACTGCGCAATTAGCGCGCAAATAAGCCTTAGGGGGAACACTGTATGTATGTATGTATGTATGTATGTATGTATGTATGTATGTATGTATGTATGTATGTATGTATGTATGTATGTATGTATGTATGTATGTATGTATGTATGTATGTATGTATGTATGTATGTATTAATGTATGTATGTATGTATGTATGTATGTATGTATGTATGTATGTATGTATGTATGTATGTATGTATGTATGTATGTATGTATGTATGTATGTATGTATGTATGTATGTATGTATGTATGTATGATACATACATACATACATACATACATACATACATACATACATACATACATACATACATACATACATACATACATACATACATACATACATACATACATACATACATACATACATACATACATACATACATACATACATACATACATACATACATACAGACATGTAAATGAGATGCAATGGAAATAAATTCTTCTTATACGATAAGCTGTCTTTGGTATACCTAGTACCTAGTGAGAGCTGATAAACCAATATACCGTTAAAGTCATTTTATAAGACGCATCTGCACTATAAGTCGCACCCTCCTTTGATTGACTTGAGTAGGATGAAATCCTTAAATTATCAAAAATGGAAAACATATGCATTATAAGTCGCACCCCTTTTCCAGTCCAGCTGTCACACTACCAGCCACCATTGAGGTCGGCTTTATTCATCAAAAGTTGAAACTTTGTTGTTCATTGGGGTTAAATAAAATTGTATCAATTCATATGTTTCTCAACCATGGGCAACCACATCCTCCAAAAGAGAACTACCATAAGCAAACTCTTCTTTTAATTATCTTTTAAAGTTATTTATTCAATAAAGGCGAACTTCTATCAGTAGGCTCCCCCAACTCCTCAAAAAAAAATAATCTGAGAATTTCCATGTTATTAGTAGCACGCCCCTTTAAAAATGCAAAAAGTACATATTATAAGTCGCACCTCATCTCTTGAGAAATAATTCGGGTTCAAAATTTGCAACATCATAATAAAAGACGCGTCTTATAAAATGACTTTAACGGTAGTTTATATATCAGAAATTGAAACTGTCTGAAATACATCTTGTCTCAACAGTGATGAGTCAAAAGTGTCAATGATAATCACCTTCATGTGTAGTAATGATTAGAAGACAGTAAAATGTGCTGTATAACAATCAAAGGTAAAATTTAAATGTTATTCTTTACATCCTATGGTGGCATCTACTTTAAACTGCAGTGACATTGCAGTCTGTGTTTAGGGTGTATATATATACACACGTTAATTTTCAGATGTGGCAGTTGAATCCAGTATTATACTGTTTGATGCTGTAGAAGCAATAGAGAGCAGTAATTTACACAATTTTTTTCTTTTTTTATGTCAGTGACTTCGATGAGAATATAGACCCTGGAGTGATAGTGAGTGAGAACTGTAGCTAATTCACAAGGAATGGAAGAGCTCTCTATTTGCAACCTTTATTGGAACTTTGGTGAACTAATCCCTTCATTTTCACACATAACACTACTTTCTATACAGTGTCATTAAAAATCTTTGGATTCTACAAAATATTATCATATGTACCAAAAATATTTCTGTCAATTTAGTCTCAAGCATCAAGACAAGCTCATCAATTTCCTTGTAACACAGACTTGGCCATGAAAAATGAATGACAAATCTGGTTGCCTAAATGATTTTAGCAATTAAATTTTCACCTTGTCAAATACGTTGAAGTCAAAGAAGATTAAAGGACTATACAGGGATTATGGCAGGAGTATGATCAGTAAAATTTGTCTTTTTCCATAAGATTACAAAAAGAATTGCAAGAAAACTAAGCTCTATTATTGTCATTTCATGATATTTTTGCATATATAGCTAAACAAAAGGAAAAAAAGTAAATTCAATGATCACATAAAAGTTTGGTCACTGTGCTACATTTTTGGATAAATTTCTTTCAATGATTTTGATCATTTAAAAAACAAGAAATGCTTACTTAGCACCTTTTCCACTCTTGGCCTATAATTCAAAAGCTATACTACTACAATAAGCTATATTTAAATCAGATTTTGGTAATGGTTACAAAGGATAATCCAAAAATCCACAGTTAAAAGAAATGACAATACTTCTACCAACTTGATTAGTTTTACATCATCTTTAAAGGTATATGTCAGTTTTCTGTCCTACCTGCTTTGCTGTGTCCATGATGAACATCACACCTTTGCAGTGTAAAAATATGGCTAATGAATATTTTATTGGACACAGAAGCAATCTATTGCGTCAAATTTGGTAGGCCTCCCTGCTCAACACTCAGGTTATCTGCATCATCAACATGAACAATCTGTCCTCTACAAAGCCTGGTAATGACACGCTTAAGTGACATATAAAACTCCTCCTCATTAACTTGTGAAATTGGTGATGATGGAACATTAGGCATAGATCTATATTTTCTACCAGGACAGAATTCAAATGGTTTCAGTTGCCTTAGTGTGGTCTTGATTTTGTTCCTGTCATCTTCTTGAATAAGTTTTGAGTGCCTTCCAGATCTTAGTGCCACCCCGATTGTGTTATCAAGTTTATGTGTTATTGTTGCTACAGTATCTGCAGCAAGAGTGACCCGTTTTATGGCGCTCTCTGTTTTATTTGCCCCAAGATTCCTTATTAAATCTTTCTTGTTTCTGATTGAGTGCTCCATCACCAGATCAATTTCAATATTTTTTCCCGGGCCACCATGACTGTTAATGAAGCATGTGTCAAGTAGATGGAGGCGTGTTTGCGGGGAACAAATATGCTGTGTTTTTAAGAGAAAGTCGATACACTCTACAAAATATTTGCTTAACTTTGAATGTGCATAGAAGTATGGTACATTACATTTACAGGAAAGAACAGCTCGGTCAATGTCGCCCTCTTTAGCCATGTCATTCATGTGCGACAAATGCATGGCCCAGGCACACAAATTGGAAGCATGATTCAGCACCTCATCTACTTGAACATCTTGCTGATCATTGATAGAAACAGTGGCATCAAAGGGAAGCTTTGCATAATTATAATGCTTCAGTATACCAAGTAAGATGTTATTTGCATATGACATCTTAGTTGACTTGTTCAAATGGTTGATGTTTTGAGGGAGACATAGAGGCCATGAGTCATAGCCATCCATATCAAGGTAACTCATGGCTTGCTCCATCATAAAATACTCTCCAACAAGTAGTAGTAGTTACGCATGCGCCTCATAATTGGACTTTACATTACCATTGACATCTGATAGTCTGAGGATTGTCTTCAAATAATTTAACGTTCCTTGGTCTCGTGTAGTGCCTCCCTTCCATAACTGCTTGTAGGCTTTCTATAATTTGAGAAATATGAATAAGAAATATTTACCAAAAAACACCTCTTATTTGAAGACTTGTGATAGGAAGGAAATATTTACATCTATGAGAATGAAAAAACATTGGTCATTTTCCTCCTTCTACAATATGTCACGGTATCAATGTATTGTGAAATTTTGATGCATGTTGCTTTCTTATACTGAACTCACATAGAGAAAACAGAAAAGGATCAAGATTTTGATTTGAAGAAACTGATCAGTCCCTAAACAAATTCAGCTTGAAGCCTGAGAGAAAGTGCCGATCCTAAAATCAACAGAAAATCTTGTAAAACTACATGAAAATTTGTGACCAAAGCTGTATAACAAGGTTATTAGAAAAATACAGCGAAGCATGCATTCAGACATAAGGACATCATATTGTACTAAAAAATATGATATGCTGATGTGTTCATGCATGCTTTGCCATACTTTTGTAATAACTTCATAGACACGAATATACTCACATGCACAAAGTCTTGCTTCATGTGCCACAGTGTACACAGGAATGGGCCGACATCATCGAATCGGCCACGTCGTGTCGGAGACAAACCACGTAACGTTTTAGCACCTTGGAGTCTCACATGTGTAAGCTGGTCTCCATAAAAGGGCACTGAGCCTGTATCTTTACTAATACCTGTGGGTATAAAAGTCCATAACACGGGGTTTTATCAAAGAATTCATCCATGGATCGTGAACTTCATTTGTTCTGAGAAATTCCTAAACTGCATTGGCGTTTGATGATGAGTTGTTTCCATGTATACCGGTAGTTAACAATTTGGATGCTTGAGTGTAATATTTAGAAATCAGACACAAAAGAAAAGTACCTCAGGAATTTGAACAATCTTGCTTTACACTGTTAACACTACTAGGTACTTCTATAGTACTGATTATTAGTCATCCAATGTTATTGTCATTATGAATTTGAGCCTTTCAAACAAACTATGGAGTAATATGTGTGTGTAGCCATAGACCACTAAACAATATTAGGGCAGAAATTTGAATGACTTCAATTTTTACCACAAATTACAAGGGTTCACACCGTGGTTATTTAAATAAGCAAGTCCTACACTATTTACTAACCTGCACCATGATAAAGAGCTTGAATCATGTCAACAGACTCCTCAAGTATTGTCACACAGTCTTCGTATTTAGCCTCATTTTTCAGTATGATTTGAAGTGGTATGATGGTGGATTTCTTCTGCGCAGTATCTGAGTATGGATGGGGTATATGTCTTGGCAAAATGGTTTCCAACCATTTAAACGCTTTGAAATTCTGCATCATCATTCGCCCTAACATGACCTTAACATAAAAACATGAAACAGATACAATAAATATTTTGTCAAGGCAGACCAAATGTTTAATTAGTTGTATTTGTTATGTATCATTGTACATGTACTGCCTGGCCATGAGCCATTTATTACCCTGTATAACAGTGAATAACAGAGAAACATACTATTTCCTAACAGCAAAGAAATTGACAAGAAAATCAAGTAACAATTTTGTAATAATATGGTATGAGGCTCAATTTATCCTTTGGTCATTTCAGAAATGGACTCAGTTACAATTGAATCAAATTAAGTCATCTAAGAAGATGCATTATATTGATAATCACTGGATTTACAGCAGCAATCTTTTTTTCTATTTGAAACTATCCTAAATGTCAGAACACTACGATTTTGTATTGAGCTATCTCACTCTTTCCCATGTAGAAAAGCATGACCGTTAGATATACTAGTTTATGTAATCCTATAAACACACACAAACACGCGCATGCCAAATACTAGTAGTAGAGCGGCATACAACCGTTCTGAGTGTTTGTGTATGTGTGTGTTATATATATAAATATAAATACATACATACATACATACATACATACATACATACATACATACATACATACATACATACATACATACATACATATATATATATATATATATGTATCAGATATATATATATATATATATATATATATATAATAAACAAAATACATCAAGTACAAAGTAATATCTGTTATATATATATAAATATAAATACATACATACATACATACATACATACATACATACATACATACATACATACATACATACATATATATATATATATATATATATATATATATATATATATATATATATATATATGTATCAGATATAGATATATATATATATATATATATATATATATATATATATATATATATATATATATATATATATATATAATAATACAAAATACATCAAGTACAAAGTAATAATATCTGTTACTTAAAGGGGAAGTTCACCAAGGATGATTTTTATATATGTGGTAGCACTGTGGTCATTACCACAGAAAAGCTATTTTCACCATTTATAACCCGCCCGATTTTCTACGAAAATGATAAAAATAGTACAAGAAAATGCCCATGTAATTTGAATCATGGGAAAAAAGCCCCAAGCTTGGAGCTTGCATCATGTGATATGGAAGGGACCATCTTCGGATGGGTATGGCCCCCACATTGTCCACTCACAGTAATACAGTAGTAAACAGCAACACAAAATCTGACAGTGGACAGGTTATTATAAGTGATTCACCGTTTATGCACGGATACTCAGTATAAACAAAAGTTATGTAAATATGCACAGCCTGGTTTAAGCATGGGTGAGTGGACAATGCCATACCCATGGGAAAATGGTGCCTTCCATATCACATGATGCAAGCTCCAAGCTTGGGGCTTTTTTCCCATGATTCAAATTACATGGGCAACTTCCTGTACTATTTCTATCGGTTTTTGTAAAAATCGTGCAAGTTATAAATGGCGAAAATAGCTTTTCCGGGGTAAGTGACCACAAAGCTAGCACATATGTAAAAATCATCCTTGGTGAACTTCCCCTTTAAGTTCTGTGCATCCTGCAATCATCAGACAAATGAAGTATAACCCTTTCACCACCATGGTTTGTCCCAAATCCATTGTTTTCTATGGTAAAGTTGGACCTGTATACAGGGAACTGGGGGTGAAAGGGTTAAAGTTAAAAGTAATAATATAAGGTTATTCCCAAATCCCAGGATTTATGTCTGAGTACATCTTGTAGCAAAGGTATTGTCCCAGACGCATAGCATCTCAGGACAATACCAAAGCGTACGATGTATGAGGACATAAACCCCAGTATTTCGGGAATAACCTTATTATTATACACCTTTTTAGTCCAACTTTAAAAGAAAAAAGTCGAAATTGAGGCCTCTTTTGGATACCCGTCACGCACTGTACTGAGCGATCGCGAACAGACTGGGAACACGTTTAGCGCGTTGTACTGTGGCATTTTGTAATACGACGCATTTTGTAACAACTTACGCAAAATGTAATAAGGGTATCAGCATTTTGTAATAAAATGGTCTACGCATTTTGTAATAAGGGTATCAGCATTTTGTAATAAATTATTGTTTACGCGATTTGTAATAAGGGTATCAGCGTTTTGTAATAAAACGCGTTTTGTAACATTAGTTAACGCATTTTGTAATAATTATAACATCCGCTGATATTGTATGTATTTTAAAATGCTTTGTGGTTTCTGAATACGTAAAATGTGATAGCATATAATGATATCGAGATTATATCTCACTACCGGTGCTAGGTTATCATATAACGCCATATAAGGGGGTCTGAGTTGACATTTAAAATGCAATTGAAGACAGAATGAGATTATGCGATTTATAATTGAGAAAACAAACTGAGAAAGTTTTTGTTGGTTTTACATACAGTACAGTACTTTGAAAAGACAATATACTGCAGACCTTTCTACATTTTTTATTCAATATTACTGTTGGTGAATGGAAAGAGGAAGGCTTGAAGATGACATGCAGAGCTCAGAATATGATAAAAGATAGGGACATCATCAACATTGACAGTGTTGTATACTACGACCTAATTTTATTATACTAATGATGTACATGCAACAACACCAACCTTATCCAGAAATGGTTCCCTTGTGACATTTTGAGGGTTTCGGTCTGATTTTTAGGGCGTTGCTACATTATTTTTATTTTTTTTACAAAAGAAAAACAATAAATATTGCTTTTTGGTTACAATAAAATTGTGTATCTTATGTTTTTGCTTGTATATTGGATGAAGTTTGCAAAACTCGAATAATCAAATTCTGAGTTTTGCAAAATGATTGTAATATTAGTGTACACAGTGATTTGAACGAAGCTTTTATTGGGTTCATAAAAATGATGTTACAAACCACCGTCCCTCCACCCACCGGTCTGGAAACGCGACACGTGCGCTATTGTTTAAAGGTGCTCTACCGTTGGTACGAAGCGCGTTACGGATGTAAATGCTTGCTTTGGGACGCCATCAGTAGCGTTTGGCAACATCTTGCGGTGCGGAGTATTTTTATTTATTGTCATGTCTTTGCTCCTCAGGTAACTTTGTTACCATAGCCAGGATTTCTGCTACAACTGAGAAACTGTGTTTATTGAGAGTAATTTCTTTTTAGATTTTCTTCTATGATTTTCCGTGTTTTTCCGTCGAATTTTCGCCCAACAAATTTGACCTCGCTAGGTAGGAAGAGGCACCTTATAGTACGAAAGTTTTCCCCCCTTTTACTTGTAGAAATAAGAATAAATCGAAACGAATTTGGCGTGATCAATCAGCGATGGGGATTTTAAAATTGGTAGTATGCGTTTTTTTGTCGTTTACTCTGTTCTGTTGCAGAAAACGCCCGAGTTTTCGACGATGCATTTGTTGTTAAAAATCAAGATGGCGGCCACCATACGTCGGCCACGCGTTTTTTGAACAACGAAAATTGCCAATCAACCCGTAAAATTCCCCGTAAATTTTGACTTGCGAGGTGTATACCTTCCTAAAAGTTTATTTTCTAGAATCGATTTTCATTCTAACATACTCGAAATTTATGCTTTCGATGTTTCGGAATGCTGTTGAGTTTGTCGCGACGCCATTTTGAAACTTTGATCGCGCACGTTGGTTCTTCGGTCACGAAGTTTTTTTCCTCCCTTCCATGTTTGAATCTAAATCAAGTCAGCATATTTCAGTCTTTGAACATTAAATATACGATATTTTACGAATGGTGAGACACTTATTTTGATGTTTTTTCGTCCGAAACGATGATTTTTGGGACTAGTGATTTTGTTTGTGTCTTTGTTTATCCGTTTTAAGACTTAGAGGTACGGTCGCGTACAGTTGTCTAGCGGCGATTCCATGCAAGCTCAATCTGTTTTGGAGGCCAAAAGAGTACGCAAAAGCTTTGAAAAGAAATGAATTTTATGTATAAAAATGTGAAAGAACCTTGAGGCTCCCACCTCAATATCGAAACGTTTGTGTTACAATATCGACAAGTTTATTCAGCAAAATCGCTGTAGGGTGGAGGGACGGTGTACAAACATTTTCCTGGAACCATCAGTTGTAGACAACGGAATCTAATATACATTTAGACATTATTGAGAAATAGGAAGGGATAAATTCTTTAGAATGTCGTCAGAAAGAGAAGCAATATGTGAAAATCATTGTAAATTTAGAATATTAGGGGCTATTTTGAATATTTAATGAGGTCATGTGACCAGTATTTGCATATTTTGGGGGCAATTGTAATACTACAATTCCAAAAATATCTTGTAATTGTGGACAAAGTTTGATAAATTCAATAGTCAGATGTTATAAAATAGGATACCTTGACCTGTCTGTTCCCATATTCAAGGGCGCTGTGTGTAATTCTTCACTTATGAGTGAAGACAAGAAAATTTGTGTAAGTTTTATCAAATCTGTGTAAAGTTTTTCATAATATATAAAGTTTACATCAAAGTCCATGGTCATGGCACTATAAATAGTGATTAAGCATTGGGATATGATACAATATCGATTATCTTTTACTGGAAAATTGGAAAACATGTAAAAATAATGATAACTTTATATTGTTGGCGGCCATTTTGAATACTTAATCAGGTCACATGACCATTAGTAGCATATTTTGGGACAAGTGTGTCATTGTCATTCAAAGTATACATACTTACTGTGGGAAATATTTCATAATATTAGTTGCTGGATGTTATGTTACGTTATGCTTTGACCGACCTAACACTTAATATACAGAGCCTTTGTTTACATTACACTTAGTAGGTCAAAATGATACAAAATATCAGTGTTTTTTTCAAAATTTTTGTCACAATTTCATATCAGTCCATGCTAACGTGATAGAAAACAGGTTTCGTGATGAAAAATGATGAATAAATGAGGAATTCCTATGAAAATAAAGAAATATATTTAAAAAATACAATATTTTATATATTGGCGGCCATTTTGAATACTTAATTAGGTCACGTGACCATAATTTGCATATATTTTGGAAAAGTATTTTTTGATGATTCAAAATTATACTGGTATGGTGGACAGTCTTTGTTAATTTAAGAAGTCAGACGTCATGCTAGATGGTACTTCCAAATGTCAACTCCACCACAGGGCCTTGTTGTGCAAAGGTTAAAGTGGAAAATGACGTACGAAAGATTGCAGTATTCTAAGCAACTTCTATACGTATGATATGTGACTCTCTAAAGTTGATTGTCGATAATTTACGGTAATAAGATTGGAGGGGCACGTTAATATATCAATGCTGACAGCTGATATTTTTCAAAATATACTGAAATAAACACTGACGTGAAGCAGTCAATTAAAATACTGAATGATCATTTATTGTAATCATCCCATAAACAAGTACAAAATACAGCTCTCTCGACAGACCAGCCACTTCTCCTTGTATGTAAAAGGTGACAATTCATATCTACTGAGCCATGGTTTTGTTTTCATAGATCTATTTCTTTCCCGTTGTCTTCATCCTTTGAATCTATGCTATCGCCCTATGGTAAAATTTGTCTAGCCAACGAGCTAGGATAAGCTGCCCTGCGATACTAAGATTAAGCTAAATTTGATTCGCTATCCTACTGGTTATACCTGCCATCTGCCATTATCATTAAATGATAACAGCCATAGAAAGATAGACAGACAGACAGACAGACAGACAGACAGACAGACAGACAGACAGACAGACAGACAGACAGATAGGTAGATACATAGATAGACAGGCAGACTCAGGCACTCTTTCCTCTCTTCCTCCCTTCCTCCCTCCCTACCCACGAAGATGAATGCATACATACATACATAGATACATAGATACATAGATACATAGATACATACATACATACATACATACATACATACATACATACATACATACATACATACATACATACATACATACATACATACATACATACATACATACATACATACATACATACATACATACATACATACATACATACTCTTTGGTGTCTAGGTAGCTGTGGTCTACGTAGCTGTGGAATGATATTGATGCGGGATGCATCAGGCCTCTGACTTGCATAATAAAGTAATCTGAGGAACGTTCAATAAAATTGACCCCTCTCTGCCGGTAATGACCATTGAAGGAACTTTTGATTATATCACACATAACGATGCCCTCACTGCCTCTAGTGTCATGATGGCACATACTATACACATGTTTTGGTGGAATTTTAGAAATGGTATGGGATCGGGTATGCTGTTGTCATTACACCGATTTTGTCCAAACTTGGCACAAAGATCATGCACTATGGCATACATGTACATGTCAATGTACTTCGTGACATATTCCAATATGGTTGAAAGATTGTCATTTTTTCCCTAATATCGCTGCTAGATGGTCATTTTTGGATTTCTTCATGTCTTTGAGGCTTAATCATATGCAAATATTCCTTATCCAATGTTGTTGAGACTTGGTACAAAGATAAAGTACTATGGCATACATATGCATGTCTACTAATTTTGTGCTATGATCCATATAGTCAATAGACAGCCATTTGATTTCAATTTTGGTGTGATTTTTATGTCTTTAAAACATAAACATAGGTCACTGTCCTTCGATGGACTGATTTTGTTTAAACGTGATATGGCTGCATTCTTGTGCACATTAATTTGTTTCATTATATGATCAGAAATGGCTAATTACCTTTGAATTAAGCTTCAAAGACATGCAAAATTCCAACAAAATGGCAGTTCTGCAGCCATATTGGCTCCTATCGCAAGGTTAATTGATACATGCATATGTATGCCATAGTGCTTTGCTTATGTGCAATGTTTGAACAAATTCGGTTCAAGGATGTGTGAGTTATGGTTCGAAGACATGAAAAAATCGCAACAAAATAGCCGCCTCACGCCCATATTGGATCGTATCGCAATATAATTCTACATGCATATGTAGGCTATAGTGTTATGCCTTTGTGCCAAGTTTGAACAGAATCGGTTCAAGGATGTTTGAGTTATGGCTCAAAGACATGAAAAATCGCAAAAATATGGCCACCTTGCGGCCATATTGAATCGTATCGAAAAATAAATCGGTGTGCATCTGTAGGTCATAGTACTATGCCTTTGTGCCAAGTTTGAACAAAATTTGTTCAGCAGTGTCTGAGAAACGGCTGCGGACGAACGGACGCACGGACGCACGGACGCAAAGATGGACGGGACCCAATCTGTGAGTCCCCGCCGGACTTCGTCCGCGAGGACTAACAAGTCAAATCATTAAAACATCAGATTATTCTGACTATTTAGTTTAGTTTAATTGAGTTGAGTTGAGTTGAGTTTAGTTTTAATTTTGTTTACTTTAGATTACTTCAGTATAGTTAAGGTTATTATGAAAATAACGCAAAGAATGTATAACGACACATAGATTTAGTCATTAGCGCGCGTTTAGCGCGTCCGGCGATGCGTTGCACTAATGTCTGAATGCTTACTTTGCGGTATTTTCGTAATAGTTATTATTATATTACCATGCCCTGCCCGTCGCATTTTGATTGGTCGAGCTAAACCACGTGACTGACCAAAAATACACAGTAATGGTTTGATTACATGCCCGTGAATATGAATAATAAGATTAACGACTCAAAGTATCGTAATTATACAGCTTAAACGTAATTCATAATCAATCACAAAATAAAATGGAGCACTTGTAGGTCAAGTTAAAATACTTTTTTCTGAAAACATCTCCGGCTTTGCCAATTTTTGACAGCGCGCGTGACAGTGCGTCGCGTATTGCTCAGTTTCTGGGGCCCAGTTGTCGTTCGCTCCTAAAATTTTTGGAAATTTTGACGGTTTCCTTGCGTTCGATGGTAATATAATGGAAATAACAGACTCCGATCTGACCATTAATGTTTATTTGTGGGCGTTGACTCGAGGAAAGCCAAATTAACGGGCTCGGCAAGCCTCACCCGTTAATTTTTGGCTTTCCTCTCGCCCTTGCCCACAAACAAACGTTAATGGTCAGCGCGTTGCCCGGTATTTCTATATCATACATCTCCTTTTTTATCAAGAATATATGCACCCGTCGTTTCCGATGCATTATTCCATACACTTTAAAAGCATATTCTGCGAGCGGGTTAAGGGTAAGCGCCATCTTTGTTTACATCGCGCGGTCATTCAACATCGGATGTACGAGCGAGCAGCGATGTCGTGCCAGATTTGTACAGTGCCGTCTTGGTGAACTGTCGTATTACCTCATAATATTTTTCACCTGCAAACAGTCGTAATACATTTACTTCTGTTTCTTTTATCAGAAGTTATTTTCAAAGTACAGTATGGAGTTTCAGTATGGAGCCATTCAATGATGCAATGTTTATTATCAAATATGAAAGTAAAGGGGTTACTGCATGCCCGTTACGTGCCCGTTTTTACGGAAGCTCGATTCTACTGTTTGCGAAGGCAGATGTATAGTAATTTATTTTATGTTATTATATTTTATTTTATCTGAGTATCTACCTGTTGATTGCTGGTTGTCTGCAATACATGTACATCAGAAAGAATGTTGTTATCCTCTATTTAATAAATCAACTGACTGTGTATACCAATTATTCTCTCATTTATATGATAATAAACTAGTCAAAATCTAGTAGTTACCTGCCTCAGATGATCAGTTGGTAAAAATACTGATTGACAGCTATCTAAAATTAAGTCATTCTAATTTGAAATGGAAGTCAGGGAGCGATCAATTTTTGTACTTACTTAACGAGTAAACACACACTTTGTAATACCATTCCAAAGTCAATAAAATATCTGTTAATGCTTTAAAACTGGGAAAAGTTTTTAAAATTATTACAAAATGCGTTAACTGTTATTACAAAGTGCGAATTATTACAAAATGCTGATACCCTTGTTACATTTTGCGTAGACAATTTTTTATTACAAAATGCTGATACCCTTGTTACAAAACGCGTAGACTGGTTTATTACAAAATACTGCAGACGTTATTACAAAATGCGTCAGTTATTACAAAATGCTGATACCCCTTATTACATTTTGCGTAAGTTATTACAAAATGCGTCAGTATTACAAAATGCCGCAGTACACGCGTCCTCTTAGCTCACAGAACAAAATTTCAACCCGTGCTGTGCAGTGCTCATGGTAGAAATTGTATGTGAGCAGCAGAATTTCAGCCGAATTCACAGGTCTTGGACTAACCATGCATGATTTAATGATTTAATATTCTTGTAAAAAATGTAAAACATTTTCTACCTTCTCCCCATGTTGAAGTAAAGGTATGATGAGGTCAAAGGTCAAATAGCATCCAATAACACCTAAAGTTATTGTACTCCGCGTCAGAGTTACTGGACTCAACGTCTCCTGATACCGAAACTTACTGTACGACGAAACTCCATAGGTTACAGACGCAGATGTATAATAATATATGTTACTTAAGTTTC
This sequence comes from Ptychodera flava, assembly GCF_041260155.1. Taxonomy (NCBI): domain Eukaryota; kingdom Metazoa; phylum Hemichordata; class Enteropneusta; family Ptychoderidae; genus Ptychodera; species Ptychodera flava. The sequence goes on along the minus strand of NC_091929.1, from coordinate 18,227,496 downwards.
ATGCATCTTACAATCATTAGACAGATGAAGTTTACAATTCATCTGTCCAATGATTGCAGGATACATGAAACTTAAGTAACATATTATTACTTTGTACTGGAAGTGAGTTGTATTATTATTTTTAACGCTCTGCTTCAGCATCAAGCACTTGCCCAAACATGGGACTAAGTTCCAGAGGGCGTAAGGAGGGCGAATGGTCTCCAGCCCAGAGGGTATATAGTCCCTTGTTTGGGCTGTCTTTATTACATGCCTCTCTTCCACAGTTTTCATGCAAAATAATATGTTTTCTTTGGAAAATGATAATCAAATGCTTTATTTAAAGGGACATTAGCTGTAACTTTTGAGTAATTTTTCACTACTATGTTTCAATATATAAACTACAGAATTTCACTATAATCCGATCATCGATTCATGATCAATGCCCAGTGTCTTGCTTGCCAACACAGCGTATGTATGAGGAACGACCATTGTTATTGTCGATAAATATCTTCTAGTCCGGACCTAAATACAAAATTTAAACAATAACAATGCAGACCATACTCATATACGGTATATTTTTGAGATAAATATTAGGAATTTCTCCATGGTTCTGGGATTCAAACCAGAAACTGCAGATGATACACAGAACAAACAAAATAAAAAAATGACCAAAATTACAGCTAATTGATCTTTAAATCATAGACAAAAATATGTTAACGATGGAACAATTTTGATCATTGAACGGCGCAATGATATATTTAAACTACTGTTATGCAGTTTTTCAAATTTTTTCTGTGGGACTCGACTCGAACCACACTTGCCCCATATACATTACAGATACTCTACCAACTGAGCTAATGGATCAGTTGGCACAATATGGGCGGTACTGTCTCTTAGTTCGGGCTTTTTATTCTGTTGAGCATGGAAGGTGAATAAGACAGCTAAACTCATCACCTAACCTTTCAGCCTAAGGATCCCACGGGATTCTAACAGGGCCTCGCACACAAGTCACCAACTTAGGAATCGGTTTTTTGGTAATGATGATCAATCATATGAAAAAATATATATATATCTATATCTATCTATCTATCTATCTATAGATATAGAGATAGATAGATAGATGGATATAAGATATAAAACATGAAAATGTTCATACCTTGTAAGACTCCAATAACTTCACCCTTTCAGTGGTACTGATAGTGAAGTGACCAATGTCAATATCCTGAGACACTAACAAAGGAGGGATAGCACTCACCTGTTGGATTTGAGTCGACATACGAGCAAACACCAATAGAATGGCAAAATAATGACAATCTTGCACCCTGTGATTACTTGTCTGGACATGTGGCTTGATTTGAATATCACAGTTGTCACCAACTAGACTGCAGATACAACAGGACTTCAGAATTCTTCAGCTTTGGATATTGTCTGCTTACCACACTCGTCCAATAGATTTATCTTCGATGTTGGTGACAATGTCAAAGCAAGCTTGTTGCAGGTTACTAAACACTAATAATGATATTTGAACAAGGAAGAGAATTATTGTCTTCAGCACTGCACAGTAATAGATTGAAACATCAGAGAAAAACACTGAACAAATAGAGGTAAAGCTAATGACTTTTCATGATTTCAGACTAAATCATAATGATTGCTGTGATACTGTGTGATGTATATGTGCTTCTTGTATAAGAAAACATTTTGAATGCACGAAAAAAAAACTTTGGATACAACCAAAATTACGATCAGTATAAAACTTGACCAATTCATGCAAAAAAGCTTATTCATACCTAATGAAATTCATACAAATGTTTTTAAGATATATAGTGATCATGCAGTGTACTGCATTTTGTTAATTTAGGAAAATACAATTATACGTGAGTGCTGTACAAATGGCACTGGTATGTCTCCATCAATACTTGAGCCCTGTTTATCATGTCTTCACCAACACAGCTCGTGACAAAACTTCAATTAAGACATATTTAGATGCATTAAAACACAGCCAAACTTCATAAAATAAAATTTAAAAGAGAGATTTAACAATTCCATTGTGTGAAAATCACTTACATGGTCATTGATAGATCCTTTCGTCATTACAAGAGTGAGAGTACGTTGGTAGGCTGAAAGCTGCTGGTTCCGCAATGCATCAAGATGGCATACACCAATGAAATAGGGCCAATATGACGCTCTGTAGTCCTCTGAAACTGAGGGGTAGCTACTGTGAGAAGCAAATCTAGAAGGAAATGACATCTGAGCGAGAAAGAGAGAGAGAGAGAGAGAGACAGAGAGACAGAGAGACAGAGAGAGACAGAGAGAGACAGAGAGACAGAGACAGGGAGAGATTTTGTATATATTTTTAGTACATACATATATATCGGGACAACTATAAAAATATTCACAACGCAAGATTGGAATATGATTTTCTAGTCATGCTTCAGCTCATTGAGTCATATTCATACTGGTATTAAGAGAAATACATGCACAGACTGACAATATACCCAAATCAGATCAAAGGGCTGCTACAGCTGGATATATGGTACTGGTAAACATCATAATAGGAACATAAAAGCAAAACAGCATATAGACATATTACAGATATTACAAAATGATCTGGTAGAAGAATGTGTAATATCATTTATATCTTCAATCAGCAACCAAGGATAGTATGTCTTTAACCCTTTTCCTGCCAGACAGTATCACTTCCCCATCAGCCAAGTCAGTAACCAGATATGAACTGAAAATGCTCACGTGTTTCATACAGTTATGTGTAAATTTGAACCTTTGCCACATGTTTGCAACTTCATTGAAAGTATTATGATCAACATAATGAACAATAATCACCGCCGATTAATTCTCAAAGGTCATGAAGTATACAAATATGTAATTAGCTGAAATAAAAATATTAAAGTTCTTTGACTGCTGTCATTGTATCACCATTTTATATAGCAAGTGTAATTACCGTTGGCCAAGTCCTTCAAGCCATATATGCCGAGCTGTGAAAGCTCATTAGATATGCAAATTGTAAATTAGCTGACATGAAAATGTGAAATGACTTTCGATATTGTTTTAACCAGGTATAATCATCAATGTTGTCATGTTTTGCCAACTTTGATCAAGTAAATCCCAGTATATATCCCTAAAAAGCAAAGTTCATTAAATATGTAAATTAGGAATTGACTTAAGTAAAAATGCTCAATAATGTTGTATCATGGTATCTGCAATATATGTAGCAAGTTTTGTCAACTTTGGTCAAGTCAATTCAGATATATATCTTTAATTAGGAAAGTTCATTAAACATGCAAATTAGGAATTTGCTGAAGAGAAAATGTTTAATGACTTTCAGTAATATTGTATTACAGTGTCTGAAATGTACATAGCAAGTTACATCAATTTTGATCAAGTCAATTCAGATGAATATCCCTAAGTATGAAATTCATTTAATATGCAAATGAGGAATTGGCTGAAGTAAAAATGTCTTTTGACTTTCAATAATGTTATATCACAGTATCTTTGATGTATATAGCAAGTTTCAATGACTAAATCAAGTTAAATTGTGTTGCTAAGTTATCCCTATATACCAAAAATCAGACCTCTAGCTCTATTGGCTGGCTCAGAATTAGATATGTGCATAATTAATGAGGTACAGGATGTGATGTCATAAGGTCTCCCATCATACCAAATATGAAGGGTGTAGCACTTGTGGTTACTTAGTTATGGCCATATATGTATATTTGAGGTCAAAGGTCATCGGGGTCACATGACATTTTGTCAAAAAAATTGTATTGCTAAGTTATCCCTATATACCAAAAATCAGACCTCTAGCTCTATTGGCTGGCTCAGAATTAGATATGTGCATAATTAATTAGGTACAGGATGTGATGTCATAAGATCTCCCATCATACTATATGAAGGGTGTAGCACTTGTGGTTAGTTATGGCCATATATGTATATTTGAGGTCAAAGGTCATCAAGGTCACATGACGTTTTGTCAAAAAAAATTGTATTGCTAAGTTATCTCTATATACCAAAAATCAGACCTCTAGCTCTATTGGCTGGCTCAGAATTAGATATGCACATAATTAATGAGGTACAGGATGTGGTGTCATAAGGTCTCCCATCATACCAAATATGAAGGGTGTAGCACTTGGGGTTACTTAGTTATGGCCATATATGTATATTTGAGGTCAAAGGTCATCAAGGTCGCATGACATTTTGTCAAAAAATGGTATTGCTAAATTATCTCTATATACCAAAAATCAGACCTCTAGCTCTATTGGCTGGCTCAGAATTAGATATGCGCATAATTAATGAGGTACAGGATGTGATGCCATAAGGTCTCCCATCATACCAAATATGAAGGGTGTAGCACTTGTGGTTAGTTATGGCCATATATGTATATTGAGGTCAAAGGTCATCAAGGTCACATGACATTTTGTCAAAAAAATGGTATTGCTAAATTATCTCTATTTACCAAAATCAGACCTCTAGCTCTATTGGCTGGCTCAGAATTAGATATGCGCATAATTAATGAGGTACAGGATGTGGTGTCATAAGGTCTCCCATCATACCAAATATGAAGGGTGTAGCACTTGGGGTTACTTAGTTATGGCCACATATGTATATTTGAGGTCAAAGGTCATCGGGGTCACATGACATTTTGTCAAAAAAATTGTATTGCTAAGTTATCCCTATATACCAAAAATCAGACCTCTAGCTCTATTGGCTGGCTCAGAATTAGATATGCACATAATTAATAAGGTACAGGATGTGATGTCATAAGGTCTCCCATCATATCAAATAAGAAGGGTGTAGCACTTGTGGTTACTTAGTTATGGCCATATATGTATATTTGAGGTCAAAGGTCATCAAGGTCGCATGACATTTTGTCAAAAAAATGGTATTGCTAAGTTATCTCTATATACCAAAAATCAGACCTCTAGCTCTATTGGCTGGCTCAGAATTAGATATGCGCATAATTAATGAGGTACAGGATGTGATGCCATAAGGTCTCCCATCATACCAAACATGAAGGGTGTAGCACTTGTGGTTACTGAGTTATGGACATATACTCATATTTAAGGTCAAAGGTCATCGAGATCACATGACATTTCGTCAAAAAATTTGTATTGCTAAGTTATCCCTATATACTTATTTAGTGTGATTAGATATTATTTTAGCTCAAAAAAGGGTCCAGGGAAAGTAAGGAAAATCCAGTATTCCACAGTGTAACAATTGGCTGAAAATATAAAATTTCTTTCAGTCTCTCGAATCCGAAACCGAATCCGAAACTGAATCCGAAACCGAGTCTAATTTCAGCATCATCTAGCCAGAGTGTAACGTGGGGATAGCGCCCTCAAACCACAGATACCGGCTTCCCATAGACTACCATGTATCAGAAAAATTAAAACTGTGATAACTTCATTAATATGCAAGCCACGCCCACCAAAACCTTTTCAGTTCTAGCCATTTGAATTCTGAAGATGTCTACCAAATTTGACTGAAATACGTTCAGCCGTTTTTGAGATAATGGGGATACAGACACACGGACACACAGACACACACAGACATCGCTAAACCATATGCTCACGTGTGTGAACACGTGAGCAAAAAAGCGGTATTGAGCCAAAACATTACGTATTTTCACCCACTTGGCTTGGTCTATAGCATCTTTTGTCCAAAAAAAATCAAGTTTACAGTATTTATGTTTTCAACAGCTTTCAAATGTACAGTATTATATTAAAACTACACCATATGGAATATGTTGTGTTTCTATCTTGACCTGATGGTGAAATATGAACTTGACAGGAAAAGGGTTAAAGTTTGAAACAAGCGATCTAGAATTAACATACCTCTTATCCATTTCTTCTATACACTCATATGGCAGATTACCTTCTTTTAGGGCATCAATTGGGCGCATGCTGCGCAACACTGATGGCCTCCTCAATGAGGCAAGATCAGTGCAAGCACATTGAATTTCTTCAAGAATTTTGCGTTTCAGACCAGTCAGTACTTTAGGTACAAGCATACACATGTTGATGATTTTCTCAACGTCACCTGTCTCAGCAGCCGTTTTAAGTAGATTTACTTCACTGGAACTGATTGACCCAAGTTTATAATACGCAACATTCCATGTGCCTCTTTCCTTGAGAAAGGGTAACGGCGTATCCCCTAGATCGTCTTCGGGCATCTCTCTCTGATATTCTGGTATATCATGTATATGATAGTTGTGGTGCTCAAGGGCTGGATGAAGTTTAAACTTGGGCATCAGTAATTTTAGGTGTATTAGGTAGGAACGACTCAATAGGTTTTGTGGTGGTGAAAGGGCTGACTGGTAGTGGTAAATCAAATAAGTTTCTCGCGACACCCAAGCCTGTTCTACACCGCTTAGCATTTTCATCTTCACTATTAACTGACTGTTAGAAACACGCTTGGACAAAATGTCTACAAAAATGACAATAAAAACGATGCTGTAATCTGGTTATCGAAGAGAAATGTTGTCAGACGATTCACTGGAAGCCATAGCTTTGAGGTCAAGGGTCAGGGCAAAGTTCAAAACCACGTTTCTTACTGAATAAGTACGCTATAGAGAAGTAATTCCTAAGCTGTATTTACTTTTTCAGAAAAAAAATCAATACTTTCACATTAAATATGACTAGTTAAACTAATTCACCTTTATTCTGAACAAATTCCCGTCCTTTCATGGTTTCGAGCTTACTTCCGGTTTGCGGATCGGTATGTGGTGATTTACCACGTAAACAAGACACCTGTGGCAGAGTCATTATCGGCGACAGTGCAAGGAATTGTGGGTAAGACACGCCGATAAGAACTCTGCTGTGGAGATTGCCCTTGTGTATATACATCTCTGAGGCCGGGACAGCAGACGACAGTTCAGAGGCGCTCGCGTGCATAGCTGTCGTCGTCGCGTGCACGTTCCAGTCACCGCGCTCATGTACACGGCAGTCATAGCAACGTACCGTCGTCATTCTACGCGCTTCATGATTGCGGTAAATACGCACGGGTAAGAACTCTGCCGTGCATGCCGCGGCGCAGAGAGACGGGGAGTGAGAAAGAATAATCAGTTAGGTGAACAAGCAGAATGCGACTGTTTCTTTTGTATCAATAATACCTCATTTTTTAGGCTTTTGTTTTTTTAAAATCACGATGTAAGTTCTCCAGCGGCAAACGGAAACTAAAATACGAAATCATGTTTACACACTTATACACCATCATTTAAGAACAACAGAATGCCCGTGGTTATATTATCATCGCAAAAATATCAATTTTACATGCACCTTCGTGTATTTTGGGCAATTTTGCCGAGTACACTACAGATCCCGTCTCGCGTGTAGCCATCTTTGTGGTCACGTGATGGCGGTTACGTCATAAGTGCTCCAGCATGTTGGGTAATCCATCTATCTGGTATACAAACCAAGGCGAATCAACATGGCTACTGTTCCCGCCGCTGTTGATGTTTCTAGCGATGAAGAATTTGAGCAAACATTTAGCCTTCCATGTAAAGGAGTTCAACCGTATAGGTTCGAACCAAGGAAGCCAATCGGCCATGGGGATACCAGCGATGAGGAGGAATCAGACGATCCCTTCAATACGGAAATTGATTTTGCCGGTCGAGCGGGTATGGTGTCCAATCCATGCCAAAATTACTACTTTGATTTTACAACACAACATGCTATTTCACAACTCAACATGCTATTTGACAACACATCATGCACTTTCAAATCCTATTTTACAACTCAACATGCTCTTCCCAATTTCATTTGACAACACATCATGGACTTCCAAATCCTATTTTACAACTCAACATGCTCTTCCCAATTTCATTTGACAATTCAACATGCTATTTCACAACTCAACATGCTATTTGACAACACATCATGCACTTCCAAATCCTATTTTACAACTCAACATGCTCTTCCCAATTTCATTTGACAACACATCATGGACTTCCAAATCCTATTTTACAACTCAACATGCTCTTCCCAATTTCATTTGACAACACATCATGGACTTCCAATCCTATTTTACAACTCAACATGCTCTTCCCAATTTCATTTGACAATTCAACATGCTATTTCACAACTCAACATGCTATTTGACAACACATCATGCACTTCCAAATCCTATTTTACAACTCAACATGCTCTTCCCAATTTCATTTGACAACACATCATGGACTTCCAAATCCTATTTTACAACTCAACATCCCATTCTAAAGCTAGCTCTGCGGAGCAGGGCAGTGTTACTGGCTATCGAACAAGATTCAAAATGGCGGACGCGAAATGGTCCCCTCGCACAGAGAGAGAAATGCGAACTTTGCACAAGTCTAAAAACGCAGCTTAGTACATCAGTCCGGGTCAGCTCCAAAATTGGAGACTCATTATGATAATGTATTCCGGCATTCAGCCAATCATCGACCAGATTACATCATTAATAAAGTACAGGTCACGCTGGGTCACAAATTACCCACCAAGTGTGATCGGCAGTTTTGGGCCGCTTATTAAGCCCCTGTCTTGTGAATTTCGACGAATTTCGACAGTCAACATAATCCACATGTTCTGCAGAAGGTCTTGTCCAAGAAGGAGTCCGATTAGTGAACAAATATTCGAAATATTGACGATTCATTTCTACCCCCAGTTTATCGATTTCGCTCAAGTACCGAGAATCATTTTGTGGATGTTCGTCATCTCTATTAGAAATACTGTTATAAAGGTTATTTGTGTAGGTACGCGTATAACATTTTGCAAAAAAGAAGAGCAATGTCAGAGCTTTAAAATGATACCTGTTTTGTAGTTGTCAAACGCAGACTAAAAATGGTACGCGATTTTGAAAATGTGTTGACAGAGTGGCCACACAACTGTTCCCCATACGGTAGAATTTGTATCACTGCCATCTCCGATACAAATGGGGTATTCTGAACGATCTGTGTAGGTACACGATTTATATTTCGCAGGACTTCAAGCCAGAGTCTAGGAATCACAGCGATATATGGGGTTTGGTTGTCTTAGCCAGAATAAAACTGGTACGCGATTTTGAAATTGTGTTTTGACAGAGTGGCCACACAACTGTTCGACATTATGACAGAATACGGCGCGGGAGTTCGACACAGTATGGCGTACGTAACGAAGGACGCATGTGGAGGTTGCCAGGAAATACAATTTTTACTGATGGCGCGCTGGCCGCTGATTGGCTAATGAGAGGGGGTAAATATTATGGTATAGCGTCTCCAATTTTGGAGCTGACCCGGACTGTACATTGTGTATCTAAACAAAATGAGCGTGCTCGAAAACTAGGATCGATCACGATTATAAATTAAAAATTGGCTGTTTTTGGAAAAGAAACTGCGCGACTGCAATCAGCAGTTTTGTCTATTGTGCACCGTGCGTGGGAGGCTTATCGTGAAAGACCGAGATTTACTATATGGCGCATCTGATACGGATATGGTCCCATCGCATAGAGAGATGAAAATAGGCTTTGTCTAAGTTCAAAAGCACAGCTTAGCTCATCGTGCATCTAGACAAGTTGAGCGTGCTCAAAATAGGAGATCGATCACGATTTTGGGTGAAAAAAAACTGATTGTTTTCGGTGGAGAAACTGCGCGTTGCAACCAGTGGTTGGTTTTGCCTATGGCGGTCAGCAAGGCTGTGGTGGGAGGCCTTTAGCCGGCAAGGGGTGGACCATTGGGGAGTGGAAAATTTTCGAAAAAAAAATTCCCCACAAATTTCAATAAAAATAATCAGCCAAAGAAACTTGAGAAAAACAGATGACGCACTTAGGTAAAAGGAAAAAAATCCGTCAAAGTTACTTTCTGAAACATTTTTATTTTAGTCTGCATCAGATATACTATGATTCTTTGGCCAAGAAGGGGGGAGGGGGAGATCTGAAGGGTATGATCGTGGCCATTAAATGAAGTAACTTCTTTATTTTATAACTTTTTGTTCTGTTCATCATATGTTTTTCTTTCACTGAAGTTTGGCATCGTAAAGTAATTCGAGATATAAGATAATATAAAAATCATATCTGTGATATCGATTGTTAACAACTGTATTGTGGGTCTTTACACTATGATTAATTAACAAGAATTCAACAATTCAGGCAGCTTGCATCGGTACATAAAATGGGAAATATTCACCAACCATATGACAAACAATCACTTTCTTTGTATTTCACTATTCAACGAAACTGATTTCCATTGTAATGTTTAAACTTTATTTTACAATTAAACATTACAAATCGTATTTTTCTTTTCAAAATTTCATTTGTACACTTGTCTTGACGGTTGAATACCGTGCGTGTGAAATGCAATAGTGCAGAAGAATACGGATAGCGACATTACAGCGACCTCTATCGGTTGTTATCCACACAGTCTTTCTCGCGAAGTCCGTTCCAACAGAGCTTTGACCCTTGTCTGGCCCCATATTCGTATTTTACATCTCCGCTTGCTGAGGCTTAGTTGTCAGTTGTCATGGCTGTAATGTTCACCAAATTGAAGTAAAAGTTGACCCCCTTCATCTCCAATGACAAGTGACCTTGCAGCTGATAGGGCTCTGACATTATGTATTGTTTGACAAATAAAAATACCGCCAATGACACACTGTCGCTCACACTGTTTCAGAATGTATCTGTACATTTAAAACTTATTGGAGACACGCAATCAAGATACTGACAGTGCTTGTCAGTACTTTAAAAGATATACATGTAAAATATGCCTAAGTTAAGTAAATGTGCTTGGTGTTAGTTGAGCTGTGTCCTCCAATGACTGCATTTCAATAAACTACAGTTTCTATTTCATATACTTTCAAATAGTATTCTTCTTATACCTAAAACAGTATCAGTCCCTAACTTTTATTTTTAGGAAAGCAACTGAAACTAATTATCATATTGAGTTATTATTATGCAAATCTGCCTATATGTTACAGAAATTCCTGGGAGAACACAGCTGCTACATATAGCAATAAAACAAGTATATTAAGATTTCCTTAATCCTTTCAGGCTTGAATTTCATTGAACTTTAACTTCTTTAAGATTGGTAAATTTTAGTCATGCTGTCAGAGTCATGCAAAGGATTTAACATTGCATGAAGGTTTTAGGCCTTGTGTCAGACTATTTCCTGTACAAAACATAGCATAATAGATTGAATCTCAGACTAACAGGTACAAGCAGACCAACAAATATTGGGTCTATTTCTGCCTGGGTGTCTGTCAGTTCATTTGACCCTGACTGAAATCTCTGCAATTAACTTACATGTCTGTAACAGGCAGAGCTGACCAAGCCAGGATACCAAGACAGTGCCAGAGGTTTGTACAGATTTCAGCCAGGGGTCTTATTTTGTTCATGGCTAGATTGATGTGCAGTAAAATTGAGTCTGACATGGAAATAAACCTACATGTAATATTAAAGTCATCTTTGACTTTCTGGGATCATAGCTAAAAATTATTGATATATATGATACGTTGTCAGGCTTGAAATGATTAATTTAAAATGAATCACTTATCTATTTTGCATAACTCACGCAGTGGAGGAACTGTATGTAAAGTTCACAGCTGACCTTCCTTTTAAATAGAAACTATTATTTCCAACCCAATGAACACATTACAAAATTGCACAAATTGCTCCCAAATACAATCTTGCATATATCAGCACAATTTGGTTATTTGTTACTAATATCATTCCTAGAGATATGCACACCAGATTTCAAAGGAAACTAGGCCACCAATTTAAGAGAAATCATTTTTGACCAAAAACAGGAAAAATTGCCCCAAAAGACAAATGAGCATATTTAACCACAACTCTGAAAACTGTGTTGCTGACAACAGAGCTACAAATGGAATGTCCAAGAGCACACTTTGCCATATTTACAATACAACCTCAGATTATGTTTGCCTAGCCTCTGAAGCACACACAAAATCACTCTGTCCAATTTCACAGTTCTCAGAGGCAAACCGAGTGAATTGGAAAGTCCTCTCTATGACATCATGTTTGCATGGCTTATCAATTGGAGCTATATTGGACTTGAGATTTGGAATATCAGCATGTAATTTAGACTGATTCTTAACGCGCATAGCAACAACTTCCTTCATCATACTCTCACGATATGGATAAGTCTTGCGCTCCTTTCTGATCTTTGCAATCCATTTCTTGTTATAACTATGAGACTTGGGGTATACAACTTTGAAACACAGTGACCCTGACTTAGTAGTAGCCTGTTCCCTAGCAACATGGTAGTTATGGTCAATCACTGCAAGCTGTGTGCGACACACCATTCCCTCGTGTGAAAAATGCTGTCGCTTTGGAGTATATTTCAGCAAGAGTGAATGGTAAACCTCCAATTCGCCTGTGTGACAAAACAGAGTAATATGTTCAAGATCCTTCAACAGTTTTTTGTCATTGACAACCTTCCTCAGTGCATCATGTGGAGGGGAACCTACACGAAGCCAAGATATCTCCTTCCTATTACCTTCACTAATGGGCTCATGCTCACATGCATGGAAATATTCCTTGTCATCCCAAGAGTGAATGTCAACTGTATGGTACACCACAGATTGCCATTTCTCTCGCAGAACATTAACATCACCCCTACATGACTCTGCACACCACCAGAAATGATTACTGATAGACTGGATCCATTCCAACAGAGCACTGTTACCCTTTACCTTGCCAACAGCAGAGTCTTTTTATTACACTTTTTACAAATGCCAAATATCAAACTGGTGTTCAATCTCAGGATATTCTAATCTCATTATTTTCCTGATTGTAATATGCCTGTCACTTGCAAGAACTGAAACAGGTACATCCATTTTCTTCAGGAAATCAAGACACTCCCTGAGGCCCATTGGCTCCATGGCATTTGAATTTTTAACTGACGGATCAGCAACACTGTTTACACAGAAGTCAACAATGTACCCTGTTTCCTCATCCATCAAAGTATATGTACAATATTTAGCACAATGCCCAGGACTATCACAACGGCCATCACCACATAAAACATTATCTCTGCCACGAAGATCATTTATGATTAAATTCTGCATCGATAGCCATGTCTCATTCACAACAGGAAACAAATACTTTTTCTGGATGTTGTAAAACTGAGTTTCACCAACAATGGGCAAGTGAAGGCAATGAGCAATATCGTAGAGCCTAGTGTAAGTGTTACCTGAAAATAAAATTGCTGCAGACAGCAACAAATTTCCAGCTCCCATTTATTTAAGTTGGTTGAGAGGACCAACTGTAGTGACACCCAGCAGAGCATGTTGTTTTGATTATCAATCTTGAACCAGATAATAATTTCTGCATGGAAATAACTTGTGCAGGACAATCTTTTCTCTGGCACTTTGTAAACAATTCAATTAGTGAAGATTCAAAAACTAAAAATTTCATTTGCTCTGCTGGATCACTAGAAACAGGATCATCAATGATAATATCTGGCTCTGTGTCACTATACTCTGAATCAGTCTCAGATGATGATGTATACGGAATGAAGTCTGGGTCCTCTGACATGTCCTCATCTGAAGCATCAGAATCAGAATCATCAAAAGTGTCACACGTATGATTGTCCAGCGCATCACCTTCTGTGTCCATTTGACTTTCACCTCCACTATCTGTAGTAGTACCCTGTGATGTTGTACCATCAGATGAATTACCTCTCAGTCTATCAGCTGTCACTGGTAGATTTGTAGCATAACCATGGTCTTTAGACACTGCAACAATTATGCCGTCTAAATCAGTTTGTGTTGTGGCATCTGGTAAAAAAAAACAAACAAAAAAAAACAAAGTATTAATACATTGAGTTTTGATGCCATCAAACCAGAAAACAATAGCACAAAAGTATATGGGGAAACCTTTGATACAGATGAGATCAAATTTAAAAGGTGATTGTAAATAGAGCGTGGACACATTTCCCCAGGAATGTTTCAAAGTTTGCTTGATTTTTTGCCCAATTTATTTTCTTCCTTAAGTTGGCAATTTTTTGCGATAACTAGTTCTTTTTTTACTTAAGCTAATTTCTTTAACCCTTTCACCACCATGGTTTGTCCAAAATCCATTGTTTTCTATGGTAGAGTTGGCCCTCTACACAGGGAATGGGAGGGGAGGGGGAAGGGTTAAACAGCATTAGCATGTGGACAAACTGAGTCCACAGAAAAGTATAATCTTTATGGCCCTGATAAGTATTTTGGCTCCTGAGATTGTACAGCGGATTGGTCCCAATTACAGGGAGGGCTCACCTGCCATACAACCAAGGGCGGCAGTAATGAGGGCCATAAGGTTTATCATATACCTGAAACGCTTGGATACATGCTTGTGTTTTAGTACGTATTAAAAGATTATTTTATGAATTTATGGACATACAACATGGAAACACGAACCATACACCCTGTAGATTAATCAACGAAGACATAATTTGTTCTCCGTTAGAGCATGTCATGAGCTGTTCTGTGTACAAGTCAATGTCTCGATTAAACAATTTATTGTTCCTGCATAATGACAATATAATTATGCAAATTAATAATCATTCTGCAAGAAAACAGTCAGGACACTGATAAGATACAGTTACTAAGGCTTTAAAGGTGAAAAAAATTAAATATACACACCAGAGACAGAAGGCACCACTGTACCACTGCAGTGACAACACTGATGAGAAGTAACATCATGGGGAAGTGTGGAAATCTCTATGTTTTCTTTTTGCTCTTGTGGGTTGGTGTCCCTAGGCAACAGGATTTCTCTTAACAGCTGGAGATAAAATTTAAAAATTCATGTTACAAGTACAAATAATAAAGTGGTGTGTATGTTTGGGTCTGTGAGGTTGAGCAGTGACAGCCAAGACCTCAAAGATGGAGTCCCCTCACATATATCATCATGGAGTCTGTATTTTCACAGATCTATCGGGCATACATGTAGTCTATGTCCATAGTGTAGACAATGTTTGCCAGGTCTAGTCTCACATTAAAATATTTTGATGCTTATTCAAACCCTCTGTGCGCATATACCTGTAGTGTTGGGAAGCATGTTTACAAGTAGAAAAAGCACCTTTGCAAATAATAAATTAATAGCAGTACATGTAATAGTAACAGCTGCAGTAGTATCGTGACAATCACCCCAATCACTGTTCAAGATGGAAATGTCCAAAAGATAAATCCACTACAACCTCTGTAATCTGTGTTATGGCATTACTGGCCAGCATTTTAAATATTCTGAAGTCTAATACCGGAAACACAACAGTTGCAAGTTTTCATTCTCGCAGGCCAGAGCGATAATTTCCGCTCCGGTGACCTTCGCAAAAATCAAGCTCTGGCATATAACGCCGGGAAACTGCGGAAGTATGAATGGGGGGTTAATTAATTATTCATGAGAACATATCATCAGAATTAGCCAATCACGAATACGTTTTACAAAGTCATGTCGGGTCGTAAGCTCCTCATTGTCTGTGTGTACACAATCGAGCTTTCAGGGCCTGAGATCCTCTGGTTCTGTTGCACCTCTTCCGATATATGTTGCATTAAATCCGACAGCTTTCAAAATTTTGACTGTTTTTCTGTCATGATCGAGAGCAACGGCGACACCATGTGAATACTATGGCTTCGATAGGTACACAGACTACGGCCATCAACGAACCCTACCCGGTCCCACTGCAAGGTCGTCCCCGTACACTCAGTGTGACTATTTTCGGACGATCTCGGTTCGGACATTCAAAGACATGCTGTTCGTTGTACTCACTTTGCTCCGTATTGATAGCGTTTTACAATTCATGATACCGCATATTAAGTCAGGTGACGCTGCTGTCCGTTTTGAATAGTTAGTTTTTTTCGGTAGAAGCTATTTCGGGCTATAAACTTCGCGAAGTTAACACACCGTACGATCTAAAGCAACACACAGAGACAGCCCATATCCGATGTAAGCACCATACACGTCGAAATATATTTGCGTCGTCCATGGGTTGAACGTAACTAATTTATCACAAAATCTTTACAAACAGTTTTCTCAACACATCGAAATTGAAAAACGAGGGTTTGAAGTTTCAAAATATCAATATTTAGCCCCTATAATCACATTCCAAATACGACGTCCGATTACTACGCACTCACTATGGAGTCAACAATTTGGCAACTTTGACCCCCCAAATACCACTTCCGTCCTGTTAACAGTTTTAGGATAAACACAATAAAGTTTCGAAGGGTATGGTAATAAGATTTCGTACTGCTCGTTATTTGTGAAACGGCTTTGGGCGAAATTCACCATACCCTGTCCGAAAATTGTCACCAGGTCACACTGAGCGAGTGTACGCATAAGCTTATACGTGTTCGTACCCCGCTGAACTGCAAACCCATGGAACAGACTAAACCTCTCTTGATTTGATTCCGTTGTAAGCGTAACTTTTGTGATGAATTAATGAAACATAATCGGACTTGAACAACTACGCAATTTCCCGAGATCTGTGATTTCGGCAGTGTTGAGACGATCGGGAGCCTAGCGTACATTTGTGATTTGTATCGCGGAGCACCAGCTCGAATGAAAGGGCCCAATATACCATTCATACGTTTCTAGCTCCATGTATACCCACAGCACGATAAGAAAGCTTTCAGTGTGAACCTTAATGAAGAGATCGATACATAACGTTTATACATAACTTGTGGTAAAGTAAATTTATGATCAATAGTTTTGACCAACGGGTTTTACACAGCGGTGTTGTTCTACGTCTGGTCGGACACTGTGCATAGCGAGGCGTGGGGCCAGCTGCTCCAGTTATGCGATACCCTTCGATATAACGCCCGTGAAACACGATGGGCCGGACGGCCTGCCAGGCCATGCCTGGTAGCATACAGACTTGCCACCGCTGGTCCTTGTGCAAAGAAACCCATCTTTTCCTTGTAAAATAATTATCAATGGCGTCTTTTTGGTGTGAATAGAGCGGTTGAGTCCAAAAACATTAAACATTTACACATTGCGCGCTCTTCGTCGACAGTGAACGCTGTGGTGGTAAGCACCAAGATCAGCTCTGTAACGGGCAATCTGATTGGCTCGTAGGTTTTTCCTCGACTATCATAGAGCCTTGCAGCAATGCGTGAACGCTAAACGTGGCCAGTGATACCACGGCCTTTTCGGCGTTGGGTGATAAGACTCGCCGAAGAGGGCGTGGTTTACGACGATGCAAGTTTTAAAACAATGTCTGGTTATTACATGTACTTTCAGTCTTGTAAATATACGAAATGGACATACGCATTCTTAGTCACTCACCCAGTGAGTATATATGTACATACAACATAATACAGAACATTTTAGACATAATCTGTGACCATATTCACATAAACGCAAGGGCATACATTTACGATGCCCTGCGTTTGATGCTGTGTATGTGCATAACCCAACAACACTGGAACGCCGTGGGAACATAACACTCAGGGCTACCATTCGCGTTGCAAACGTCACCTATTGGCATACCTGGCCGTTCAGATAGGAAACTATGCATGACATAGTGAATTAAAGCGCAGTGGTCGTCGCGCTGCGCATGCTCCTGAGGGGGTCCCCCCTGTTGTCAACATACCCTAGAATGCCGCACTATACGTTATGGGTTGATTTTTAATGTTTGCGATATTGCATGTCGCTTGTTAAAATGGCGGCTGATCTGTCACAAACATACCAACTTACCAAATATAGTAATTACACGCTGGATTGAGATCACATTTGATCATGATTTCTTGAATCAGTTGAATGGGGCTC
The DNA here is from genome assembly GCF_041260155.1 of Ptychodera flava. Lineage (NCBI taxonomy): Eukaryota > Metazoa > Hemichordata > Enteropneusta > Ptychoderidae > Ptychodera > Ptychodera flava. Next base: position 18,209,793 of record NC_091929.1, on the reverse strand, counting down.
GGCTACTGTTATCGGTCGAGCCATGGAGCTAAAGGTATCTGCTTAAGTGCGGGCTGCGGGTGCGGGCTGCGGGTTGCGGGCTGCGGGTTTTTAGAATTATGCCTAGATTTCTGATATATGTAATATGGCATTTAGTATATAAGAAATTAAATCTTTAGAAGGTGTCTATTATCAATAATCATGATCAGGTCTATCGTACAGTATCCCTTTTCCTGCCAAGTCCATATTTCACCATCAGGTCAAGATGGTTAAAATTAATGAAACACTACTATATGGTGTAATACAGTATATTTGAAGGCTGTTGAAAACATCAATGATGTAAACTTGATTTTTTGGACTAAAGATGCTATAACAGACCAAACCAAATGGGTGAAAATACGTCATATTTCTGAAAAAAAATCAAAATCTGCTAAACTAAAAAGCGGCGATTCCGAGGACCAATTTATTTATTCCGAGCTGCCTGGCCATCACAAATAATTAGGATCTGAAATCACTTTTCTTTCTTGCCATGGATGTGAGTGAGAAATATACATAATACCAGACTGACAAAAAAAATTCGCGCCTCGGAAATGTCGCCACTTATCGCGGAATGAAAATTGTTACATTTCCAGTAGTAGGCCATAGGAAGTAAATTCTTTGTAATGCATCCATTCACAATTCGGTTCCAGGGCAACACATACAGAAAATTAAACAATGCCTACTTAAATGCAATGCGTAAGGAAAGATTTGACTTTAAAAAGCGTAGAAGTGATGTGTATTTAAATGCCGTGTATTTTTCATGAAATCTTTAAAAAGAAAAAGACGTACAACAAAGGACTTAGTTTACTTTGCCGTTTCGGTTCAAGCGAGGTCGCGACCTCAGAGAACGACATTCTGCTAACATTTTACGCGAGAATTTCAGTGGGAAAAACACGCCGGTGCGTTGACTTATTTTCAGGAATCGATCTAATAGGAATATTTTTGGATGAGTTTGTGTTCTGCAGCTCTCAATAATGTATCTCCTAATATCATGAACGTATTCTATGACTTGCACCTGCAGTATGATAGTCGCTCCATGCCCCCTCCATGCATTTGATCCAGCGTGACTTTGAAAAGTTTCCTAGGACTATAATCGTGTTCACCACAATAAAACTATTTTAAACGGCATTGAAAACGATTTTGAAAATTGTGCTTTTCTCCGCGGTTGAACTAATCTGAAGTGTGAGAAGGGCATGCATGGCATTCTATGAACAAGTAACAAATTATTCGCATGTCGAGTTTCAATGAACTGAAGTTCATCTCCCAGTTCATCTGTGCTGTCAACGATCCGAAACTTACTTTTAAACTATCCATCCTAATCATAATATAAAAAGTTAATATAGCGCGTTGTTGTAAAATCTGTCTTGTCTATTACTCATCCGTGTTCTGTCATATCATTTCGAAAGCTTCGATCGGCATGCGCTGTGCAACGGCGAATGCGCTTGGATGGGAAATGGACTATTCTGACGTTGGTGGCGCTTTACCAGATGTAAGCTAAAATAACGGCATTATTCAAGAAGTTCACGGCTTTTATTCCATAAACAAATACATCTAGATACTATTTTAGCATTTATTCTAACTACTAGCGAAAATGATACCAAAAACACATTTTTTCATGCCCGCAACCCGCAGCCCGCAACCCGCAAAATAGCGCATCCGGGAGCTAAACACTTACCTGTACACGTGTATATGCAAACAGACTATCAATGACCGGGCTGTAGTCTACGACATCGCTAGCAAGAACGAGAGCTTTTATTTCAAGAGGCCCAACAGGAGTACAATTGACGATACGCAAGCTACAGAAATCTACAGCTGTCGGAGCAATGCCCGCTACAGCAAGAAGCATATGTTCCGTGTATGGCGCGTAATGCATGCCAAAATTAACATCCGTTTTCTTACACCACTGACCGAATTTTTCCACTAGTCATCCACATTCGGCTTGCCGATTTCTGAACCCACTCACTGAATTATTCAAGTGGTTAGCGATTTCTGAACCCACTTACTGCATCCTTCACGTGGTCAGCGATTTCTGAACCCACTCACTTACATTCAAGTGGTTAGCGATTTCTGAACCCACTCACTGAATTCTTCATGTGGTCAGCGTTTTCTGAACCCACTCACTGAATTCTTCATGTGGTCAGCGATTTCTGAACCCACTCACTGAATCCTTCAACTGGTTAGCGATTTCTGAACCAAGTCACTGAATTCTTCAAGTACTGAACTCCCTAAGCTCAACTTCATTAGTTTCTACTTATGACACGAAACAAGACCCCTACGTCACACAGCGTCATGCCTACGTCAAATGTCGTCACAAAAATTGTGGTGTCAATTTTTACTAGAATGCTAAGGGGTCGAAATTTACTTTGACCTCTGAGTTTTACGTCGACAACAAGTGCGTTTACGTCAACTAACACACTCTGTCAGTGGATTATTTTTATTTTATTTTTTCTTCCAGGCCTTAAAGCCCCATTATTTTTTAACTTTTATCCTTTTTTGTTCGAAATTACATGTTATTCCCTTTCATCCATCTTGAAATCTTGTTCAGTGAAGAAATAAGCCAAATTTGTGCTTCTGTATATAGTGACATACAAACGCTAAATACTGCCCGATCGAGTTGGATTGCCGCGCGGGTTTGTTGACACGCACATGTATACGTCTTGCAGCATGCCTCGCACGAGTGATCGCTCGCATGGAAGTACAGCTCTCGTCATCGTACGGTTTCAGAAAAACGACAATATGGTAATTGAATATCGTAATTTAACTGCCTGTAGCTAGATTTAACTTTACCAAAGGCGACAGAAACCTTTACATTCAGTGTTGATAACTGACTTTGAAGTCTTAAATTTCAGCTTCGAATGATCGTGATGACAATAGCCTTAACACAGAAGTGATATTTGCAATCAATACCGTTATTTCACGGTGACCTGTAATTGATTTTGAGATGTACAGTCGTGCAAAATTAATTCAGTCCGGTGATTCTTTTAAAGTGTCTTTACTCTGTACTTGATGGTGAAATAAATTTCTTCTGGTATAATGTCTCGCATTTGTTTTTTTTTAACTCGTCGCCACGTGACTTTCTTTTGTTGAAAAAGTGTCCATTTTACAAGTTCTTTTGTTTAAAAGTGTCCGATTTTGGGGCGACTTGCAGCGATTTCGAAGCTGTTATCCTATTGGTTGGCTGAATCTTACCAATATAATTAAAACAATACAAATGAACTCCCTAAGTTGCTGTGAATAGTGACAATCGACCAATCAGATATAACCTTGCAAACACGCTGCGAGTCAGCCGCAGTTTTTAACAAAAGAACTGTCCGATTTATTAGCAAATCGGACACTTTTAAACAAAAGAACTTGTAAATCGGACATTTTTTAAACAAAAGAAAGCCAGGTGGTAATAATAAAATATTCGGTTATGGAAATTAGAAAGCATGGTTAGAACAATGGGCACGAGGCGGAGAGTGGTATAACTAAGTTAAAACAAGGAACGTTCCTAGGAAACGATAAAAGGAAATGTTCTTAACGTATTTTAAGACCTTAGAATAGTTAAGTGTCGTATAATAAGAGGCTCTCATCAGCCAACAGTCCCAAAAAATTCCTAGGGCCATGCCGCGCCCTGCCCGGGCAAATGTCCACGGTCGCTGGCTGAATGACCTGCGAATGATTTTATTTTGTTCTCCTCTTTTCAAAAACGTACTGTTACTGTGTTTCAAAGGATACAGAACTTTGGGCAAGTAAATTTACTTTAATGTGTATCCGCGCACTTGTCTTCCCTATAGCTAAAGGCATGATACTTTGTAAATTTAAAGTTCTGAATCTCCATCAAAGATCAGCGGACATTGTCAAAATTCAATGACTGTAACGAGAAAGGAGAAAAAATCGGAAAAAAAGGGTGAGAGAAGAGAAAAATTACAAAATAATGGAAAGAATGAAAGAAAAAAAGAAAAAAATTGTTCATCCGGAGTGGGATTCGAACACACTTGCTGGAGGGGGGGGGAAGCATTAATCCACACACCTCATGTTGTTGTTTGTTTGAAGCTGCAATTTTGTTTGTATATGTTCTCGAATTCATTTTAGGGGGGCACTTTGAGTCTCGAAAACGTGAAAATTGAGATCGCGAACACGATTTCATTGGTTGTTTATTATGAAACAGCGATAGGATTTTAGCAAGCTATGTCAGCAATTCAATTGTCAATTGAACACGTGGGTCTAAGGCTAATTATGGAGAACACACTTTAGTCACACGTGGAAACTCTTTCAACACGAAAGCCATACATTTGAGACCACTTGATACAGCAAAATGGTGACATAAGTGTACAATTTGCATTTAATGGCAAGTTATCATGATTGTGTCGATAAGGTCACGGTGCTTTTTCTTGCTTACCAACACGATCATCGTGTCGATAGCCAGAACGTTATTTGGGGCCTGCCTTACGCATGGACCGAATATTAGGCTACGTTCATGCTTAGCGGTATGCCATAGCTCACTCCGAACGTCTCTAGACTACATGTCAGCCTAAGCAAATTGTGCAGATATATGTGTCATGAATTCTTTAAAAAATAAGTAAACAACAGAATCAAACCAAGAGGTTAGTTTGCTGTTGGGCCGGGTGTGCACGGGGACGACTTTGCAGTGAGGCCGGCCGGGATCTCTCTTGTGTTCGAACTTCTACCATGCCTGGAGCGCCATTAATGTTGTGCTCGCATCTAGCTTGTAATTGTACTACGGTAGTCCTTATGAGGATTAGATACCCGTTACGTTTGATATTATTTGGAAATACTTTTAAATTTACTAAGTAAGACTTTTATACTGTATTTAAGATATAATTTGTTCCTTTCTATGCAATTTCAATTACGGCAACGATATGCGAAGTTGATGGGCTGTAGGCCTACATGTATTGCCTATCCTGTACATACAGCGTAGCCCGCCGGCCGTACACCAACTTCGTTTGAGTAGACAGAGCAGAAGCAGTCCCGTCATTTATTTTCAACGAAATTTTCATAATACTGCATAATGGAAGAAACGACTAGTTCAATGATTACGATGGTGAAATATTGAATTTTTATTTATATATGTTTTTCTCTCTCAATTCATTCAGCAAACTTGATCTCCGTACCGTCGGTCACAACGTGCAATGCCTTGCATGAAGCTTACAATCGACTGCCTCCAACGTTACTTTAGCTGTTCAAAACGTTTGTTTGCACGGCTCATTATAGTCGGAAAATCTGTTACATATTTATATCTTTCCAGTATTTCGCCGAACTTTTGCGCGTCTTTGGCTGAGTCTCCAGTTTCGATTGACCAGACCTTTTCGAAGAGCATAGGTTTCTATGGACGCCACAGTAAAACAAAACTTGCGTCACAGTCCCTCTATCCATAGAGGGACTGTGCTTGGGTAGATTGACGGTGGTGTCATTACGTTTCGTCTTGTGTGTCAAGAAAGCCTGACTTCTGGTCCGGACAAGAAGTCATTTTTCACTCCTTTTACTGTTCATTGTACACGTTTTGTGAGGCGGGCTGGGCATGCGAACCACGCGATTCAGTATCTATTAGGCTACTTACTCAGTAAAGATTCATTTCCGGGTCACATCTTACAAGCTTTGATAAAGACCCCCTAGCGTAATGGTCAGCCACCTTCAGAATCCGTGAGTGAATTTGACGGGTCTCTTTTTGAGTGACCGGATTATGATAGAAAAAATATCAAGTCTGCTGGGGTGCCTAGCGGAATGTAGGCAAGTAGTCAAAGGATTCGGTGAGTTGGTTCAGCAATCGCTGACCACTTGAAGGATTCGGTCAGTGGGTTCAGAAATCGCTAACTAGTTAAAGGATTCAGCGAGTGGGTTCAGAAAACGCTGACCACATGAAGAATTCAGTGAGTGGGTTCAGAAATCGCTAACCAGTTGAAGGATTCAGTGAGTGGGTTCAGAAAACGCTGACCACATGAAGAATTCAGTGAGTGGGTTCAGAAAACGCTGACCACATGAAGAATTCAGTGAGTGGGTTCAGAAAACGCTGACCACATGAAGAATTCAGCGAGTGGGTTCAGAAATCGCTAACCACTTGAATGTAAGTGAGTGGGTTCAGAAACGCTGACCACGTGAAGGATGCAGTAAGTGGGTTCAGAAATCGCTAACCACTTGAATAATTCAGTGAGTGGGTTCAGAAATCGGCAAGCCGAATGTGGATGACTAGTGGAAAAATTCGGTCAGTGGTGTAAGAAACGGATGTTAATTTTGGCATGCATTACGCGCCATATTCCGTGGTCTGCATGAACGTCCGTGTCAAGAGAACCGGGTAAATGGCGCGCTACACACATCGCCTGTGGAGAATCCAACTCTTCTACGAAGTTTACCCCTTTGGGGGATGCAAACGAGAATTCCGAGCACAGGTATCAAGTCAAGCGAAGGACCTTTCATAGGTCTTCTAGCTATATGGGGGTTATCTCATTTGAAAGGGGATTCAGACCCACCCGGCAATCAGGAGATACAACAACGAAGTTTCCGTAGCACCGGTAGGCCAACACTAGCTAGCCGTTGGCTCACTGCCATGGCCATGCACAGGATCTCTCGATAAGTCCCTATGTGTAGCTGTGCAATTTTCCTGCAAAATGCCGCGAAAACCTTCTCGTTTTGTCTATTGTGTCCTGTCATTTGACTATTCTTGCCACGTATTACTAGAAGAAGTTAGAAATGGTTATCAACAGTTGGTCGTGGACCAAGTCGTCGCGGGGCCGGTAGGTTGTGGGACTGGATTCTCTTATATCCGTGTACGTCAACGCGGTGACCGTCTCCCTTATCGAAGCAACAGCATCTCCCGTGCCCTGCTCTGGCTTGCCGATCATGCTCTTGAGTGTAATTTTTGTGTTAGGCGTTGTGCTTGTTGCTAGTCTACATATATATATATATATATATATATATATATATATATATATATATATATATATATATATATATATATATATATAATATATATATATATATATATATATATACAACGTTGACCATTTAGCAGTTAGGGGTGGACCATTTGATATCCTGGGGGGGGGGCTTGGAAGATTTGGGGGAAAAAAAAGATGCCAGGTGGAGTTGCTCGAAAAAAAAAAATCTGGCTTTAGGTGGCTGATGGAAAAAAAATTATGGACCATTGCGACTCGGAAAAAAAAATCTTGGCAATTGTTCGATGCACACTGCAGCATCAATAAAAATCAAGCAGTAGCTCTAGAGTTTTATAAAGCATAAACCGTTTCAAGCTTGAGGAACAATAACTGAATATGAACAATTGTACAGTATACATGACCTTCTGATTAGAGGAAGTATGCTGAAATTGAAATTGCTCACCAGTGTTTTCCAGAAATGTGTAAATCTGAATGTAAGGATTTTGTCAAAATACCACAAGAAGAGAGACAGCCTGCAAACATTTTACTATTATCGTTTGCGCATAGAAAACTCATAACAATGAAAAATGCGTAGAGACTCAATCCAATGCGTAATATTATTACGCATTGGATCGACTCTCTACACATTTTTCATTGTTATGAGTTTTCTATATACGCATGTTTATTCGTAAATGCGAACACTGTTATAGTGAATTATCTTACCAATGTTTTTCTTAACAAAAGCGAGTGTGTTTTGATTAGAATTGAATGAGTTTGATGGTTTTGGGGAAACTACTATGTGGTAATGAAGAATGGGAAATGGGCAATGAAATGAGCAGACAGCAGGTGATTTAAGATTAAATGTTACATCTTCACTGCAAATAAAACATAAGTGTGTCATAAATAATACAAACAAAACAAAATCATGTTTGTTTGTTTTGTTGTATGTGAGCCACGTCTAAGACACACAACAAAAGTACTGTTTCAGTCAGTAAATGTCACCTCAGATGCCACCAGAGAAAACCATTTCCACTCCAAAATTTCATTTTTCGCCTTGCGAGAGGGGGGACATCCCCATCTCACGCTCTCCCCCCTCGTTTGCTATTCTCACTAGCGACTCAGTCGCTTCGCTCCCTCGCAGTCCACCCGTCTACTTTCTTAAATTACCCGGCTACTTTCAATGTAAGGACAACAATAACAAGTAAATGCCATAAATGTACATGATTTTACAAATATGTTTTTGTAAAGTGAATCAAAAAATGTACATGTATTTACATAACTTCATTTAGTTTCTTGAATATAGTCTGTGTGCGTTAGAACAGCATCTTGTTACTGGGTGTGAAAAACCAAGCAAACAAACATTGCACCGAAATTGGTAAAAAAAATATATATCTCGAAGAAGGAAAGTGAAAAAAAAGTTGCCAGCATATGCCCTGTAGAAAAAAAATAATTCATGGTGAAGCACGTGGGAAAAAAATAATGGCTCTCCACCAATCTTCCAAGCCCCCCCCAGGATATCAAATGGTCCACCCTTAGTGATGTATGTGTATTTTAGTGATGTACTGTACATAGCATTGTGTACAACCAGCGTGACCGCGCGCGATCAAAGCCATTAATTTTTCACTATGACTGCGTGCAGTAAACTCAGCGACATAATGTGCCGAGCGTAGTGTATCAATGTTCGTAGCCTTCCATGAGTTTTTAAATAGAAATACACCACTGAAGTTCGTTTCCGATCTTAATATTTCACTATTGCATAATGTTGAGTCTTACAAAGGCGTTAACAAAGTGGGACCGCTCCCATCTCACTCAGATTGAAGTTGAGAAGACTTATGTTTATAAAAATTCATGTTTGTCAACAAAAAAAATGGCGCACGCGCAGCGCGACGACCACTGCGCTTTAAGTATATAAACAACTGTCGATTTTATTCACCAAATTTTGCGCAAGTACGATACATCGATTTGCAGGATTTGCAGCTCGAGTCCCATGCCATGGCAAACGGGATCGGGACTGACATTGATTCATACACAACGCAATGATACTCACTTCTTTCCTTTCTCGCTTGGCCATACGACTATCCCGCTCAGTTGGGCATTCTCGAGATACTGGTTCCTCAGACTCAGGGCTCCCAAACAGGCTTGGCACAGCATTATCCTTCAGTAGCAGACGATGAGCAAATCCGCATTGGTATTGCAGCATGTTCGAAAAGTCGTCGGGGCGGAAATGCTCACTGCAGACACGAGCTTGACGATCTTTCCCTCCGGACGACCACATTTCGCCAACCACTGGTTACGAAGAGGTTTGATGGTAAATTGAAAAAATGTGCATTTCTAGGGTTCCTTCTGTCTGAGACAGTACAGAATTTTGCAATACAATACGGCATGATCGCTGGTTTGATGTTCACCCCATCGAACATTCAGTCTCTGCTGTCTGCTCTGCTGTCGCCATTTTCGAAGAAGCGCGCCACCGCTGAAGGCAAGCAGCACTGATGACGTTTTGATCACGCGACACATACACAATGGCTGCGCCCGCTATATTGTCTATTTTTATACAATTTAGAAAACAATAAATATAGAAGGAAACGCATATTTTGCTTGGCAGTTTGTTAGAAAAGACAATTATAACAATTTGTTTTCACCTTTATATATGTGTTGTAATAAGTATTCATAAATAAAGGGCCCCTTTAAGTGACAAGCTGTGACATTCACAAGTCTAACTACTAGTCTCCTCTATGACATCTATCTAAAATCATTCACATAATAATAACATAAAGGTATTGTTGTGTAAAATTTGTCTGCACACTGGTAAAGAGGCCAAAATATGGAGTAAATGTACGATGAAAAAGTTCATACCTTTTTTGGCGTTACTGTATTTACTGCAGCGATGATGTATGAACACATCCCTAGTATCCATGCCGCCCATGACAGTTTCGTGTAGACAAATTTATATGAAATCGATATCGCTTTGAATTTGAATAACTTATTTCCTTCGAATAGGTACTCAAAGAAATACCTATATTGCCCCATAGAGTTAGCTAGATGACATACTATTGTGGACAGTAATAACAATTCCCATAAAAATGAACATATCCAGAGATGTTATGAATAATATTGTTATAGGTGTTTTGACAGCATGTGCAACAAAACATCGCAATCTCAGTGAACCTGATCTTTTCACACATTTTAAAAATATCATCAGGTATATAACAGTGAGTATAAAATTGTGTCCGAAGTGGTCTACTGCAGCATTCAGATATTCTCATTTTACTTATAAACTTCTATGTTAAAAACTGCGACATTTCAAGGAACAGCGTTAACCAAATTTTTTGTGTGTGGCGCCCTCATTGTGGCCAATCTTTTAATCGCTTGTTTTTAATCTCTTTTTTCTTACAGTGCTTGTGGTCATTCGTGATTATAACATGAATATATTTATCGAGAAAAGCATGGACTACTTTAACACCACTTTGAAGTAGTTTGAAATAATCTCAAGATTCGTTCTTTGACAAATCAAACTTCTTGTGATGTGCGTTATTTTCAAAGATTTTGTGTTATTTTTTGATAGAGTTAATCACCTTTGAATGTATTATTGCTTTTTTTCCCGACGTCATCTTCACTCTTACATTTCTACTCAGTATAAAGGTCTAGAGATGGACAGTTTTGATTTTCAGTATCTGGCTGAAATTCATTGTGAAACAAGGTTGACAACAGTAGCCAGAAACCTTTAAGTCTACTTTGTTTTCCCCTATAACACAAGGGAGGCGTTTTAATTCGAAGTATTCACGGTGAAAGTGCTTGAGTCATGAACAATTGGAGGTTGATTTGTAGAAGTTTGCCGTTGAATTCACCCCTTAATGTTCGATGTAAAGCAATGAATAAAAAGTGCTTGTATTTTTGCATAATTGTGACACGTGTTTCAAACGAAGATATATCATACATATAATGCATATAAAATGAATTCTTATTCTGTTGAGTCATGATACAGCATTTCTTTTTAAATAATATCTGGCGACGTTCTAGAAATGAATCTGCCCTTATCTCTTAATTTTAGCAGTCATTCCGAGACCTATGCATTCCCAAGGTGGCATGTCCCTCAAGTTGAAATATTTGATTTCTGATATTTCTTCAAGAATTTGCCTTTCTGCTCCTTGTGTGCACTTTTTGCGAAGTAAATTAAGTTTTAAGCTGAAAATTTAATTTTCTTAATCAGATTCAAGTAGGAATATCGACTATTTTCAATTTCTATCTGTTAAGTGTGGACATTTTGCTTCCATAATAGTTAACTTTTCAATGATCTCTGGTGTTTACCAATGTCCCCTGATGAGGTGAATACTTGTTGAAAGCTCAGTCAAGAAATAGCGTACTAATATTACGTTTCCATATCGGTCCTTGCAAAGGCATCGATCTTGTCCCCTATTCCATTCAATATATTTACTGATACCAAACAACGAGATTATTTAAAAATCAGGACACTAAAGTCAGCATGGGCGTCGCCGATTTTCTTTGAAGCAATAGAAGGTTAACTCAATGCCAGTGTCATTGACGATCCAACCTGCCACGTTCGGGACTTAGGACTCGAGAGGGAGTGTTGTCCTCAAGTATGCCACCTGTTATATGTGTGCTAAGTTCACATGAACCGTACCAGGCAATATAACTTATCACTGTTCTTAAACAAATATTTTTGCATGTAATAGGGTTGGTTTCACACATAAATCTTGCTCCTTGAGTCGATAACCTGTACTAAAGCTTAACCTTTTTATCACGCCAACTGTAAAGACAGTAAACAAACAAGGGTGGACCGAGTGCAGAGATAAATAATTTACTCATGCTTGGAGTACCATTTGCTGAATGGTACCGTACCGGGTAGTTCAAGTCTTTTGACATACATGTTTTTCAATATGTAGCATGTTAACAAATTGAAATTAGTCTAGCATATATCAGGGTTTGTTGTTTTCCCTATCAGTGACGAAAACACATCATCTATAAGGATAGAGCTCTTCAAACCTGAATATGAACCATCATTTTATTCAATGCTAAATGATAAAACAGGAGAATTTTATCTTAGACCAAGTGCAACTATAACCAGTGAACTAAATGCTGGAAGTACCAACTATTAAATAGTATTCAGGAGTGTATTTTAGAAGTCATTAGTTGGAGTCCTGTATGTCATTCACATTAATGACATTTTGTCATTGATCAAACCTGTTTATATAACTTAAAATATCCCCCTCCTCGCCTAAGGTGAGTATAAAATAATTAATATTCAGATTCCTAAGAAGACAGTACATTTATCTGTCGTCGGGTGACGGCTGTTCAGTTTGTAGCACTCTTTTCTTTTCTGTCGTTGTCTTTTGGCATCCTTCTATGTAAAACTGCACGTACACCTGTTGAGTATGTTTTGTCGGTGAAAGGTTAGACACGTCGTTACTGTATTGGTATCTCTACTATCGACATTTTTACAGTCATCGACGCACATGTTTTCAAATAGCAAACATGGTGTGGGCACTTTATCTGTATGGGATAAGTAGATGACATGATATCAATATAGATATAAGATTTCTCTTGGATTCATTTCACAACGCGGAATTGATTAGCTTAGCTTGATAGTACCTGTTTTTGGTGAAGCCTTTTGGATGTACCAGCGCAAAACTGCACGATATCTTTGGCTAGATTACAGATTGTATTTTAATCGATCTTCTTATCATAGTACACTCTGTATAGGAATTAGTTTCTTTGTACAACTTCATCTACAGCTTGTGTGTGTGTTTGTCGGTAAAAGTTTAGACAAGTCCTTATCGCATATGTATCTCAAGAGTTGACATTTGAAAATTGATGTCTTTTAATAGATAACCTTATTAACTGTGAGCGCGTTATCAGTGTGATGATAAAAGATGATATGATATCATTGAAGACAATTATTTATTGCTTTGGTATATTTTAATGTAGACTGACTCATAAAAACGTTCTGCTGAAGCCTTGTTGGTGTATAAGTGCAAGACAATACGGCTATCATTTTTTTATTTCATATGTATCACATTGAAGGTAAAGTGTGATTCTCTTCACAATAATGTCACATGTAATTTTTTCAGCCTATTTTCTTAACAGCGAAACGATGTCATCGTATTCGGGAATGCTTCACTCAACATCATGATTACTATATTTAGTTTGCTGTATAGTCGACTGTAACGATTCAAGAAAAGAGGTTGTATCAGATAATAAAGACACATTATCCCCTTTCCTACTGTCAATTGGTCCAGTGTGTGGCAGATGTTCCTGCGAACTATAACCGTATATTCGAGGCATCCAGAGACTTTGATTTTTTTTTTCAAAACTGTATCCAAAATTCGTAACATTAATGAGGAGATCGAAATTTTTAACTTTCTAACAAATCATCCCTTCATTAAAAAAAAACATAGGTCTGAACGCGCTGCTTTTGTATTAATATATTCGAATTACATTTGGGGGATGCACTTCGCATATTCGTCGAATGTATTTCGCTTACCGTATTTATCTCTTTATCTACAGCGACGAGTACGAGCGAAGATAACTTGGCCACTTAGATTTTAGGTCATCTTGTTTTTCGACCCCTCCTTTACCCTTTATACTTTGCTCTGTAACTCCTTTCTTAATTAGTTATTTCTGCTGTTAAAGGTTAGGTACGCCGTTCTGATAAGCTCAGCTGTGTCTGACTCAAGCACATGTTGTCGCCTTGTTGGCGACAAAATCACATTATTTATATCATCTAAGTGGACAACGAACAAATTTATCAATAACGTAAAGATACGGCACTGTTCAGATACATATTGTGTACAATTTCAAAATGGCTTAGCAGTATTCGACGATTGTAATCACTCAGCTTCATCAGTTTCTAAAATGTGGTTAAATAATGGACCTAAGTTGCTGAAAATTTTACTTCGCCTTCCCTACATAGCTGAAAAACGACTCAAATTGAGATACAGGGAAAGTTATGCCGTTGATATTAAACTGGAAAAGTTTTCAGTGTCTTTCAGCTTAATGTCCTTTTCTTGATTATTTGAAATTAACAGTAAACATGCTTAACATGCTAGCTTCAGATGCTATTATTTTGTCCGTATATATTTTCAAGTGAACAGCATATTCCATCCCTATCTGAAAATGCATAACTTGAAAGCTCTGAAAAATTATGGCTTGCTTTTATTAGGGATTCTAGCCTACTTGGCATTGGTTTCGTTCGAATTCTACCACTACTACGTCTTATTCGACTTTAATTTTTCTTCCGTATTCTTCGGGAATATGGAGTCTTAGTGCGTGGTGAACTTGGACTTTAAAAGATTACGTATCCTTGGCGGCTTTATGAGATTTTAAGAAAATCCCCAAAGTAGTATATTTTTAAACTACACTTCAAATTTTTGTGTAATGCTTCAACTTGGTCCGCTACAATGCGGAAATTAGATTGCGAGCGGTCATGTGACCTTGGGTGCTATATTGAAGTTTTGAAACATTTCAGTTAATCTGTAAAAATTGTCTTCTTCAGAACCAATAGATAATTGTATTGTATTTTTTACTCAAATCATTATCAGTATGAGTGCATACTAACAAGTTTGCGAAATGTGTTTGAATTGGTGTGCGCTATGGCAGCCATATATTGCCATTTTCGAACAACGTACTGTCATCAGAACCAACAAATTAAACTGAACGGGCAAGCATAACACCGAAATTTCTTGTGAATTTTTGGAGCACCTTCGATGAATCGTGACATACTTTCACGTTACTCAGTAATAAGAAGGGCCATAAGTTTGATTTTATCGGATATTAATTATCCAAGGAACCAGGAGTTTAAATTTTGTGCAATATTAATCACCATTACAACTTTTCCACACAGAAACTGGTCAGCTTTGGATTATAACATATGCATAATACCATTGTTCTCGATGTTTACCTACAAATGTTAGATCAGCCCAATGTTTTAACACCTTTAACGAAGCGCGTATGTGATTGGATAAAATGGCTGTTCTGAGCATTATTACATATGTACCACAGTTTACTTGCATCGAAGCGCACGCGTACTACCGGTATTTGAACTGCAGTGCAATACCAAAAACATTATGCCATTCCTTTATGTTAATGAGTATTTACCAATTTTGACCCGGAACTATTTTTGTTTGTAAACACAAAAAAATGTCTACAAGATTTCATTTCAATTTGGTTCGATGATAGTTATAGTAAAATGCATGACATTACCGATAAAATTACGACAAAGAAAATTGCATGCACTTATTATAGTGTGAGGATGATTTTTATTATCCGGAATGAGCAGTTTGTTTGTCAGCGAAGCAAAAACATTGACAACGGGCGACATCCGTTTCTAGCTCCATGGATACACAGTGGCCGCCGTGCTACGGCAGCCATCGTTCATCGAAACACACGTAACTGCGGGCCCAGCGGAGCCAATTGAACAGTTAACATTTTCAGAGACGTTTTTACCAGTATAACCGGACATTCCCTGTTTACAATAGAAAGTCACTTTTGCATGCAGTTTGTTCTGTGCTTGTGTGTCCTATACGCTATTGATAACAGTGAGCGCTTGTGTGCCACGGTGAACACTGAAATTTGATCGTTCGACAAGTTACATTTGCCGTATTTTAATCTTAAATTTCCCGTAAAAATCTTCGAACTGTTATTTGTATCGATCATTTAGAATAATTTCAAGCTCAAATTGTGAAAAAAATCAAAAGCGTTCCATGTTCAAAGTACTCTTCGTTTGGCTATCTGTGGCATATTGCTACGTAGCTCTGCATGGCAGGGCTTTGTGTTACTGGCGTTATACGGCCTCTAACCACAGCCCTGCAGACTGATATAGACAAAACCGCTGGTCCTCCTCAGAAATACGGCGGGCGGTTTCTCCGCCGAAAACAGCCGATTTTGAATCCAAAACTTGCATTGATCTTCGTTTACGAGCACATCCACCTCGCCTAGGTACACGATGTGCCCAGCCGCGCTTGTAAACTTACGCGAAGCCTACATTTCTTTATCTATGCGAGGGAAGCGTTCGTATCCGCCGCCATTGTTAATCTCATTCAACCCATGAGCACTCGGGCGAAAACCAGCCTTGCAAACAAAAGAGCATCGCGCGATATCGAGCATCTAAAGTCGAAGTTCTGAGAGGAGTGGAACAAGAGAAAATTGTGAAAAATATAAAACTCCTGAAGATAAAAAAAGAAAATTATTTTGTCAACAGAAAATGATCATCGTAGATTGTACATAGCTGAGTGGTGGTTAGAAATAATATTAATTACAGAGTGCAACATCGCGATGCTCTTTTGTTAGCAAATTCAATCAGCATCAAACGATATACAGCCAGACCAAAGGTGGCTGTGCCGTTTGATAGCCTAACTTATCACAAAAGTTCCATCAAATTGAAACCTGTGATATGTAAACGTAATATCTGAGTTTTTGTCATACTTTAAAGCATTTGGTCTTGTCAAAGTACGCTAGAATAACATCAGGCACGGTCACTCCACAAAATCTGGGCTGTCATATGGTTATCGAACTGAAGCAGACACAATGCTGATCACACGATCGACCACTTCTACTTTGCCAGAAATTAGAAACATTTTTGCAAGCTAATACCACAGAAAAATTACAAAATTATTGTGATGACTTTCACGCAGAGGCTTTTTTATGTAAAGGCAAAATCGCCCGTAAATACAGGAGCAGTGTTTGCATAACTAACTCTACGTAGAGAGACGACGAACGTTCCAGAGGTTTGACTTTGACTGCAACGGAAATAGGTCAAACCGGCAACGTGCATATAATTACGCATGCGCACGGAAACGTCCCGTGACATTTACGAAAGGGTCTACAGAGAGAAGTCGTCGGGGGATGGGGGGCTAGAACTGCAACAAATCGACATCAAATTGTTCAAGTTGGTGACGGTTATATCAGTTCTATAAAGATAAAATTACAATAAAACTTGCAACACACGAGTCTGGGCCGAAAAAAAAATAATTGCATTGTGTCCCACCAATCCACTTAGTGGATCCGTGGAGTGAAAAACTTTGATGTCCCCTACATCATGGACAAGGTCTGCGCCTACATAGATTGCTAATACTAGCATAGACAGCCGACTGAGAATGATACTAGAGGAAATGCTTCAAGGTCCCTTTGTGTTATCAATAAAGTTGCCACAAGCTTTAACTGGGTGCTAATTGCATTGTAAAGAGAAAATATTTTCATGTTTTACTGGTGCACCATAGGTACGACGCTGTGTTCCGTTCACTGTATTACCCTGCACCACAATAGAGGGAGACACCGTGGACGAACACAAATCACCATACACAGGCTTAGGTGGCTGCAAAGTTCGCAAGGACCAAAGACCACATGTACAATAAAAGAAGGGCCTTGGCTACTTCTTCAGCATCTACACACACGCGCTATACTCCGCTCTGCGTGGCAGGGCTACAATACGGCTACGGCGTAGTCATAGCCGAGCACTCTTGACTCATACCGGCCGTAGGGCTAACAGCTGACCATCGCACATCGGTTGACACAATGACAGAGAATTACTTTAATAGTAACCTCCTTGGTTATAATTTTAGGTCACGCGACGTACGTCAGTCCAACAAGGTAAAAAGTTATCTTCTATCTCCATGGTTAGTCATGGTGCCAGGAGCGTAGCTAGTACCTCCATGCTACACGGCAAGCATTGAGAAATACCTTGGTCATTGCATGCTCACTTTGTTACGAATGTCATTACATACGGCTTAGCTAGGTCTGCATAGTTTTCCCTGTTTGATGGACGTTTGTGTTGTAGGATCAGGAGTTAGTTTCATTTTGCATATTGGCCATAATGCAAAAAAAAAAATACTCAAAATATTTGGATGACATCAGATTAAATTTGATCTACTTTCAAATAATTCATCAAATATATGGGCTACTCTTCTGGCTTTACTTGGATGATGCCCGCGGGGGACTTTGACGTATCTCAACAAATATAAGGGCAATATTTTGGTGATTGTGTCGGATGATGACCAGTAAAAATTGGATGACCCTGGATGATCTTGGCACTACTTTCATGTATCTCAGTAACTACGAGTACTAGCAGTTTGGTTTCTGCTGTATACTACAATGGGTAAAACTTTCCTAATATTTTTTGTAGCAAACTAATTTCTTAAGGTAGAACGCACCTCGGGGACAGAAATTCGGGCCTTGAAATTTTTTCAATTTTCTTCTGACCTACCACTTGTGGGGGCTCATTTTGAAGCTCTTTGCGAAAGAAAAGTTTTCACCGTCTTAGTTTTTTGAAAATCGAAAATGTTATTTTTTTCCCATAGAGTTTACACAGGGATGGCGGCCATTTTGAATTTCAAATATCAAGAAATCGCAAGATATTTGTCTCTCTAGTACCAAAGTTTGCACGGTGACCCCTGATTTTTATTCTTGCTTTGGTAAAAGAATGGTTCAAAGTTTCACTGAGGAAAATATGAGCAAAAGTTTAGTCTTTCACTTTCGAGGTGCATATTACCTTAAGACTAAAAGTATTTTGTCTGCAACTACTGTGCGACAGCTGTCTACAAATGATATTGAGTAATGCGTCCCCTCTGAAATAAGATGGAGCAAATACCTTATTGTTGATTAACGTGATTTTTTCGATTATAAGGATGCCTTCCAGATTGAGAATAACACTAATTCTCTGAAAATGGAACGATTACCTGAAAAAGTCAAAGAAAGATACCTTAATATGAAACTAAACTAAATTCACAGTCAGATGACTCACACTGCATGAAAACGCAATAATACAGATAAATTCACATTAATGAGTTGTCTGTATTATAGAATAATACACGTAAATTCACATGAATCCACATGAATACAGGCTTTCTGAATACAAGCAATGGATTATTAACTGTATTCACCTGTATATGCACTATTCAGCTAAAATACAGGCAATAATTCATGCTAATACAGTAAGTTATAGCGTTTTTATGCAGTGTCAGATGACTCGGGGTACGAGGTCAAATGCATGAGTAGAGTTGTGTAGAATGTCTAAGCAAACACCCTGTAACGGTGACTAAACACTTATTATGTTTACAAGATTTCATTTGCATAACATAGACTTGACTTACCGGATGTGGGAATTAACTTCTTTGATACAGTCACTAAGTCATAAATAAAACATGTTTTAGTGCAATCAGTGTCCATATGAGTTCATTTGTTCTTGGTCATTGTCAGTATAGATTTTTCTTCGACGCGTGCAATGGCAATACCCTTGCACATGGCCAGTAGAGTTCCCTTGAAAACTCATTTAGCTGTAAACTCAAAAAACGATAAGATATCAATTCAACGGATATTTTGTGGGTTCAGAGACAATTTTAGCACTGAACAGTTTGAAATCTGATTATCAAAAAAGGTCTTTACAAGCAATTCTTGCAAGAAAATATCTCCTTCTCCTTGGCTTAATACCCTTCAAGGAGGCATTTCCCAATTCAACTGAACGTTAGACCTCAGCTCGATCTTGCTATGGATTGCGTAGCAGAAAAGTAAAAACTGATTGTGTAATTGAACTTCGTCTACTCAAATAAGTCATGGGTTAACTTACCTTTGCACTGATAACAGTTGATACTGGAATTTGTAATCTCTAACATCAAATAATGAACAGTGATTTTGACTGTTATTTCGATCACCTCCGACCCACTTTCCAGCGTATCGGCGACTGCGATAATTGCGAGAATAGGATTAATAGAGATTAGATACTCTACCGTAGCTAATCATGATTACTTTCAGAACAAGTAAAACTTATTATCATGAACATTAACTGATTTAAGGCTTACAGACTTAGGAACTTGTGATGTTTCATATGGAGCAATAACGATCAAACATTCTAAGCAAACAAAGTTCACTAAAGAGTACTTTCGTTGGAAAATAATCGTATCACTTGGACTCCGGTAATACTGATCATAGATCTCACTTTTTTTAAAAGTCATTCACAAATTTCTGTATTCTCATTATAATATTAATACTTCTAGACGTTGGGTATTGTCACAATCTTTCCACAGATGTAGATTTGAATGGCCTCAGGAGACGATAGTGATATGTGGGTCATTTCCCCCGAACACTTACAACGTGAGTTTTATTAGTCTAGAACATTCTCAAGGTCACAGTCCTCCACGACCTCACGACCTTGAATTCAATTTGTTTGGAACCTTCTAGAAATTCAATTGGTCGTGTTAGTCGAAATAGTTTTAGAACAGTGATTAGCATATCAATAGAAGGTCTATATTGCTCATATATTCTCACATACCTGGCCGCTGGGAGTGCGGGATCGACAGTGTGGGAAAAAGAATCTCACACACCAATGACCTTGTATCAGATTTCTCAAACTCATTGGGGATATTTTGTCTCACGCGAGCCGCAGGCGAATATGAGACAACATATCCCTAACTCGTGAGAGAAATCTGATACCAGGTCCTTGGGGTGTGAGATTCTATTAATCTCTCATATAACCATTTGAGTATAAATAGGGGACAGCACAGTTTTTAAGTTAGACGTTTTGGGATTGTGTTTCTGACGTTTTACTTCAAGACTTTTTAAACTCCGGTAGTATTAATTTCAAGATTTTTAAAACCTTAACGCTGAAGCGACGGGTTCCTACTAGGCCAATCATCACTTTTCCATGTTTATCGGTCGGAAGTTGTCAGTTTGAGTAGTTATGGTCTGAACTACCCTGAGCTGACATGTGATCTTTACTGTGTTGATGTATTCGAGGTTCGTACAGCCTAGGGAGCCGTATGTAAATGTCGAATACTATTTGCATAATAAAAATATTTTAATCACGCATTTGAGAGATGACAGACGGGGGAAATCGACTGTTAGCTACTCAGATGCATTTTAGGAGTCAGAAAGACGTATCATACAATTTTCAGTCATTTCTATTGGTCTAATGTCAGGCAGGATGTAGCACATTTCTGTAAAACTTGTCACGCATGTCAAATGGTAGGAAAACCAAATCAGACCATTCGGAAGGCCGCTTTGCAGCCAATTTCTACATATCAAGAAATAAGATACTTATAGACTATGTTCAGCACCTACCGAAAACAATATCAGGAATTGAGTACATATTATTGACAATAATGTGAATATCTACTCAATTCACCGAAGCCATACCACTGACAAACACAAAGGCAAAGACTATAGTGAGAGCTTTAGCCAAATTTGTTACTTTATTTATTTCAATTTAAATGTTTCCAGTCCGATTTTGGTGATGTTTTTTAAATGACAAATTGTGTTATTCAAACCCATATCTTGCATTTAATATTCAATGTTCCAATTTCTGCCTCCTAGGCAACTTAAGTTTTACCTGAATAAGTTCGTGCCTACCGGTGTTAAGTTCTAGTTGGTGCAAAATGTGTAACTCAGCAAGGGCACTACCTAAGGAGGCTCTATCTACATGTACAGTCAATTACTACGCTTTATGCAGTTTCACATTTTCACATAAATATTCCGTCAGACAGGAAAATAAGCCTCTTATCTGTTTGATCTGTGTTGATTGGCTCTTTTACTCCACTATATGTATTTTCTCATTAAAGATACTCTGACAAAATTCCTTCTGAACGTTCTAAGATTTTAGCTTTGAGGCCATGCTCCCTGTCACCGTTTATTGTACCTACAAAGTGTATCAGAGATTCCTCTGCTTAAACAATATGTTCACCTGCCACATAAACCAATACTAACTTATACTGAATATTGAAAGAGTATGATAATCTGCAAGGTTTGGTTGTGATAAATAAGGCTGCATTCAGAAACACCAGTGGAAATGGGAGGGGAGGGCGGAAGAATCCCAAAAAAGTTCTCAGATGTTTTCGAATACCCCCTGACAAACTCGCAATGTCTTCGAGTCCCCCCTTCTGACTTGCGATAATTTTGTAGTCCTCCCAAAAATGAAGGCAAAATGAGGCCGATAAAGTGCTTCGCCCAAAAATATTGAATGATATTACATAAGAGTCTATTAGGCAAACTATTAAGATTTGTCCGATAAAAATAAGCTATATCTCTACATTTATATGTGTGCAGTAATTCATGTAAATGCACGTTGAAATGGCAGGTAAAAAGTGCGTGTATGTACAAAAACTTTTGATCTTTTGCATTTGATCAATATGCTGATTCACTACACATTGTAGTCTAGTCTACAAGAAAACTATAAATGATTTTTGCCAATTTAAAACAGGCAATATTCGTTCATATATGGACCCTGAATAATTGACATAATTGTACTTGATTAGTAAAGGGTGGTTACATGCGCAGAAGTGTACGAGAAATTTGATTTTGGGATTTCGCCGAAAATGCTGATCAACTATACATTGCAGTCTATGAGGAAACTAAGAATAATTTTTTTACACTACAAAACTCGGTAAATCTGTGTGTTTATATACAATTGACTATTGATATTAGTGTACTCGATCAGACTAAAGTGGTTACAAATGCATGTGTGTGCAAAAAATTTTATTTTGGAATTTCACTGAAAGTGCTGATTCACTATACACTGTATGCTATAACTGTGGAAACTATGAATAGCATTTAGATTATTATCTCCCAAATTGTTATTCAAAAGTGTGACCTGAAGCTTCCAGTTGTTATTGACGACACTATGCACTATTCTTAATAATTCATGTAATCCGTCAAAATCCTTAAAAATTTAAAATGTACCTACGGCGACATAAATGTTTTACACTGAACTAGACCCAATGTATTGTCAATGGAAGAATGTTACAAAATAAGTTGTCCCCAAAATTGTCATCGTAAGGTTATGTTGAAATTGTTAGTTAATAAAGAGGCCAGTTTTGCACAACAGGGAGGATACTTAGTATAAATCATGACAACCTATATTTTTGCCTTAAGGTGGCTGTTTAGATTAGTAAATTGTTCAATGAACACTAAAACTTGCGCCAGAAATGCTCGCCGAAAATGCAAATGGTAGGAAATGAAACTGCAAGAAGGTATTTGAAAAGGAATTTGATATTCAATAAATTTTCAAGTACCCAGCTTTGCAATGTCATTTTTTCAGCTTCCCTGGCATGTTGTAAATTCTTTTAATTACTCCCGCCCAGAGATGTTTATGAATGCAGCCTAATGCTGGGTCAGTTCCTACCCGTACGGTATCTACATGGACATAAGCATAACATTAATGCTGCATAATCTGTCAAACGTAATTTCCCCATCATAAATCTGTGGTTCCATCAAGGACTCTTTTCCAAACAAAGATTTTCTGTTGTTCATGAAATCTCAGCATCTTTGACAATTTCTGTCTACAACTCAGTCATATTCTCTTTCCAGTTTGAGTTTTTATTCTTGACTGTAAGAAAAAAAATCCGCTAGCCACGCTAAAATCAAATATAGCGGCCCTTTTAAAGATGGCAGCCGAATCGACTTCAGCAATAATGAAATCATTGATTATTTTGGAAATAATCACCTTAATTTAACAGTTTTTGATGGCTATAGCCATGTTTTCGAATATGGTGAGTCTATTTCTGATATTTATTTTGTGAAATGGTACAAATTGAGAGAAAATTGCTCTGCCAATGAATTACGCGGCATTTGCTTTCCACGGAATTTATATATATTCAGGAGTATTATTCATCGATCTTTGTCGTTTTTCCCTTTGTTGGTTCGATTAGAATAAACCATAATTCTGCGACGCGTGCCTCGCATCAATTAAACATGTCAATCATGACAAGGTGTTAACAACATAGCCATCGTCAGGTGTGACCATCTTTTGTTACGTTATCAGGGTGTACATGACAAAATTTCTCTCCGGGAGGTTCCTTGTGTTGATCAACTCGTTCTCACCTTTGGCTGTAATCCGGCAAACGGCGGTTTTTCACCGCCGTTTTGGGGATTACAGCCAAAGGTGAGAACGAGTGAACCTACAATGTTTGTACCGGCCTGGTTTGGCATATTAGATAAAATGCTCGGCAGCTGTATTGGAAAATGGCTGCCACACGGCCGCCATCTTTGATTTTCTAGTGATTAGTATTGTGTTTTCCTAAGTGATACACCATGTACGGACCTGCAGTTTCATGCTTGTATCGTAAAATGACATTTTGCGAAAATACCATGCTTATCTTCTCTACTATATTATTTCTTTGTACAAAAGAAACTTAGAATTTCGGCTAATTTCTCTGGTTACTGACCAGATGGTAATGGTTACTGACTTTGCAAGATGTGACGGTACTTGTTCTGTTTTTAAATTAAAATCCTCTTGATGTAGTCTTGCTCTATGGAAATAGTATAAAAGTAGGAAACGTTAAATCTGAAGACATACAACTTAAGTCACTGTCATTTTTAGTTTTCCCAAATGTCAGACAAATACCCCATGTACAGCGTTAATAAAAGTTTCGCCATCACTGATTCATATGTATATCTATATTGCTCATATTTCACTGTATTACCATTTGGGAGCTTAGTCAGTAAGATCAATTTGATATAAAAATGATCATATTCATCATACCAATCGGAAAAAAACACTTCTTGTGGTAACTTACAATCGAAAGCCAACTTTTGGTTTGACGCTTGTAAACAAAGCTTGGTCTATGACCCTTATGAGCCTCATGATTTTCTATTGTATATCGACACTAACTCGTGCTATTTCCTATATTATATTACGTATTTGTATATTAGGTATTTTTTGCTAGGGAAAACCTAGGTAGCGACAAACCAGTAACCCTGGCCTCAATTTTCAGACTGTTGTTCAAAGATGGCTCAGAGGTACTGCAAATGGCAGGGTCAGCAAGCAAACATGTCACTTTTGTATTGTTTTTTCTTATTTTTTATTTGTTAATGTAATTACTAGTATTACATAGCAGACATTCGATTCTACATCACTACATTCTTTATCACCACATAAAACTCGAGAAAAGTACGATAGACATAATTATCAGAAACCTTCCCATTTTCGTCTTGCAATTCCTCTATTAATTTTGTTAACTATTCTGATTCTACGCACCAACTCTTCTTTCAAAAGTGTAATTAGACATAATTTTTTCAAAAGTAGAAGAATCCTTATTTTGACAATTTAATCATGATCTGTAAATTGAAAACACTGCAATTACAATGACGTGATTGATGCAGTTATATGCATTGTCCTTTCCAACGATCAGGTCTTTAAAAATAAAGTCGATTACAACATTTTAATAAATATTATTCAATAAATCACTAATTCTCTATCATAAAATGTGCAAGTCGCAGGCTATTTCAAAATATATATTTCTTTGTTTCTATCATGCCACAAAACCTACACAAATATTATCTGACTTTTCTTCACTTACAAAATTGTTCGTAATTTGACAGACTGGTATGTAAAACTCCTACATTGTATAACCAAAAGCCGAAATTTTTTTCGATGAAATATTTATAGTAGTGATTCATCTTGATTTTGTCAATAGGAGAAAGTCGATCACTAACTTCTGACAGTTTGACTAACGCTTTGTCTAGGTGTCATTGAGTAATTGCACTCGAGAATACTGGCTACTAAACCAAGTCTCATATTTGAAAAAAGGCCTTAGTTTTTTCCCAGTGTCGAATCATCAAAGTTTATCAACCGATTAGTCTCTCAATGCCATCTAATTAAGCAGCGACAAGCTCCAAAGATCAGAATGAAAGATGAGACATACTATTATAAGAGGCAACCTATTGGACAAACATCAGTGAAAATCTAGTGAATTTCCGTTCACGCGTTCTCGAATTCAATTCTGTTAAGCGTGCTGCAATGTGACAAAATGCCCGACGGTGAAAAGACAATTTTGGTTCGGTATGTTTACCTTTTGAATGGCCATAAAAAATTTACTCGACAGAATTAACTATTTAACCCAAACAGTATATTCACTAATTGAAATCAGTGTCAAAGGTTGAAATTAGGCTAAAGGATGATTTTCTAGAGCAATGTTTCCTTTCAGAGCAGTGTATACCGTGGCCGATGACTAAATAAACCACAGGGTACTGCTGGCATTTTTCGTCTAGAAGTTATGGATATGAGCAATAAATGTATTATTTTACCCCCGCTATCTCTGCACACCATTTCAAAGAAAGCTGTTTACAACAACTCGCTTGCAGCTCATAAGGTAAGACGGATTATAAGCTGCTAACGAGTGTATATGGCTAAGCATACAGCACTCAGAAGATAACTGACATGGATGATGTAGTACTGCCGCAATGCCTGTTGGCGTCAACAACTTCTTTGTACTTCAGTTTCAGTGCCTTTATCGTATGGTGGCACTGATCAGCTGTTCCAGCGGGGCTCCCTTTAAAATGACGCGAAGCTATGGCGGCGTTAACTGTGTAAGTGGACACCAATCAGGGCACCACGCGTGCACATGCTCGAGAAAATACCACTTTTTAGTTTTTTATTTCCGGCCGCGAAAACGCAGACAGACTGCAAAGCGGTCAGCGCGGAACTCTGCCGATCGAACTTTGGTGGTGGGGAATCAATGACCTTTGGCGATTTGAACCGACCGTCAATTAAACCCTTGTATAAACTCTCTCTTTGCAGGATTAGCAAAAGGTGACAAAAGGTTGAGATCAGTTTGTGTAATTAATGTTATAGAAATCAAACATCGTACTGGTCAAGTGTTTGACTGCGAGAACTCCACTAATGCGAGAACCTGGCATTGAAAATTGCTGCCTTAAAGGCGGACCCTACCTTTAAAAGGACGCCAAGGTATGGCAGCGTTCACTGTGTAAGTGAACACCAAACAGGCAACACGCGGGCACACGCTCCAGAAAATGCCATTTTTTAGTTTTCCCGGCCGCAAAAACACAGACAGACTGCCAAGCGGTCAGCGTGAAGTTGCTGCCGATCGAACTCTGTGGTTGTATTCAAACTAGGAAATTCGAGCGTTTGTGGTGGGGAATCAATGACCGTTGGCGATTTGAACCTACTATGGAAAGCCGTCACTGTCTTAGGGAGGTGTTTCCAACTCAATAATGTGCATTGGCATCGTTATTATACCATTAACATTATGATGATGTTCATTTACTCTATTGTGATGCCGATTTACAAAATAGTGATGTCCATTTACATCTTGATGATGTCAATTTACATTATGATGATGTCCATTTACATTATGATGATACCCATTTACATTATGATGATGTCCGTTTTCATTATGATGATGTCCATTTACATTATGATGATGTCCATTTACATTATGATGATGTCCATTTACATTATGATGATGTCCATTTACATTATGATGATGTCCATTTACATTATGATGATACCCATTTACATTATGATGATACCCATTTACATTATGATGATGTCCATTTTCATTATGATGATGTCCATTTACATTATGATGATGGGCATTTACATTTTGATGATGTCCATTTACATTATGATGATGTCTATTTACACCATTGTGATGTCCATTTATATCATGATGATGTCCATTTACATTATGATGATGCCAATTTACATTATGATGATGTTCATTTACATTATGATGATGGGCATTTACGTTATGGTGATGTCCATTTACATCATGAATATGTCCATTTACATTATGATGATGTTCATTTACATTATGATGATACCCATTTACATTATAATGATGGGCATTTACATTATGATGATGTCCATTTACATTATGATGATGTCCATTTACATTATGATGATGTCCATTTACATTATGATGATGTCCATTTACATTATAATGATGGTCATTTACATTTTGATGATGTCCATTTACATTATGATGATGTCCATTTACATTATGATGATGTTCATTTACATGATCATGATAACCATTTACATATGATGATGCTCAATTACATTCTATCTATTCTATCTATCTAGAAATTTGTATAGCGCCTAATATCCAAAGTTAAACAATGCTCAGTGGCGCTTAGAGTTACAATGAAAATGCTCTCTGGAAGATGTAGGTTTTTAAGCGTCTTTTGAAAATGTTGACATATAGGAGAGGTTTTTATGTCCAGGGGTAAAGAGTTCCAAAGGACAGGAGCTGCTACAGAGAAGGAGCGGCGACCATATGTAGTCAGATTCCATCTAGGTGTGTGCAGAAGACATTTATCAGATGAACGAAGAACACGAGACGAGGCACAAGGTGTTATTAAATTCCTGAGATATTGTGGAGCATTTACCAGCCCGACGCCCTCTAGTACGTTTTAAGATCTTATATTCCTTCAAGCAATTGAAAACATCAATGGGGAGTTTCTTACAAGCAGAATGTTTCAGATCTAGTGAACTTGACCTTCTATACTGTATTGGCATAACTGGTAAAACAGGTGTAGAGTGATTTCCTTTCAAAGGGCATAACTCTGATGCATCTGTCAGGGAGAAGTCATTGATATGCAAATGATGATGCTCATTAACTTTATGGTGATACCCTTTTACATCATGATTTTACCCATTAACATAATGATGATGGGCATTTACATCATGATGATACCCATTTACATCATGGTGATGGGCATTACATTATGAAAATGAGGGCAACTCACACATCGGCTATACCGAGTTTGTTTAATATTACGATATGGTGAATAAAAGGATCATTGCATTTATTTTATGTTGAATACATGGCGAGAAATCGGTGATCGATAGTGCTTTGTGATCTTGGTCCCCGGTAAACCGGTTTGTTGATTGAGTGATTCGTCTTAACGGTGTTTCAGAACCAAAAATGGGGTTCCTTTATCAGTCGCTCTCTTGTTTTGTATCCCCTCCGCTTGGTTGTGTGATGAAGTCATCTTCGTCCTCCAGGAGAAGCCAGATTCGTTATTGAGAGAGTTAGCCACTATTGACTGACTCTATAGTGAGCGATCGGGTGTGTGGTGTCATATTATAATTAACATGGCCCAGCATCGACCTGAGTTCCTGGACGCTCATAAGGATTTTTGTTTTAGGGCATATTTTGAGCGTTGCTAGTGCTCGTTATGTTAACAGTAAATGTACTAATTTGACAACGATTAGTTTATTTTAGGCAATTAAATCGATCATCCGAACTTTTGGTTTTGTGTCAATTTTTCCACAGGGGACTCGTGCTTGTTGTTTATTTGTGTCTGTTTGTTTGTGTGTATGTGTATGTGTTTGTGTTTGTTTATTTGTTATTTTTAATAAAACAACAGCGAAAAGCTGTTTTGTTAATATTGGTCAATAAAGAGTAGTTTACTTATTTGATTGTTTATTTATTTGTTTGTTTGTTTGTTTGTTGATACGTATTTCCGATGGTTAGGGTTAGGGTTAGGCTTAAGTTAGGGTTAGGGTTAGGCTTAGGGTTAGGCTTAAGTTAGGGTTAGGGTTAGGGTTAGGCTTAAGTTAGGGTTAGGGTTAGGGTTAGGCTTATTCACTCCCTCAATATATAGAGGGAGTGAATAAGCCTAACCCTAACCCTAACTTAAGCCTAACCCTAACCCTAACCCTAACTTAAGCCTAACCCTAACCCTAACCCTAACC
Source organism: Ptychodera flava (assembly GCF_041260155.1). NCBI lineage: Eukaryota > Metazoa > Hemichordata > Enteropneusta > Ptychoderidae > Ptychodera > Ptychodera flava. The sequence goes on along the minus strand of NC_091929.1, from coordinate 18,180,462 downwards.
CTAACTTAAGCCTAACCCTAACCCTAACCATCGGAAATACGTATCAACAAACAAACAAACAAACAAACAAACAAATAAATAAATAAACAAACAAATAAGTAAACTGCTCTTTATTGACAAATATTAACAAAACAGCTTTTCGCTGTTATTTTATTAAAAATAACAAATAAACAAACACAAACACATACACATACACACAAACAAACAGACACAAATAAACAACAAGCACGAGTCCCCTGTGATTTTTCATGGACTTTGTAATAGATTTCGGGTCGATATTGGTGCATGTTTTCCGGTGTTTGAAAAGCATGTTGTGAAAGGCTGTTTCGAGAAATAAATCTTATTTCTCCTGTGTTAGCCATTCCCAGGTTTCATGGTTTCGTTAACAATATTTGCTGTAAACGGCCTTTGAAATCGGTTTGGTCTGAGGAGAGTATCGGTTTATTTAATTCATGCCACCAACTTTGATACTTTAATATGGCAGCTTTCTCAGTTTTTGATTTTCTTTGCCAGGTGCTGTTTTTTGTATTGATCAGCAATCTTTTTAGCTTGGTTGATTGCAGTACCAATTCGATTACAGATTGCATCTTGGTTTTATACGATAAGTTGTGGCATAAAATGGAGACAAAAAAAATCAGATTCCCCGTGCTTTATCGTGAAACCTTTTAACTGTTTGAGTGATATGGGCAAAGTGTGTTTGAATTAACTCACCGGACTTTTCGGTTGTCGTTCCGGATATCGACGGAATGCTTACTCCTTCACATGTTGGTCAAAGTTACATAACGAGCTATGATTTTGTAAGAAAGATTTGTTTTAGATGCTCGTTTTATAGACCATGAGGAGTGTCGTTAGAAAACGACTCGAGGGTTGATCCCAGAAGTAAGCTCAGCTGCAGTGATTTTCAGTTCACTCTCCTGTGTTGATAGAGTCCTCCCTTATGTGCTCAGTTTAAGCGAGTAGGCCGTACATACGGAGACATCGCTATCTGTGCTCGTCTCAAACTGTTTGAGCTTGTTCTATTTGTAGCAAGGGAGGATGTGATTACTGGTTTGAGTATATTTACATTACGTCAACGTCAAAGTGGACCGTTATCTGATAGGTTAATTGGTTTCAGCCACTAAACTTTGATGAAGTTTATTTTGTCCCAATGATTTCCGTGTAAGAGCCATGGTAAAATATGAATATATTTTTACACAAAGATAATGGTTGAAATCACAGTTACGAGTGTAGTGATACATAGCGGCCGCCGCGTAATGCATAGAATAATTCTATGCATTACGCGGCGGCCGCTATGTATCACTACACTCGTAACTGTGGTTGAAATGATCCATGTATTTCCTTAGTCTGGTTCCCTGACCCATTTCCCCGGTAGAGGGCGTGGGGAAATATAGGGTCTGGTACCAGGTAGCCATCTTGAACAGAATTTTGTTCAAGATGGCGGAGGTTAGTCACCTGACATGAGAGAACATGCTACAACAAATATGGCTACTACCATGAAAACGCCGGTCAAAATTCGACTGAATCAGAGTTATGTTCGAACACTGGTATCCGAACTAAAAACATTGGCACACGAGACGGGAAACATAAACTGAAGGATTAATCCAGAAGTACGGGGAAATAGAGGTGATTGAAGGCTGGCTGTGATATCGCAGCAGTGCTTGTGGAGTGTATTGAACGCGCTAGGGTCATTGAGGTCATCTCCGACTGTGAATGTGCGTGACCCCAATGACCCGAGCACGTTCGATACACGCCACAAGTACTGCTGCGATATCACAGCTAATTGAAAGCAAACTTTGTTGGAACTGTGAACGACGATTGATTTCGATGGATAGAATGGTGTCCGAATTTCGTGAAAAATGCCAGGCATCATGTCGACGTTCTAAAAGTATCAAGAGGTGTGCTAAATCACAGTGGCTAAATCATGGACTTTCGACCTCCATGGCTTTGTGCTACAAACAAGAAGTTGGTGTCAAGTGAGCCTGATAGTGCGAAACCTAAGAAACATGAGAAAAAGTTACAAGTGTTACTTTCATCCAATCACAGCTTGTTTTATTAACCCAATAGCGTCCATGTTTACATTTGCCGGTACCTGACCCTATATTTCCCCAAGCCCTCTACCGGGGAAAAGGGTCAGGGAACCAGACTATGTATTTCCTGTTTTTTTTACTACGTTACATATGAGGTAGTCGATGGATACCCCGGAGGGTATTCTCGTGTTTGCTAGCCCTCGACTTAGATCACAAACGATCTTTTCATAAAACGGAGTGTCCGTGCTTGTAAAGTTACCTAAGAAAGCAATCAATAGCGGCAATGACGCTATTTCCAGGGCGCCGGAGGGCTAGCGCCTACTACTAATATTGGGGGCTTTTGGCGGAAATCGGCTCATAGCCAGTCAACATGGGAATAAAGTTGTTGACCTTGACCCCAACACTTGTGTCTGCCTGTATGTTATCAGTATAGGAACAATAATACTTGTTTTATTGTAGTTTAAATGGGCCGGGTTCGAGGCTGTGAGTAGGACGGTCTACGGACGAGGCTAGCTAATAGTTAATCAGAACTGGCTTCAACCCCAGAGCGTTCCCCACCCTCCCTCCCTACCCTAATAGCTTGCAATTGATTGATTTTCTCTCTCTCTCTCTCTCTCTCTCTCTCTCTCTCTCTCTCTCTTCTCTTTCCTTTCGGCTTTGTCGTCTTTAGAGTATGTATCTCATTACGCGTAGAGTGGAGTCAATGTCATTGTCGCTAAATGAGTCCATCACTCCATAGTCGTCGGACCGCCATATCTCCTTCTCCGATTGCGGTTTTTCTCTGTCACAGTGAAACAGGACCTGCCTCTGTTGTTGGAATCTTGGCGTAAGTGTTTGCAGAGATAACTCTCTCAAGATACTATCCATTCTTACTGGATACTGTGTTGAGTACTACTCTCGATCTCCCAGATAACTCACAAAAATTTCAGCTAGTTTAAACGAATGCGCATGTCTAAGATTTCGCATGGGGTTCTGGGAAATTTGACCATCATAACGAAGTAAATGGCCCACATAACGAAGTAGATGGCCCCCATAACGATGTGATAGAGCATCACCACAAATTGTACGGACATCATCATAAAGTTATGAGCACTATCATAATGTAAATAGGTATCATCATGACACAAATATGGATCATCATGATATAAATGGACATCACAAACATGTTAATGGCCGTCATCATAATGTAAATGGACATCAACACCATGTAAATGCCCATAATCATAATGTCATGATATAATCATGATATAAATGGACATCATCATTATGTAAATGGACATCATCATTATGTAAATGGACATCATTATAATGCAAATGGACATCATCATAATGCAAATGGGCATCATCATAATGTAAATGGACATCATCATGATATAAATGGACATCATCATGATATAAATGGACATCACCATGATATAAATGGACATCATCATTATGTAAATGGACATCATCATTATGTAAATGGACATCATCATAATGTAAATGGACATCATCATTATATAAATGGACATCATCATCATGTAAATGGACATCATCATGATATAAATGGACATCATCATTATATAAATGGACATCATCATTATGTAAATGGACATCATCATAATGTAAATGGACATCATCATGATATAAATGGGCATCATCATTATGTAAATGGACATCGTCATCATGTAAATGGACATCATTATAATGTACAAGGGTGTCATCATAATGTAAATGCCCATCACAATAATGTAAATGGGCATCATCATAATGTAAATGGACATCATCATAATGTAAAAGAGTATCATCATAATGTAAATGGACATCATCATAATGTAAATGGACATCATCATAATGTAAATGGACATCATCATAATGTAAATGGACATCATTATAATGTACAAGGGTGTCATCATAATGTAAATGCCCATCACAATAATGTAAATGGACATCATCATAATGTAAATGGACATCATCATAATGTAAAAGAGTATCAGCATAATGTAAATGGACATCATCATAATGTAAATGGACATCATCACGATGTAAATGGACATCACTATTGTGTAAATCGGCATCACAATAGAGTAAATGAACATCATCATAATGTTAATGGTATAATCATAATGCCAATGCACATTGTTGAGTTGGAAACAGCTGCCTAAGACAGTGACGGCTTTCCATAACCGACCGTCAATCAAAAGCTTGCATAAACTCTGTTTGCAGGATTAGCAAAATGTGACAAATGTTACAGAAATCAAACATCATACTGGCCATGTGTTTGACTGGGAGAAGAACTTCACTAATGCGAGGACCTGGGATTGAAAAGTGCGGCTTTAAACCTTTTTGTGGAGCCCATTCAGCACTTGTTTTGTAAACGAGGCTGTCTTTCCAGGTTCCGTTCAGCGTTCTCTGTATGCTTTCGTCCGCTCAGACTGCGATTAGCAGACTGATCTCATCGTCAGACTAATTGTTGCCACGAGATGTATGCTTAGTACTCTGTTCGGCAGCCATGGCAAAAGGAAATTAATGTTGGTTGGTGAGGGCGTTGAAAACGACTCTGAAGCGGCTCACAGCGAGTTGCAGATAGAGTTAATCCCTATCCGTCTCAGGTCTGGCCGGCTAAACTGTCTCAGATTTGAAACGTTTCTGAACCACTTTGTAACGTCAATACATAACTTTTACTCCACTACTAGACTGGATCCTTTCAAAGCCGTTTAATGGCCTATATGTGAGCGGCACTTTAGACAGAGTAGGGTGTGTTTGGTTATTTCTTTCCAAATAATGAACAGGGGGAAAATAGTCCGGGTCACTTGTCATGATTTTGGCTTCCGTGTGCATTTCGTGAAGACTCTTGTCAACATATATCATTTTGTTCCTTAATATCTGGAGAGTCCAAAAAACATTGTTGGCATTTTTTCTTTCCACTTTGTCAAGGTCAAATTCAAGGTCATTCGTTACTCCACAAATTCCACTGAATAAGCATTGCAGTGCTTACAAATGGCTATACTCATTGACCAAATTCATTTATAATAACTTCAGTGGTATTATTTTTGAACTTCACAGCTCATAAAAGATTTAAAAAACCTTATTGTTTCTTGTTTTTTTACCATTTTATATGAATTTATATGCAATTACAAGGATTTGCTTGTAATGCAGTTGTACATATTTTTCCATCGATGCACTGTGTTAAATAATGACACAGATCGGTTTTTGACATGCACTGTGCTGGACAACTACATCATAAATTTCCCTGCATCTCGGCGTAAGCCATCTGCAGTATAACCAACTCTGGTAGGTTGTAAATTCCAGACCTCTGTTCAAAATTTCACTGGTGTAGACGGGATTGCTGTGCAGCTAGCAGTATGTACTCTCTGCTTGTATTGAGAGATTGAGAGTAAGTCATCCCTTTTCCTCGCATTTCTCTCCAAGTCATATAAAACGATTTGTATTTTTTCCTAACAATAGCAGGGATTAGAGACTTGTCGCTAATCATAGGCTACATGCAGAAGCCATTTATCAAAACTAAGCCTCTGTACTGAGAAATATAGGCTATTACATGTGCCCTTTGAAAATCAACTCCAGTACGCACAATGTTGTACTAACCAAGACAACCATTGGTAAAAAATTGATACTGAGTACGAAAAATGATTCATTTACAATGGGTTCAACCTTTATTGTGAGACACTGGAAGTCCGTGGATTACTTAGGGTTAAAAACGACGATATTAGACATATACGGTGTTAGTCAGTTTCTCAGAAACCGTTATCCAAAGGCTATTTACTCGATATTTTATTTTCACGGAATCTTGACATTTAGTGGTTGCGTTTCACGTATACATATTCCACATAACTGACATTGCATGCAAATAACTTCGTCAAAACTTTCAGTAAAAAGCATTTCATTCCTCCGAAAAGAGGACGTTATGCCTGATATGTCAGGAAGCAAGTGCTAGGCTTGTGTCACGTATCCCACTGAATATGACACAGTGCTTGAGTTTGTTCACCAGAGAGGTGAATTTTGTGATGATGTCTTTTCAAGAATATGTTCAAGACTCAAGGATGATGATTCCTCTTCCCTTCGAGATGGTGGTGCTAGCTGGCATATAGGGAATGCTATGCAAATACTTGCCACAAAGGTCTACTCCAGTGGGCAAAATTGGGCTATGAAAAAGCGTTAGAGCAAGGTGATAGCTCTGTATTAATAGGTTTAGCTCGTGGACGACCCTGTAAAGCTGCCAAAATTTTGAGAAAAGCAATATCATTTTCAAGAAGTACACCAACCAAAGGCAGTCTTATCCAAGCACTTCTGAGAGCCCATTATCAAACAAAGATATGGAAAATGATATCATTGCCTAACCCGACTTGCCACCTCCAGCAAACTAACAATGGAAGCTGGAGGAGAACACATTCATACCCATAGTATTAGCATGCTTCCTCCTTTCCCTGAAGCTGTTGTGCATTTGATCAGATATTCCTGTAAACAAAATATATGCGAAACAAATATCTGCTCTTGCAAGACGAATGCAATGACATCACATGTACGGAAATGTGTCACTGTGAGACTGGTGAAAATTATTGTCAGAACTGTTCACCTCCTATAAGTGACACTTTTGTTGATGATTTTGATAATGATTAACAACTTAAGCATGAAAATCTTCTCTGTTTTTGAAAGTCACTCATTCAGAGTTATCAAAGTTTTGCTGTGTGATCGTATTACTTTTATAACAAAACTTTCTTCAGATTAGAGATTATGGCCTTAAAAGTCATTGACCTTTGACAGGAAATGTTAGACATCTGACTTCCTGAGAATGTTATATAAGTTTTATGAATCTGAAATTGTATACAAGATAATCATTTTGATGTTTTAAGATACGGAAGGCATTTCTACGAAAATTAGAAAGAAATTTCATACTGACCTTCAATTGACCTTTGGTAAAGTAGTTCTATATATTTTTAATACAATAACCGTTTTTTGAAAAAAACCTCAATGTTAATGATTGTAAGGAATAATTCACATCAAAATGCGTGTTTCCAAAGGTAATATGGTTGCAAACTGGCCATAAAGTATTTTTTGTCGATTTTAAGGAAATGACCTTGAAAAGATCTTTAGAGTTGTCAGAAAAAATGCCAACAATTTTTTTTTGAAAAACTTGGCCATTAAGTAAATCGATGAGCTAGGTTGGCAAAATTTTCACTCAAAACACACGGAATGACAGTTGACCCCGGACTAAAAGGATTTGCAAAGTGGTATCATACTAATCGAGTCCAACCCCCTGCCATTCACAATCGCTTACAACTTTGCCATAGAGCGCTATGTTCTATATTTAGCTTGGCTATTGAAATAAAATCTATATCGATGTAAGTACATATTAAATTATAACATTTTGTGGTAGGATAAAAATATACATAAAGAAAAGTAACATGTTAGATAAACAAGAGATGACGTTTCAACAGTTCCACCAAACTGCCGGGACTGCTAGGGCATCCAGTCGCCGTCTACACCAGCGTGTAAAATGCAATGTGATTTTATGCAACCATTAGTTCTCGGAAAGGGCCATGGTTCATAACTGCGGAAGTTTCTGATCAAGCAATCCCGATTATGAGTGACATAGCGAATAGAATAATGGCCGACATCACAATAAAAATACCTGCATTTGTATACAGATATAGATTGGCAGTGTCTGTGATCACGGAGATAAAAACATCTGTGATTCAGTTAGCTGCTAGTTTTTTCGAACTTCACGCGCCTTGAAAACCGATTAACTACGATCGTTTCTTAGACAATAGCTTCCCTTATAGCTCTTTACAACATTTCTGTGTTGAAGACCGTTTCTGGAGTCATTTTGACATGAACCAATTGCCAGTCAGCGGCGACAAAGTAAAATGAGAGAATTTGAGCAAACTTGCTTGTGAAGACAAGGATGTCATATTATCACAGGATCAAAAGACAGATTTAACGATGCGACTCAGGTTCAAAGGTCAATTTTAGCAAATTTTTTTTCATTTCAAATTTCGAACAACTGACACGTGGCCTTTCTTTTGGGGAAAGGTGTTGGGTCACATCGTACCGGGAAATTCCTGAAATATTACTAAAATGGCAAATTATCAGCTACACGGCGTGCCATTATTTCCCTTTTGTCTTAACGGTCGCGGATTACCGACCACGATATCTTTGATAAACACACAGAGATTATGTATAGGCTTGGCGGTATAGTGCGCATGCGCTACCTTCAACGTTATGCTCAGCGTTTTGAACTCCGCATGTATCGTTACGGCAAACACGTCGAGCAGACTAGAGCCGTCACTCGCGCTCAGTACCGTCGAAAAAGCAAGCGAGGTCCACAAAAGCGGACCTGAAAAAGACGGCAACGTGCGCAAAGGTCGATTTAAATGTAAAACAGTCCGATTTTGGCTCATACTCCCTGCAATAACCGATTGCAGAGTCAGATTTGGCCGAGGACGCAGACGTTAACGGAGACGTGCTCAGTTAAACAACTATGAAAGTATTTGACACGCTGCTTTTTGAACATATTAGGCAACGCTGATTACATTCCCGAGTCCAAAAATTAGCCTGAGCGAGATGAAACTTCTGTTAGTTGCGATAATTTTATCACTCTTGCTGTACATGCTTGGTGTTACTTGGTGTTAGTATCGTGGTTCTTTTATATTAAACTCGAAGTTTCATCTTTCTATCGTGCAGCCTTTTCGTGTCTGCTGAGAAACCTTGAACAACACCGTACCCGACAACACGCGACATTTATGTCAAGGAGTTTCCCAAGCGAGTGCATGAGTTCATACACACATGATGCAGATTCACAAGAGCAAGTTCACCGATCTGCTAATTTTTCGAAACGAAATGCAAATATTTTTTTATTTCATGCCTTTTCTTTCTTTAAATATAACCCAAAAATTAAATTAAGCTTACATCAAACGTGGATTGCGAGGCTCACAAATGATTCTTGGGTGCGTGTTGTCTAAACTTTATCTATACCCGCAGACTCCACAGTAGACTCTCCACAGTCGCTGTGCCTTGTTTTGTGCGCGCCCACTATGGGCCTGCATTCGAAGACTGCGCTGTGCAGCTGTGAGCACGCGCTGCCAGACACAGCAACTGTCAGTTTTTGCAAGTACATGAATATTCATAAGGGTAGTGACGTCAAAAGAAACTTCTATCTAACTGGGCGGAGAGAATATATACTAGTAGCTGGTAGACTTATATACGTGGTATGTTTTTATTTTCATTTTTCCATTTATTTGGCTATGCTACTTGTCATTTGTTTTGATTAACGGATGTGTGGAGTTCTATAAAGTACCCGGATCAGGCAGAAATCCGACCGGTCGCTTGCAAGAAACGTCCAGACCCTGGGATTCGCGTCGCGTCTCTGAAGGGCGCGCACGTTCCAACAGGGGAGAACGCGAATCGCAGGGTCTCTGCCAGACTAACTCCACAGCTGCTAGCTGGACCTCAACACTGAACGTAAAACAAACCCGGCTCAACTTCTGGAAGTGCTGAAACTAGCAATTTTTCCTATATGAGGTCATTCATCAAAAGTTTGATTAAAAGTAAAAATCTCCGAAATAATTATTTGTGCGCTGCTATTGCGCAAGTCGAGTGACTCCACTGTAGACTAGTCGACACTCTGTCTCTCGGAACACGCTGTCGATGACAGCCTGCACTGTGCTACGCTACGTCGTGATTATTATTAGTTTGATAAAATCGGTACAAGAACACATATAAATAAAGTTTGAAAAAATTAACACGAGTCAATCTCTCCCGTCGTAACGAAGGGCGACAAGTTTGCATTGCGGTGCAAAAGCTAAGAAAATACAACAGACATTTTATGTTGTCAGGAGTTACATGTGTTCCTCTCATCTTGAGGTAGGAAAACTAGCAACTGACGTCCCGTTCGCACAGTGTCGGCGTGGATAGAGGGACTGTGGTCGGCGCTAACATGAACTTGACAATCATTTTTCACAAAGAACATGCATAAATTGCCGATCGCGAGACAGGAAGTAGACAACTTGAGTCAAGAACAAGTGAATGCCCGACGCGATCGCGCGACAACAGCACACAGGTCTCGATCGGATAGACTTTTTTACACAAGTTTCGACGTCTCAGTTCGTCTTGACTGTGAACACTGGTAACCAGATTGTAACCGTTGAGACAACAGTATACAGTTAATCTACTAGTTAAACGTTCCAAAAATGGATTAAATCGCTAATTACCCCTCATGTGTTTGTTGTGTAAATACCACCCACTGCTGGCACTAAGCATTTGCCAGTTCAGTGTATAATTTCTTTCTATTTTCACACGATCTGCAATCCTAAACATATTCTAAATTCCCAAAACTTACCCTTAATATTTCAACTTAGTCCTGGTGTAAGGAAATTCGCAGAAAATGGTGCGCGACTCAGACTTCTTGGCCACAATGGGTGACGCATAGGTCGTTTACACAAATCGTCCATTTTCTCAGTTCCATTTTTGGCAGTGCGTACATTATTCAAATAAGTATAAGTCGGCGGCGCCTGGACAGATTAGCCTGATTTTTCACCTGTGGATAGTGAATGAAAATATCGGCACCATTTTACAAGCGGTATAGCCACAAACTGATGACGTCAAATCGCCATACACAATACACAGTGCCGCAATTACAAGGCATCTGTGTTTTGTGTACGGCGATTTGACGTCATCAGTTTGTGGCTATACCACTTGTAAAATGGTGCCAAAATATCTGAAAGAGCGTGTCTCAGATTTCCGATAAAAGGCCTGGAAGTGAAGATATCCTGACAAATGTGAACAAAGGCCGATAATTTATGCAAAAAACGTCAAGTTGACACTTTGAAGGCGCATTGTGCGAAAACAAAAGCGAATTTCAAAAATCCGGTACACGGTTTTTTGCCCAGTATACCCAGCCGTCAATCGCCGTAAACAGATCACCAAGGCCGATTTGAGATTTGTACTTACACTTTTTTGAGTAAAAAAATAAAAAACACGTGTTTTTTGAGTAAAACAGCTGTATGCGCACTGTTTTTGAAAAACTAACAAATTTTCTGAACTCTTCGGTGACCGAGCAGATAAAAAAGTACCACATGTCGGGTGTGTGACCACTTCTTTGTGAAAATGAGGATTGAAAATAAGTGACAATGAACCTGAGTCGCTACCTTAAACCCTTTTATGCAACTGCATAATTTTGCATAAGTTGTTCTCCTGTTGCAAGCGTCTTTATGCACCCGCATAAAGGTGTGTGGCGGAGGTGACAGTGTTCCTATTGTTTGCACCTTAATGCTGGTGCATAAAGGAGTATAATGGCTTATCTAAATTATTTACCTTTATGCATGGTATAAAGCTGAGTAAAAGTGTCTACGTTTTTTCAACCCTCTGTACACACTTTCCGTACTTCTTCTTGATGAAAAATAAGGTTCCAATGTCTCACAAGATTTGTTTCAGGTGTGTAGAGGCTGCCTTTGAAATTTGAAACGTTAATTTTTCAAAGCACACCATTCTCAGTGGACGCGGTACGCTGTAGTTTGTAAGCCAGGGCAGAGACAACGCTGGTTGTAAATTGCAGCTTTTAGGGTTTTGGAAGAAGAGACTGATCCACCTAATCACTGGACGCCTTTGAGTAGATAACAACCATGAAGTATACCCATTACGTGTTTTAGCAATTTTCTATTCCACCCCAACAGTACATTGAACAGCCATGTCGAAATCAGTGTCAACGCTTGAAATAAGGCTGTTTGGTGATTTTCGAAGCGATGTACTTATCAAAATCATTGTGTGCGGCCTTTCCAAAAGATGTTGTACATTACCACAGACAAAAACGTATCCGCTGCACCACTCCAGGTGACTTTTCTTACGCGCAAAAGGAAGGAGGCTTACCTAAACTCCCATTTCTTTCTGGCCGAAGTCATGCCCCGAAAGTGCCCTTTGTCTGCGACTGAGTGTGGTCATTGTATGGAGTTTGGAGGCGGCGCAGCCGTAGCCGGATATTTTCGCCATACTTGTTGGCCTAAGCTTGAGACAGGTTACTTTTGTCGCACGTCCGTCTCGGAAAGAAAATTACGGAGTATTGTATTATATTTTGCATAGTCGGATTTATGCCCTTGTCAACTTACACCTACGAGGAAGGTAAAAAAGTCAATTACCCCAACTCGGTTGTAGGTAAAATACGAATTTTATTTTTGAAATTTCGTGAATTGCCACTAACTCATCGATAACGTGACAGGAAGAGGAAAGTCTATCATCGTTCGTCTATGAATACATATCTGTTTGTCAAGTTGGAGTAATACACATTGTCACCCCATAAACGTTCAATCATTCCCTTCTATTAGTTTCCAGTCAGCCAGATGCAACAATTCGTGACAAATCTAAAGATTTACAATTTAAAGACGCCCCTCGGGTACTAATAGCGGATTACTAGAAATGGACGCTCATTTTGCAAACCGACGCTGAACGAGTAAGACAAAGGGGAGCTCCCGAAAACGTAGAATTTTCATCATTTATAGGAGACTACTTGCCAAATTTAAACACCTACTGTAGCGTAAATATGCTACCCAGCAGTTGAGGGTCTCAATTTAAACACTAAATAAGTTTAGAGGTAGATTTCGATGTCTAAATGTAACAAGGACAAAGTGCCGTCGATTTACATATCAATGCATATCAGTACACGTCACTGGCATCGACTGTCGATCAAACGCTTCTTCAAACTCAGCCTCGTATCAACGCAATGTTTGTAAAATCTCTGGAAGCGTTTGTTTAGTAAATCAAGAATAAACACTTGTAACCACTTTGCCTTGCTTGATCTTCTAACGGTAGCCCGAAACATAAATGTTCCGAAGATCAACACGGTTTTGTAAAACCGTTGACGAACTTTTCCTGGGACCTGCAAAATACCTACCTTCGATGCATTCTGAAAACAAAACGTAGTAACATTAGTATCTAGGTCGGTATAGTTCGGTATACTCTTTTTGGAGGATGTGGTGGCCCTGAAAAGGGCCGTTTTGGTTTGGATTGAACGTAGAGAGGAGTGCTCATGACCACCTATGGCCAACGTACGGTACCCCGGGCAAATTAGGATACAGTGACCGTACAAGGGAAGTTACACAGAGGGGCATAACAGGTGCAGCCACGAACAATGCAGTTTTAAAAAGGTCCTTACTATGATAAGATACATTGTGCATGACAAATAATGTGAACTGACTAATTTAAGTCAAGAGGGTAATTAATTAGCTGTTCATAATTTGCCCTCCCACAGAAAATTTTTCGACTTACTCTCCCACTCTCAAACTTCATTTTTACTCACTCCCCACTTATTTTTGCCTGTTTCCCCTTCCCACTGTGAATTTTTGAAGCTCCCTCGCCCCGTGGCGAAAAAAAATTGCCAATTTCCCCTGCCCTGGAAACAATTCCCCTCAAAATATTTTTCGCCAAGCCCTGTCCCCAGGACAATCAACCGATATCCGCCCTGCCCTACAATTTACAAAACAAACTAAAATTTGCTCCCCTACCACCTAAAAACATGTCCCCTACCCTAGCAAAATTAAAATTTCCCCTGCCCTCAGAAATTGCTCCTGGAATAGCTTTTCGATGAATAGCTCCGTTGGCTGCACCTGGGCATAACTTCCCTCCTTGTGACGACGACATTATCTGCCTGCATAAGTTGTTGCTTTTGCAACAAATACCGCTCGTCTCTCCAAGCATTTCTCCGATCCAACATGTTCCAGAATTTTCGATAATGTCGATGTCGAATCGACACGTTGCCGTTGCAGGGCTCCTGACCATTGCCAAGCCATTCCTGTCTGTTTTTTGCCACACAGGGTTGGCCAAAACAATGGGGGCATTCGTTGGCGGCGGGATCTCGCGGAATTAGAAAACGACGTCCGCTGTTTTTACCTCTCGACTCCTACCTTGTCCACTCCATTGCTTTCTTGATGCGTGCTTGCGGTACAGGAATCGCTCTGTTCTGTCTTTTCTGACAACGCGACTTCTTTGACTTCGGAAGATACACAACTTGCCAGCCACGGTCATTGAAAATTTCTTCGATGACACGTAGCTGCTCTTTGGACACGGCGATTCCGACGTCGTCACCCATGCTGAAGCCAAACTGGGAATGAAATACAAGGGCTTTTCTAGAGCGATTTGAATCCCCCCCGAAAAAAACACATTCACACGTATTCTCATTACCATGCTTGTAAAAGGCAAAGGTCGTGTGGTCGAAGTTTGATACCACAACAACAACTGCAAGATGCGTATTTTGATACCACAACATATCATTGCCAACTAAAGGTGTTGTTGCTAAGGCAGAATACAATTGACAGGAACTTGTGCCATGTCCTGTGACAAGGTGTAAATTTTACACAACAAAGCTGGCGAAAGATGAACAGGTAGCTTGTCACACTACACTGCAAATTTTTCTGGTTTGCCGGCCAGCTAAATTCAAGCCAAAAATAAACCGGCTTGTTTGTCAGTAAACGGATTGTTTCGAGTTGTGAATTTTGGCTTATATTTGGCTTTCTGGCATGCCAAGTCTGGTTTCTGTGCATGCCAGTTTGGGTTTTGATACAGCATATATACATGCCAAGTAAAGATCACTTCAGCTTGCCAGTAAGCCAGTTAGTACTAAAGAATGGTTTACAGGCAATCCACTATTATATGAACTAGGCTTGCTAGCAAGCCATGTTTAAGATACTGTGGCTTGCCCATATACCAGATAATGCTGAACAGTAGCTTATTTATACCAATACCACACTTCCATGGATCAATAGTAAGCCAATTCTGGTTCCATCTGGTTTGAAGATATGCCAATATTACTGCAATGTAGCTTACCGACAAACCAATTTCTGACTAATTCTGGTTTACAGGCAAACCACTGTAAGGATTCCTCTGGTTTACCAACAAGCCATTACAAGGGGGGAGGGGAGGGATAATTATTTCTGACCATCCTTCAAATTTAAATTAATGTCTTCAAATTTTGTAGACACAGAGGAGGATTATCATCCCATGGAATGGCCTATTGGGTCCTCTATGTGATGGAGCTACACAAAGCAGGACTGTAAAATATCTGAAACACAAACAACAGCTGAAATAGTTAGAAATCCTGCAAGCTACATTAAAAAAACAACAACAATCATCAAAATGAATTTCAGACTAACATTTATTGCAATTTACAAGAAATGAAACAGTCTTTGTTGCAACATAATTGAATCTAATACTTACAAGGGAATACTAAAAATGACATTCTTAAGAATGCTACTTGTAAAATCATACTGATAACATAATTTAATGCATCTGATGCAAAATTGCTAGCGGTTTCACTGGGAAATCCCCTGTACACTGCAGACCACTCATAATTGTCAGCCCATTTACTTCTCATCCAAGCTTTGTCAAGCCAGAAGTACTCTACAAATTGAAATGTTCCTTTCACACATCTGCCCTTACGGAAAACCTATGTCCACAGTAGACGAGAGTAGATCTATGAATGGTCTGCAATAGACTTTATGTAGATCTACATCAGGGTTGTGTAGATGAACAGCCACAGCAGTTTGTGTACATGAAGCTTTTCTACAGATATTGTCCACACCAGACATGACTATGTCTACATTTCACACTAACTTCGTCTACGCTTGATCTACACTGATCTAACATCCAATCTAAGGGAGTTTCATCTACAAAGTTCACTCAGGCAAACAAAGACTCATCTACTTCTACTTCAAAAATCACCATCTTGTCTACATTTAATCTAATGTACTGTTTCTTGCTGTATACTATGTCCAACAATCCAATCCCTTCAAATTCTATGATTGGCAAACTGCAGGATCCATGCGAGAAGGCATCAGTAAAAGACAAGACATTTTACCTTACATTTGAATATATACTGTACAACAATAGAGAGAAGAAATTAGTGAATTAATTTTTTTTTCATCCTAATTAAGGCACTCCTGTTTAACTCGAGGAACACAAATGCAAAATATCACAGGAATCAAACTACAATTTTGTGGTAAAGTTAAAAATGTAAAGATTATCCAGTAATTAATTTTTGAAAAAGTGACTTTAAAGTGAATCACAATAAAAAGAATAAAAAATCAATGTTTTCATTGATACTTTCTTCAGATGGGTCAATACAGTTGCATCTAACCACGGGCCGGACCCTGATCTAATTCGTAAGTTTTTAGCTTGGAGTTATGTGACTAATTACAAACTTCATAAATATGCAAGTGAGCTATTTGTTAACTGATAACTTTATTTCCTCGGTTTCATATCCAGCAAACAATCAAACGAACCTGTTTGATATCCCAGCTGCTTTTAATTGTAAAAAATAAAGTCAAAACTATCCTCGTATAAAACTTTCTGAGTATCATTGAGTCACTTCTGAATCGTGTGAAAATCAGCAGCCACGGCCCTATCTCTCAGTCAACTTACAAATAATTGTATTGACATTGTTATCATTGCCACGTAACAGATAAGACTACATAATACATTGTTATTTTGGCAATGGCATTTCAGTACACATGCATAACACAAGTCAGCTTTAAAATTACCAGTACTGCTTTAAGTAATTTTTTCACCTGAGCGACGTATTTTCTTGCATTTTCATGGAGAGTTCGCGCATGGACTGATCTCCCCACCACCTTTCAGCCTCCACCTCTTGCTCTTTTAGAGCAAATGACCTTGTAACTGGCTTCGATTTCCGGGTCAACTGTGAGAGTTGACCTTATGCGCATGCGCAATCAGAAGGCGCCATGTATTCAACGGTTCAGCATATCAATGCATATCGGGGAGAGAAGCCAGCCTGCTCACCATTCGTACTTCAACAAATCTTATTTTTCAAGCACATTTTCGTCATCTGTACACCGTGGAAACAATGTGACATCAATTCTGATATGCATAGAAAGTGTTCCGATCGAGAATTACATCGGGTTGAGACATAGGTTGGCATCGATAACTTGACGATGGCAGTGCCTCTACACTGCCAGTATACAGCTGTACTGGTAATGCGGTAATTGTAATGCAACTTGTAAGGTAGGCCCGTGAGGTAGGCAAGGTTTGTTGATCGCCTGTTTTAATACCACGACCATATGAATTTTGATTGTGTAACATGTAGAATATTTCAGTTCTAAATTTTTTAATAAAGCGTCATTGAATGTACTGAAATGCTTTGTATGCAGTTTGTTCTGTTAGGCCTAATCATGTAATGATGTATGTACAGTTGAGAAAGATTTTGAAAAATTTGAGTAGGCCTAAGCATGCGCAATGTTCTACTCTCTGTTTCGACCTGAATACCACTCATGATCGGTCATTGAATGATTGATTTTTCCAGCGTGAGATATCTCATATTATGCAAAGGTCCATTGATACCATGGTGCTCAGTGAAGTTGCCAGCAAATTACATCAAGAGGATGTTGTTGTGATATGCAATATTGTGATACTCATCATGAACTGCAGCCCTAGCCTGTGCTACACCATGGCCATCGGTCAATTTTTAAAGTCTAAAAATTGATTGACATGTTAACATACTTACATTTTCATTTTCAACACTTTTGCAAAATCTCCATGCCTCACTAATTTCTTGTCTTTGTCTAAGCTATCTTATACGTAATTTATTCCATCTACATCTTGTCTACCTTTCATCTACATTTTATCTACTCTCTAAACTATGACCTGATGATTAATATGCACAAAAGTAGACGAAGCAACAGATCTACATCTTGTCTACATTTCATCTACCTGAGATCTAAATTTCATCTAATTTTTCATCCACATTTTGTCTACATTTCATCTACTCTCTGAACTATGACCTCATTAGTATGCACAAAAGTAGATGAAGCAGTTCATCTACTGCCCAATTAAAATAAAGTCTACTGTAGGTCTACTTTGGACTAGATGCAGATCTCAATTTCCGTAAGGGTGATGTAATCAAAGTTTGAAACCCTACATAACTAAGCAAACCTAGCACAACATTGTCTCTTTCCATGCTGCAGAATATAACACCTTCAAGAAAAACACAAACTGTTTCCTCCTTTATAGACGAGCACACCTAAACAGGGCTGCTGCTTTGCATCTCGTCCACAGAATGTGAGTTTCCAGCATCCTGCAATATAAAAGATGCAAACATTCAAACTCTGCGGTCCAAGATGAGCTCCTGGTAAAACACTCAGTGCCCAGCTACTTGTACAATGAGGGCAAGGCCTAGAAACTGGTATGTTTAGGGAATTTGTACAAGTATATAACAGTCATGTTCTTAAACACATACTTGACTGCAGGAACACAATTTTCAAGTCTTTCTTGGTGCATCAATAATCTGACATGACTGCTCAGGGCAAGTCTCTCAGTATGACAAAGATAGCTCTTACAAGTTACTGTCAATGTCATAGGCTTGCTGCAACAGTGCACTGGCAAAAAATGTGTGAAACTACGGAGTGAATTTCACGATAATGAATTTCAATTCAAGAATATCAAAATGATTATTACAAGACAAGATATATCAGAGTCACAGTGCAATGTCCTTTTGAGGCTTGCAAAGAAGTTAGTAGACCTTTGAAAAAGCATTTTATCACTCTGGCTATGCAACCCTCATCATTGATGATATACTTCACATGTATGTATTTTGAAATAAGTAAATGAGGCTCCATTAACTGTAGCTTTTGTCTACTTCTTCAGTATTTCAGTACTGTTTACCAACTACAATTTCTTGGGTCTACTTTCCACAGCATACTAAAATGCCAAGTTTTATAGCCTGTATATTTGATCATTTTTATAATTGACTAATGAAGTCTTGTACGGCCCTAAATGAAATTTTCAACAATAACAATGCTACATGTACATACTGTATTGAGTAGCTAAACATTTGGGATTTCGTCATGCTTCAATGACTTGAATGGGAAACTGCAGTTGATAAGCAGAACAATTGTACTGGACTGTTCACACACTAGGTACATGGATGTAAATGCAGCTGTGCTAGTTATTTTTCTGACTATGCTATACTGGGGATATTATTTTAATAGCTGGTAGTCTCTGTTGCTTCTCAGGGCTGGTACAGCTGTGTGTACATCCCTGAACCAGCCCTCTGAAGGTAACAGGGTTGTATGAATTTTCAAGTGTAGTGTTACACAATGTCAATGCACTGAGTCTGACAGTCATCAAATCCAGCATGTTGAAAGCTCAATCAGCTGTAACTTTTAGCAATTTCCAAGTAATTTTATTTTGTGCAAAAAAACTGCAGTTTCTTGTTCTACTTCTTAAGGTATGATGAGTGTCAAACATACATTATCAACCCAGTTCATATGTGCATATTTAGCATTGTTACTGTTGAAAATCAAATTTCAGTCTGGAATACAACCCTTTGTGCCTGTCCTGAGGGGACATGGAACTATGGGAAAATACTAACCGGACGTGCGGTAAAACATACGACCTATACTTTAACATGGAAAGGTGCAATTTTCGAGTGAAAAAAGTGAAATACAAAGTGAAAACACCTAGTGGTGCATTGGACTAGCTTAGGTAAGTGATTGTGTGCATTGTTTAGCAAGGTAATATTTTATAACTATAGATATCAGTGATTTTTGGCACGCGAAGCGGGCGAGTTGTAGACTTTCATTTCACTATGTACAATGTATGACGGCGTAACATGGCCAGTATGTCAAAATCTTCAGAATTATGGGTAAAAATTCAAAATTTTAACGAATTCATACTTTGTTGACTTATGTTTTCATTGCTGTGTTTTTATTTTTGAAATATTTAAAAAAATTGAACATTCATGTAAATTTGTTTCCGCTGAGCTACTACGGGTCCCTTAGGTTCGGGAAGCGCACAGTCAACATACCTGCGCTACTGTCAGCTGGGCCGTGTGACACAGTTTGCGTCACCCACTCTCGTATCGAGTCTACAACTTGGCCGCATCGCAGGCTGAAAATCGCCGATATCTACAGTTATAAAATAATACGGAGCTAAACAATGCACATGAACACTTACCAGAGCTAGTCCCATGCACCATTAGGTGTTTTCTTGTTGTAGCATAAATATGCATTTCATATTTCACTCACTTTTTCCGCTCGAAAATTGCACCATTCTGTGTTAAAGTATAGAAGTCGTCATATGTTTTACCACACTTCCGTTTAGTATTTTCCCATAGTTCCATGCCCCCTGGCGACAGGCGCAAAGGCTATATAGAACTCATTTGTCAACAACAACAATGGTTGTTAAACATGTACACAGTACACTGTCAAGCAGAATATTGGTATTCATGAGACTGTTATATAGCTATCAAAACTGCAGTTTGTACACACAACAATGAAGATTCAAGATTGCTAAAATTTACAGCCAATGTGCCTTTACTAATTTGCACAGAATTATGGTAACAAATTTTTTCAACAAGCAATACTTACGTCAAAACCATAACCGTTTGTCCAACTGCAGTTTTTCCACAAAAGACACTCTTGAGAACCGAGAAGTTTGATGCCTGTTTAACAATCAGGAAATGGTAAATTATGTCAATTCTATTCTACTTCTATACATCAGACTAAGATTCCGAATATCATAAACTAGGTGCATGCAAGTGCCTCCCCCATGTGATTGATTATTATACACCTGCTTCTGTAACCTATTGAGTTTCGTTGTACAGTAAGTTTCAGTATCAGAGGATGCAGAGTCAAATAACTTTGTGGCGCAGTACAATAACATTTGGTGTCATTGGACGCTATTTGACATTTGCCCTCAAAAAACCTTTACGTCAGTGCAGGGAAAAAGGAGAGATGATTTTAAATTTTTAACAAAAAGTATACTTCTAAACATCCAGTACTTCACAACGTTACTAGTGGTGAATCAAAACCCTGTGAATTAGAGTTAAATTATGCTGCTGACCTACAATTTCTATCATGTACACTGTGCTGCACAGGTTTGAGTTTAGTTGACACGCTGAATGTGTTTTCAGTTTGCTTGCAATCGCCTGGTGAAGTATGTGACGGGCATCCCAAAAACAATTTGATTTTTTTGCGGAAAAATTGGACCAAAAAAGGTGTGTAATAATAATGCTATTCACAAAATACCGAGATTTATGTCCTTGTACATCGTAGGCTTTAGCATTGTCCGAGAGGCATAGCATTGAGGACAATACCTCCGCTGCACTATGTACTCGGACATAAATCCCAGAATTTTGTGAACAACCTTAAATTCAATAATAAGTGTAATGCTTATCATGTATGTTGTGTGACTACGACAAAGATATGTCACAGATACGTAATAACAGGTGAAATTTGAACAAAACGCACATTGTTAGAGTAATATGTGGAAATATGAGGAACATTCATTCCTGACATGATAATTATCGCTGCACACAACGATATTTGATCACCTTTTATATCCACTTTCTGAGTTCCACCATATCTGAGGGCAGAGTCTTCATTCTGTTTCCACATTGTACTCAGAGAATCCATTGTTAATTTGTGGAGCTGAAGGCATTTTCTTGTATCAAGTATGTTATGTCCTGGACAATCTGTTGAAAAAGAAACAAATAATTATCTATTACCAGTAAGTGGAAGTCAATGGTCAACATTTGTACATGAAGTTATTTGCTGGAAATGAATCACTTTAGTATGTACCTGTCTTGAATGACAAGATGGCTCACAGGATTTGTGTAAGCAATGATGTTGAAGGACCCAAGTTAAAATCAAGCTGTGGAAACATAAAGTTGCCTTGAATAACAGAATCAACCATTACGTCATTTCGGACAAATGATTTGTGAGGTATGTTTGTCTGTATTAAATCATCTAAGTTGCCTGGTCGAGGTTATATTATAACCAAGAAATATCATCTAGTTTTGTTATTGAAAGAATGGTATGAGGATACCTGCATCTACACCATGGCAAGTCAGTTTGCCGTCAAAAGCCATACAAACACCGTATAAAAGGGACACACACATCAGGCCCATTTGTTACATGCTTACCAATCATCATTGATATGAATATATGCACTAGCTGCAAAATTTGAAGCGCTACGGTGAGGCGTTTGGGAGTTTTGGTTTTAGCTACCTCACTCACCAGTAGCACTACAATGCTGACGGCCGTGTAGAGTTTTACCACATACATGAAATAAGCACATCCCACTGGACGAGGCGTGTTGATGTGAAATGCTACATATTTGCTGAATTTGGTCGTACCGATTTATCACTACTGAAGACAAACACTACACAACACTAACCTTGTCGTTTATGGGGTTTGGAATTTGTTCAAACATGTCGACCGCGTTCCATAAACCATGGATGTAAATTTTTTTTACATCCATGCATAAACATTGACTGAGCGTAGGGCTTCCGTGTTTCAGTGAGCCGCTGTACCGGAAGTTGAATGGCGGCTCCCATAAATGTTTTTGGAACGCGATCGAAGTGTTTGAACAAATTCAAGCCCGGTTTAAATTAATGACTTTGCACATCTTACACGGAACATAACACGGAATAAAGCTTACTTGCCTCAAATTCCAAAGACGTCGGTTCTTTCTTTCTACCTCCATGCACAGATCTAGCGGGACTGTGCTCCATTGAGTGACTCGATGCATGGTTGAACGAATGAACACAAATACATGTAGTTTCGCTGTACATAACATGTTCTTCCAAAGTCATATTTCGTCGGTGATGGAAGCCATTGCTTCGGCTGTTATATGGGAAATTTTGGAGGTAAACTGACGGGGACTGCCGTAGTTCGGAAAGGACTTCAGAAAGGTTGGACGATCGTAGACTGCGTAGAGTACTGTCTCGGCTGCACTGCATCTCGGCTGTGGCTTGGCGCGCAGACAGAGGAATTCATATGCCACTCCCTTTGAAGTGAAGGGGTGAGGATTCCACTAGCCAGCGGTCACTTTAAGAGTACGATCAATCAGCAAGTACAATAATTCTTACATATGTCACGGTGATATAATATCTATAACGAAGTTCACATTGACTCGGGGAATCATTGTGTAAAATTGAACTATGTTAAAGCGTAATATTACAAAGGGTGAACCGTGGGTCAAAGGTTACGTAATGACCGCGACCGTTGACTTTATTGAAACTCGTCACGCGTGGACACACGTATACGTAACGCTCTAAATTATCATCAGCGGTGATCTGGCTTGCATATTTTTGGCACGTCATGAGCCATAAATTATTGTGGTTTTTACTTTCGTTGTTCTCGCGGGAAATGCAGACAATTCGACCTATAGGCCCAACATTTATTTTTGAAAGAAAAATGACGTCATTTGCGATCAACACTATTTCAGTATTGTCAATTAATTCCTTAAAATTATTGTTTTGATATTTATGTACCCGCATACTTGAAGAAAGTTCATATCTTATGTTCAATTGAAAACATCCCAAAATTGTACAGTACGACAAAATAAAGGTTTATCAATCTTTCGCACTGAATGCAGGCATGGATGCGCACCGTCCTCGGTGTTATCAATGTAGTGACGTGATGTACAATTCTGGTTTAGAAATTAACCAGTGACAGTCATGACAATGGCTTGAAAACAGGCCGATTAATTTCAAGTGTTTGAACGGTTCAAACTTAAAACCATGCCCACAAAGTTGCCACTTGTGGTTGGTTTAAAGATGAGCCAATGAATTTGTCGGTATAGGGCCTATAAGCAAACCAACGATGACAGTGGCTCAAATTTAAACCAATGAGATTAGACTATGAAAGGCTTAAAAAAGCCATTCGGCTTAAATTTATGCCATGACGGGCTTGATAATAAGCCACCCATGTATTGGTATGAATACATGCCATTCATACTCTTTGTGGTGGCGTGACTGCAAACCAAAAAATCTTAGTGGATTGCGGGCAAACCGAAATATTTCAAACTGGTTCACCCGCAAGCCACATACAAACCAAGTGGTTATATTTCAAGCCAGAAGAATTTGCAGTGTAGCGACAGGACGAAAGGAGCCGAACTTTGAAGTTGGATGTCAGACTAATTCATACATAGACAGTAGGAGGAGACCTCTGCTGTCAATGATACAACCGTCGTCATATACGATCCCACCACAATCATTTCTAGCATAATTGTCTCAGCGCTTCAAACGTTCGTTACCATACCCTACATTGCAGTGAGTTTAGACTTTTTCATGAGGTAAATTTATCCCTTTTCCAGATTTATTTTTAATAGTTTGTTGCTTTTTTCGAGTGTAGTATATTGCTGTGTGTAAAACAGTGACACACGTCCATGAGCCCGTAGGCGAACGGATGTAGGCGAAGAGCTGAATATTGCAGTCAACAAGTGACTGACGAAGTAGCGGTGTCTGAAGTTCACAGCCGAACCCAATGAATAAAAAAACAAGCTACAATCAGACAGACATTTGGTTGAAACATGTGATAAGGTCAGAATCACTCACGCTTCGTCAATAATAAAAAATACAAGACAGCACGTGTCAACAAGACTTCTGTTCTCCTTTGTGTGTTCACATTTCGTTGTTTTGTGTGAAGCGTCAACTAGACCAGGCTATCATACAATATGTGTGGAGGGACGGTGGTGTGACTAAATTCATGCGACGTGTCATGTGACATGCCAAACATGTAGCTTGGGGCCACAATCCCAATACTGGTGCTTTCAACGAAGGTCCTGTCTTTTCGGTTGATATATTTGTTGTTCCGATTTGTTGGATGGTGTAAATCGCGACAACAAAACCTGGCTAAACCACATGCAGAGAATAGGTACCGATATCCACGCGAATACTCTATCCGCTTTCTACCGAGAAGTACTCCATAAATTGCTGTAGTTTAGGCAAAATGTGTTTCTTTCATGAAACAATTAGGAATGGTGCTGTTGAAGTGGTCGCAATACACACGAAACACGCTCACACGCCACTGACACACTAAAAAGACCCGTGCGGTTAGAAATCGGACGGGCGCGTTAGTGGCATGAAACGCCGTAATTTATAGCCAACAAGTTTAGATTCTAATAACACCAACTGAGCGAGGTAGTTGCAGTTTCTATGAACTTCCATTTTCAACAAGTTGTCTCATTGAGATGGTTTGGCTGTTATAATTGTCTTTGTTCAAGTGATCAGCGTCCACTCAAACTAATCGATCAACATTGCCTGTCGGCGTCTATTCACCAACGACCTCGCCGCACCGCGAGCGAACCTCAAACGAGATAGAAAATAACAAATGTAACTTAGCTTGCTCAAAAATCAATGGTTACAAAGTGAGTTTTTGAAGTTCGTGGGGACAACTAGGGATTTTACATATTGATCGATCAGTTTGTGAGGTCATAACGTAAGCGCCGCGCGATAAGCTTATGCTCGACAGCATGGTTCAAATCAAACGTCTTTTCATGCGCGCACGTCCGTTTCATTTCCGGGGTTTCACTTGTGAAAATTCGACTGTAACCTCAAATGTGGTAACCGTAATATATGGATAATTCAGGTGATAATCGGGTCAAGAAAATCTGTGTAGAGAGTGATATTGATACTGATATAGGCTATGTTTGACCGGGAGGAGTACCCACTAATGCGAGAACCAGGGATTGAGAACGGCGGCTTTAATTTTATGAAATGATGCGGAAAATGTGGGAAGATCGTAGGGTGATTGTACATCAGCGATGTTTTTGACCTTGCACGATTTCAACTAGTTTGTGTAATTCGCTGAAACTAACATCGACATCTTATCTAGTCAACCATAACTTTATTTCGTCCCTTGGACGAAAGTGTTCTCCCCAGATGGTTTTACAGAATCGGGCCCAATATCCTTTAATTTTTTGCCGATATGTGATCAAATAGCCCGATAACCTATCCGATATCTTATGAAACTATCTCCCACCAACTTGAGGGTTTTGACGTCGGCCAGTGTTTCTTTATTCCTAAAATCAGCGTCTTTTGTATTACACAGTGTAACATCGCATTTTATTGAGTATAGAGTATACTCGATGTTCGCACTTTCAAAGCTTGCCCTGCTTGAGCACGACGGCAATGCTATTGCCAAAATAGAGGTGTGAATAAGATATCACTGAAGCAGAATAGACGTTGGGCAAAGCACGGTCCCTCTCTAGAGCGACCTTGGCACCAACAACGCTTTGCGTGAGCCGCTGTTGTCGTAAAGGGTATCCAAAAATTGCGTGTCATTGGTATTGTTAAAAATGCTGTCATCGGACGACAAATCATCGAGCATCAGCGTTAAAGTTTTGATGTCGTATAATCCTTTGTCTGACATTTGAAGGCGTCATTTACACTTGTGGACATCGGTGTGTTGTTGTGGACTTTCGGGGTCCCTTTTCCGTTTTCTTGCTTTCATGATGCCGTTCCCGTCTCTGCCTTGATTGCTTAACATGTACGGGTGTGTCGCTGTATTCAGGTGTTTGGTATCACTACGGCCTCTCTGAAGTGGAAGTTGATTAAAATAAATTTTTATTAACATTCATCTTCTCAACTTCAATCGGAATGAGACTCAAGCAGTCCCTCACTTTGTAAACGCCTCTGTAAGACTCAAGATCATGCAACAGTAAAATACTAATATTGGAAACGAACTTCAGTGGTGAACTTCAATTTACAAACTCGTGTAGGGCCACGAACATTAAGACAATACACTCGGCACATTATGTCGCTCAGTTTACACGCATTCACTGCGAACAAGTGGGATTTGATCGCGCGGTAACCTTGGTTGTACACCATGCTTTGCATAGTACAGCAAAACAATCACTAAATTTATTTATTTTTCAAAACTTCATCGAAAGTTCGTAACATCGGATTTGAGATCGCTATCTCTAGTCTGCTTTTTAACGAATTGTACTATGTTGAGTTAACTACAAAAGCTTGTATGCATTCTTTACATATCCATGTCAGCTTTGAGACTGTCTCTGATCCTTTATCTGGTTACCTCTCTGTGTATACAAAATAATTTTCAATGGAATTTTATCTCATTACCTTCGTGACCTGCTCAGCTGAACATTACGTAGAGATTGAAACACGAGGCCGCATTCCTGTGTCTTTCCCTAACGGAGCTAGGGCGAAATACAACTTATTGTGCGAAAGACCGAATTTTGATATGGTCAACTGAAAAAGTGTACTTGTGACAAAAAACTAGGCACGGAATGTATGTTTTCATACATAGTTCCTTTTTTTTAAAACTAGTTAGTGTCATTTTCTTCTCATAACGATAATTTTCTTCAGACACAGGTTCATGCCATGTCGCATGTATATTGCGTGAAACTGCAAATGTTGTATGCCATGTCAATCTGAAAAGGAAAATGCTTATTCTAAAGCAACATCTCAACCTAAATCTTGAAATTTGCTTTGGTGAAATATTACTTGTCAACAACGCAGGATAAGCGTTTAACTTATTTCATACCGCTTGTCATCATTTCTCTAAACTCCACTGACCGTGTGTGTTCATCAATAATATGTATTTTCCTGGCATTATGTAAACCATCTTATTACATCAAATCAAGTCATCACTCGCTGTGAATTAGCTTTTAGCTAGTCAAGCCTAGCATAAGGTAGCTAGCTCTCTGACTGATTGCCAGGAAAAATGGGAAAACGAACTCAAATAAGACCTGGATCGCGACTACATACTAAACTGCATAAAATACAGTTTCGACATCATCGACCCTGGCACCCCCCTTCAAAAAGTGGAACGAATGAACTATGCATCATGCACCGATCCAGCTTACTGCGAGGCGATCGAACAACAAATTTTGCACGGAATATCAGCAGGAAATTACAATATCACGAACAGTAAACCGCACATTATAAGCAGCCTCGGTGCTATACCCAAGAAACAATCAAACAAGGTTAGACTCCTTCATGATGGCAGTCAACCTGCCGGCAAAAGAGTGAAGTCATATGCATCTACAAACTTGTTCAAATATGAAACTATCGATCACGCTATCGCTCTGTACCTATAAGTGTTGACTCACAGCGTGATACTTGCCTACGTTACAAATCCACGCAGCATAAAACTTGGACATACATGATTGACACACACCTTCCATTCGGCGCAGCGAAGAGCTCGGAAATTTTCACTGGCATCACGCAAAGTATTACCAGAATGATGCGCAGGAAAGGGTATGATGTCGTAATCGTGTATCTCGACGATTTCTTATCATCGCGGACTCTAAATTAGCGTGCGAACAAGCCTTTAACGCCTTGCAACGACTACTTCAGCAACTTGGCTTTTCCATAAACTGGGATAAGGTGGTCGAGCCTACGCAATGCTTAACATTCTTAGGGATCGAGATAAACGCGCATACCCGTACTAAGCTACAAGAAATAAGCGACCTCCTGGAATATTGGCTTTCAGAGCGGCGAGCGACGAAACGCGATCTTCGGCAACTAATCGGCAAACTCAACTGGGCGAAAAGACTTATTCGCGACGGGCAAAAATTTTGGCGGCGATTAATGGATATGACAAACTCGGTCTCATTACATACGCCTTAACAGGCAAGCGAGAGCGGACATCAGCTGGTCGGCGAATGGTACGGCATTCTTCAAAGAGGAGACTCCGTTGCCCCAGCAGATTTTCACCGCTGACGCATGCTCAGCAGCGGGCGTTTACTCGAACGACTGGTTCTACACGCGATGGTCAGCGGACCATCCAATTACTGCGGATGCGCATCGTCCTTCTTGCGTGCAGGCGGTGGCATCGTTTCTGGGACAAACGCCACATAGTGGTATATACGGACAATACCACCACCATGTATATAATAAACTCTGGCACGTCACGCAATGCAACAGCCATGGAATGGCTGCGCGAACTCTTCTGGATATTTTTCGATGACGTGACTTTCTATCATTGAGCTAGATGCTGCACTTTGATAGCCTCTCCATTTGTTTAATAAAAGACATTCTCGTCCAATCCCACATAAGCTGACTTCAATCACTTAATGTTAGCTTGACACTCATGAACATTTTTAATGAAGTCTAAATTTCCGATAGGTAAATTCATGACAAGCTTATCAGCTGAGATATTTAATTCACTGTCCAAAATACTGCAAACACATGAATACTTTTTAACATCTGCCATGATGTAATTGTGTCTTGTGGTGATGTCTAACTTCTCCCTTATTCCAATCAACCCAAGCAGTTCAAATAAATGGAGTGTATCCTCTGCCTTCATACTGTCGAAAAGGTCAATGCTTACGGTAACATCTCGTAATACCCTTTCACTATCGACAGATGCTAAATTTGAATGGAATTTTTGCAAACCCTCTAAATCAAAGTTCATTTTATCCGTTGTAACATATGTACTATGTATTGTATAGAGAGACACGGAGGCCGTTGTTACTAGTCTCAAGCATGAGGAGAGTCTTACTTTATTCTGCACATGCGCACTACAATGATACGTCACTACATGAATACATTAGCATATATTACACTGCTTCCCCTTTTAAAAGAAAAGTGTTACATGCCTGATTTCTACAAATAAACTACATCACAAAATCTACAGATCTAATTTCACTACTGGTTTTCTAACTCTATTTGATCTTCTAACTGGTTCAGTAATTACACTTGGTTTTACTGATTTCTCCTGACTTGGTGTTACTTTGTCAGATTTACTGGTACCATTAACTGAAACTGCAGTATTTATTTCAGGTTTCACTACATTTAGTATTTCAGTCGGATTTGCTCTAGGCATTTCTTTTACTGACTGTGGACTGAAATCCCTTACGTACACCTTTGATTCACTGGCCACTGGTACACTCGTTTGTTTGAACTCTGGTTCACTTTCCTCATAGGTTTTCACCATATGATCCGCATGAACCAATTTAGTCGTGGACCCAATTTTGACCATGTAATTTCTAGGTCCTTGACTTCAATTACAGAGCCTAATAACCACTTATCCAGTTTTGACTCTGCTCTAGGATTTTTCACTCTCACAATATCACCAATTACAAAATATCTCTTTTGTTTTCTATGACGATCAAACTGCTCTTTTTGGGCATTTTGTTTCTTTTCTACTCGCTTTGCAAGACTGGGTTTTACCAATTGCAATCTAGTACGAAACTGACGTTTGCACATTAACTCAGCTGGACTTACACCTGTTGTACTGTGAGGTGTAGTTCTGTATCTAAACAGAAATCTACCAATTCTACATTTCAGAGATAAAGACGCATCTCCTGCTAAGACTTGTTTAGTGAAGGCTTCTTTTACCAGCCTCACTGCTCTCTCAGCAGCGCCATTTGATGCCGGGTGATATGGAGCTACTTTAATATGCTGAATGCCATTCTTTTTCATAAACAATCCAATTTCATCAGATGTTAACTGCGGACCATTGTCTGAAACTAACTGCTCAGGTAGACCATGTTCTGCAAAGATTAATCTCAGCTCATCAATAGTATGATCAGCTGTGATTTTCTTCATAGGTTTTACGTCCACCCATTTTGAATGACAGTCAACAAGAACTAAGAAATAGTATTTCTTATCTTCACAAAAATCAATGTGAACTCTTTGAAAAGGTTTCATTGGCCATACCCACGGATGTAAAGGTAATTTAGCTGGCATTTGTCTTACTCGCTGACAAACTGAACATGCTTTCACTTTACTCTCAATATCCGCATCAATATTTGGCCACCATACATGACTACGGGCAAGTGCTTTCATGGCACATACTCCAGGATGTTCCCAATGAAGCTCGTCTAACAACCTTTCACGAAACTTCTTTGGAATCACCACTCGAGTACCCCACAAAATACAACCTTGTTCCGTTGACAATTGATCTCTTCTACGATAAAATGGCTTAAGTGCCTCAGACATATCTTTGAAATAACTGGGCCAACCATTCAATACAAGATCATACACTTTGCTAAGAAGTGGATTAACTTTGGTTTCCTTAGCAATATCATCAGCTACAACTGGGAAACTCTCATCTATTACACTAACAGCAAATACACTGTCCTCATGAGCACATATGTGTGCTTGGACTTGGTAGTCTTGACAACACATCACAATTTGCGTGTGCTCGTGTATTACGATACTCTATATCACAGTCATATGCCTGCAGAGTCAGTGCCCATCTTTGCATTCTTGCAGCTGCTATGGTAGGAATACCTGATTTCGAACCTAAGATTGCCAACAATGGCTTATGGTCTGTAACCAAGGTAAAATTTTCTCCCATACAGGAAATCATGGAATTTCTTAACTCCAAATATCAGTGAAAGTGCTTCCCTCTCAATTTGGGCATAGTTACGTTCACTCGGGCTTAGAGTTCTAGAGGCATACGCTATTGGTCTTTCGTCACCATTTTCAAATACATGTGAGAGAACAGCTCCCACACCATAACTTGAAGCATCACAATCTAACTTCAGCTTCTTATTTGGATCATAGTGTACAAGTAAAGTTTCACTACTTAACTTTGCTTTACATTTTTCAGACCACTTCCAGTCAACTCCATTCTTTAACAATTCATGGAGTGGCTGTAAAGTTGTGGCTAAATTCGGTAAAAACTGATGGTAATACTGTACCATACCTAGAAATGATCGCAACTGTGCGACATTCTTTGGGATTGGAGCCTGCTTAATTGCTTGCAATGACGATTCTACAGGTCTCAATCCTTCACCACTGTATTCTAAACCCAGATATACAGTACTTGCTTTGACAAATTCACATTTCGACAAATTAACATGAAGATTGTTATCACTTAATCTTTTGAGGACTTCCTCTAAAATATCAAGATTCTCATGAACATTATTTCCTCCAATGAGAATATCATCTTGTTTACATACACATTTCTGAATACCCTGTAAGATACAATCCATCTTACTTTGGAAAATCTTTGGTGCTGACTTCACACCATAACGGTAACATAGTATAGGCATACAGGCCTTTGTGAGTATTGATGGTTAAGTACTTCCGACTTTCGTCATCAACTGACAATTGTGCATATGCATAAGTCAAATCTAATTGTGAAAATACCTTTGACCCTGACAATTGAACATACAAATCTTGAGTAGTTGGCAGAGTACATTGCTCATCCTCAACTACCGGATTAATACTGACTTTATAATCTCCACATATTCTCACAGATTTTCCCGATTTGGGAACGACAACAATAGGACTCGCCCATTCAGAGCGGTCTACTTTGACAATTACACCGTTTTCCTCTAACTTTTGTAACTCTGTTTCCACTGCTTCCCTGAGCGCATATGGAACTCTACGAGGTTTATGAAACACAGGCTTGGCGCCTTCTTTCACACGGATGTGAGCTTTGTGCCCACGCATACCATCGTAGCTATCAGAAAATACATTACTGTACTTACGTAAGACTGAATCAAGTTTGTCTTTCGTATTACCGGTCATACAATCACCGCTTTCTTTGTTAGCTTTTTCAGCTACACATGTAAAAATCTTACCCCAATTTAATTTCAACTTTTGCAACCAGTTTCGCCCAAGTAATGTTGGTTTACCAGGGTGATCTACTATTATCAGTGGCAAGTTGACACGCTGACTTTCATAGCTCACTTCGACCGAAATTTCTCCACTAATGGAAATTGTATCGCCAGTGTAGCTTTTCAATTTAATCCCAGACTTTCTCAGGGGAATTTTCCGGAAATTCTTGTCATACTCTGACTTTGACATGATACTGTAGTCAGCTGCCGTGTCTACTTGCATGGACACTGATTTACCATTAACATCCAGTTTTACATAATAACCAGATTTTTCTCCACTTACATTCATATTAATGGAGGACTCAACATGATACACATTACAATTGGAATCATCACTGTCGCTATCTGCTTCAGTGACAGCCTTTACTGATTTTGACTTACCAGACTTCGGCTTTTTACCACTTTTGTTATCTTTGCCCTTTTGTTTCGACTTACAAAATTTCGCAAAATGACCACGTTTAGAACACTTATGACACTCAACATTTTTGTGTGGACAATCTTTAGCCAAATGATTATTTCCACACCTATAACACTGTATAGTCTTAGAAGAGTCACGTTTGCTTACTACTTTACTGATCGTCCCTTTACTTGAAGTGTCCTTCGCCATTTGATTCGACTGGTGCAGTCCCGTTTCCATCGATATCGCGATCTCGCACACTTCGACGAAACCCAACTTTGAAATGTCTTTCATGGTCATGAAATGCTGACGAATTCGCGAGATGTACAGTCCCGTTACAAGTTTGTCCCGCAAAATTCTACCTTGACAGCAATCCTTGTAGTTACAGTCCCGCAGCTTCTGCTTCAACGCGGTTATGTAGTCTTGCACCGATTCGCCTGGCTTCTGGTCCCGCTTCAGGAAATGGAAAGCTCCAGCAAGTTCCATCTGCGCTGGATCGTAGTACTTTTCCAAGCACGCCACGATCTCTGCTAGCGACTTGTCTGCTGGTTTTGCTGGCAGGAGTATATCCTCCAACTCGGAGAAAGCCGTTTGACCAATACAATACAAAAGCGCATCTTTCTGGTCTTCTTCCTCCGTGATGCCGTTGACACGGTAAAACCTCTCCATCCTATTGTAGTAAGACTTGAAAGTACTTTTCGTCTTGTCGAAAGCTTCAGTCGTTGCACGTGTTATTCGGGCGTTGGTTCGGGCGTTTTCCATTATCGCTTGTTACTTTACCGCTTAAGACAAAGGAATTTACTTGAAAACTTGAACTTCGGGTGAAACAGTCTTAATAAATCTTCAGATTCGCTGAGATTTTCCCCGACTGCACTGCGTAGAACAACTGTTCAAAGTTCTTTGAGTTACTTTGAAGTTACTTCTCGCTACTGGATCGCTTCCACTGTTCCGATCCTCTACCCAAGTTCCGCTCGACGGCGTGGCACTCTTCCTCGCCAACTGCTTGATAGTCCGAATTGAATCTGCCGCTTTTTCTCCGTTCTCCGACCTCGTTTTTGTTCGAAACAACTTGCACGTTGCGCGAACAATGCACTTTGCACTCTAAGGTCACTGATGTTTTATCCTCGTCGCCACTTGTAACATATGTACTATGTATTGTATAGAGAGACACGGAGGCCGTTGTTACTAGTCTCAAGCATGAGGAGAGTCTCACTTTATTCTGCACATGCACACTACAATAATACGTCACTACATGAATATATTAGCATATATTACATCCGTCATGTAACAATTTTTACAATTGCCATTCTTCTCTGATTTCAAGTTTGTACCTCTCCTGAAAGTGAGAAGTTTGATTCTCACAAAACGCCATATAAACTGATTGCGTTGTTTATGACCGTGTGAATAAAGTTACAATATATAGTTACAGGTTTTCTTTCAAGTTATGCTCGTCGCGAAATCAAGTAAAGAAGACCACTAACATCGAAAAACATTAGATCTTTGATAGTAGCACGTCTCAATATGTCTAAATTTTGCTTTTATTGTGAGTGGAACGTTTCGTTTATAAGCAAAATCATACTGGCTAACATCATGCTGACGCAATGTTATTACATCAGCTTTCTTCATTATGTTTTCACTACTAAGCCAACTATATACATTTTTATGGATTCCAAAGTCTGGAGAGGCAAATCTTCAGCGAACAAATAATTAGAAGATATCTGCGACAAAGTTTGTACGATGGAGGAGAGACAGTGATATCCAGTAGCGGGTAATTTCATGTTATCCCTTGCAGCCAGAAATACACCATTAGCCTGGCTACAATCAACTATCTGATACAAAAAATAAAGTCTATAGTTAGTTTTTATCCAGGAATCCCTGCTTCATTCTCTCTATCTCTACGTGTAACTCTCCCTCATTCATCAAATACATAGTATATTGCTAGTCAATTAATTTTCAATCCTGAAAATAGGTCAAACAAATTTCAGGGAATATTTTATGCTGAATCAAAATGGATGTTCAAAAACCACAGATTTGTTAGTGATCAATTTAGCAGGGTAATACCATTACCTAGTTCTTTTGTCTAAAGACCATTCACAAACAAAAGCAATACAAAAACACCATGTGTTTTGGATGTATTTTTTTTTCTTCACAGTAACACAAGCTAATCATATTTTTACATCAAATTTAATAAGAGAATATTTGCATTTCTCAAAAAAACCTTTAAATAAACATAATTGGAAGTTGATATATACCAATGAAAACGTGTGTACTACCCCTATCGGTCCTTATAAGCTATATTCAAAATGGCGGAAACAATGGAAGATGCGAACGCGAGGTCAAACTTTGCTGTACGATCGTGGGTTTAAAAGCGCACCAAGGAACAAGAGGACGATAATTACGTGGTTTAAACTGTTTTCGAAGGCAATGGCCTGAGGTTTTCTGACGAAAAACTTCTTTGATTTATTACAGTTTGAATGTTAGTACGTAAAGCTGGAGGTAAATGTCGAACATCACCCAGAGTCAAAATACGAGCGGACCTTCGAACTGACTTCAAAAACGATCGTCAGGTTAAATGAATCAATCCATTATGTGAGCTTCTAAACGTACGAATTTTTCATATTTCATACTCAAGGTTCTTTGTGAACTACGATAAATGTAATCATATTTAATCATTATTTTAAATGCGTTAAAGAATATAAAGTAACTTTTATGACATACAAATTGTATTTAGAATGTTTGTGTATATAGCAATTTATTCTTTTAATGAAAGGATGTTTACCTACAGGTACAAAGAATGTAGAGTTAGACGTGGAACTGATATCACATCAAAATTGATTGGTGGTGATGTAGTCTATTGGAACAATCAGCCTATTGTGATTGACATTGTTGACCCTATCAGAAAGTAGATTCTGTCAACTGATGGAGAAATAATTCAGTCCTCAGACATTCGCTCTTTGCAAGGTATGTTTTCTAATATTTTGCTGTGCATATATCAGTCATAGGTCTCAGAATACTTAATAGCCACATCTTTGCCTTAGTGTCAAAACATTAATTTCGCTTCTATTTTATATCTTCATCTTCATGTAGCAGTTGAAATCATCAGAAAAAAATTATTAGTCAGGGGACTTTGTACAGGAAACCTGTCTCAGTTTTTGTTAATTATTATTTTGTGGA
This sequence comes from Ptychodera flava, assembly GCF_041260155.1. Lineage (NCBI taxonomy): Eukaryota > Metazoa > Hemichordata > Enteropneusta > Ptychoderidae > Ptychodera > Ptychodera flava. The sequence continues at coordinate 18,144,543 of NC_091929.1, read as the reverse complement.
AGGTAAAGATTTTCATGGATTCCAATTGTAACGGTCAATGAAAATAATTGTTATTGTGATTGTACAGGTGTCCATGGATCCTGTCACAGTTTCTTGTAATTATTATTTTGTGAAAGGTAAATGCTGTCACGAGTAAAAGGTTCATATTATTATTTTCATGGCAAGCAAATACCTGAAGTTATTAACATTTATTTTATATATTTGGTCCTTAGTTGAAGTGGCTGATCCTGAGAAGAGAGTGCAAAGAAGAAAGCAAAAACGTGTTTCACAGCCCATGTTGCAAGGGAGGATGTGAGACGCAGTGGATTTCTTATGATCACATGTCAGCAAGAGCTCGTGATAGTCTTCCGCTGGAAGCAGTGATCAGTGAAAATGGTGTTGTTATACAGTGTGGAAAGGTGTACAGCGCATTGGGGGTCAGATTTTTATGTGAATCTATAATCACAAATGGAACTGATCCTATCTGCCGTGGCTATATTATATACAACTCTACCGTGTGCAAGGAATCCACGATCTCTATACCTGCTTCAAGGGTTATTATACCTGATACAAATGTGGCAGTACACAGTCTTGCTGCTGTAGCTGCAGAAGTTAAGAGGAGAGCAGCAATCACAGTTATGGACGCATTGCAGAAGGAAGACGACAACACATATTCAAGTTATGTTAGAAGACACCATCTGGCGGTACAAATCCGATCTGAGGCACGGGCGTGTATGAAAAGCAAGTCAATGAAAAAGACAGTGAACCTAGGCCTGTGTTATCCCACCACTGACTTACCTGCTTTACATCTAGCAGCACCAAACTATGCAAATGTACTAGACTATGTATCAAACTCAATTCATAGATTAGACCAATTGCTATGTAGAGGTTGGGATGTGTATCCATTGGAACATTTCTTCTACTACATCATCAAATTGAAAATCGTCAAGACATCAGCAAACATGATTTCATTGCAGCTGAGGAGTGTCAACCATTTTCTGACAACCACCGCAATACAGTGATGTGTGATCTCAGTAGAGAGTTGACCTACAGGAGGCAGAGTAATTCAAGTAAGTCACAATGTATGTGTAGATGCAGTTTATGACTGGGCAAAATCTGCTCTGTAGTGTACATTTTAGCTTATTTCGTAGACGATTTTTCAGGCATTGTCAAACTGTAATCGGCACAATAAACTGCTGATATGGTACTGTTGGAGTGTAATAATAATCACACAAAAACGGTATTACACATAAGTTTTATTCAAAAAGCATAAGAGTATTTCTATGGGATTCCATATATGTTCTGTACTTTCTTGCGGAAAATTTAAGCTTCCATTTGGACTAAATTAGACCTTGTGAACCATCATATATATTGCAGGAACATATGGCCTTTGTCTGCAGATTCATCTCGGGGAAATGTAAACTTTCGTCATTACAATTGTTTCATTGTTTCTGCATCTGAAGTTTCCTTCATCAGTTTGCCTACAGGTTGTTGGTAACAAGATCTGGCTCATACAGTTTATTTTGTCGGTTACAAAATGTTTACGTGTGAAAGTGGCCATACTTATGCACTGTATATTATATGTTTTATTGTTACATGATGAGAATTGTTCCATTCCTTAATGAGTGTAAATCTGGTACAGGCAAGTTCAGCTGTGCTATTAACTGCTTCTTGGAAGTTTATTGTTTTGCAATGTATCGTAAAAGTCAGGTTATTCATTCTTTGCAAACAGGTCTACCCTATGTTGCCAATGTGTAGATTACGTGAAAAGATACTTCCTCGGCAACAGCTGAGAGGGGCTAGAAAGCCAGTTTGAGATTGACTTGTTGAAAATATTCCAGATCCATTCCGTCCCTTTGGAAGAAACGATGCCGAATGTTGGCTGCATTTAATGCTTTAACTAGCAATGATTATACCAATGTATTTACTACATCTGTGTCACTAACCTTAAGTGTACAATATGTAGGCACGAGTATTCATTTGAAAGGAATTTTGGCTGTTTGACCTTAACTTATCCTGTAGGTCAAAATTCAAATGGCAGTTTACCACTGACGGTTACAGAGACAATCAGAGAGTCATTAAATAGGTTACACAGGCGTGGATGTGAGAAATGTAGTAACAATATAGTTGTCAGTAGAGGATCGGTTGCACTACCACTTTTTTACATTATTGAATTAGGTGTTTTAGATGGAAAGAATGTACAGAATCCCCCAATAGTAATTCCTGAATTGAGTACTTTTTACAATATTCAATATCAACTCAAGGGGCTGTTCAATTAGTACCTGGTCATTTCTGGGCAATTATTAATGCAAGTAATAGGTACTTTGTCTTGGATGACATGAGTCGTGCCACACCATCCTATAGTACTTTTTCTGGAGCTGTATATCAAGATGACAGAATTGCATCCACAGAACACAGAACAAGTACAAATCATTCAGCACTGCAAGTCTTAGTATATCAGAGACAGTCTTTGAAAGAAACTGTAATAGATTTAACTGGTCGAGCTTTTCCATTATCAGATAGCAGTTTTTGTGTCAGAATGGCAGTCATAGTAGCAATCACAGTGACAGACAATCCTCTAAACCAGCACTGTCAAATCATTTGCATGACACACAGCTTCCAACTGCTGGTGGTCTCTATACTGCATCTACCCCAAATAATCCTAGGTATCAGTTCTTCAGTTTATGGTCACTTTTAGAACTTGATCCTCCGGAGACATCCAACTGTCAGATCAGTAATGGGGAATATGATTCATCAGTAATGCCGTCAGACGTCTATAGTACATTGTCAACGCATAATATTTCTAAAAAGCCAAATGGTCTTCCTCCATTGGATTGTTTATCAAATGACCATCAAAATTGCAATATACAAATCCAACCATTAGGAACAGAAGCAAAAGAATCAGTATCCCGGCCATGTCAAAATAACTCTCATGAATATGTATCAACCAATTCCCAACTTTATCCAATGCAACACCTTGTCCCTGGCTAGTCATCACTTTCTCAACCATGTCTCAGTAGTATTTCTGTGTCAGAAAACTTGTTCTTACCCAATAATAAAAACCTAACTGTCACCAGTGGACCATCAACTACTCACATCTTTTCAGGTAAAATGGCTCTGTCAGATAATGTGTCAGAGGCCAATGTGGAGAATCTCTCTGTTGACAGCAAACCATCTCTGATAAAGCCCTGTTTGAATAATGTGATCGAGTCAGACAACATTTCAAGGCCAAAGCATGCATGTGTGAAAAACACTATTCCAATTGAAACTGCACACATCATTCCCCTGTACAGAATAAGTTGTCAAATCTGAACCCAGCTAACCGCACTGCCCCCGCAAAGATGTCCTATACAAAGCCAAGCCATTGTTTCCAAAACAAATTAATGGAAAATAGCAGGAAGAAACGAAAAATTAAAATAGGTAGAAAGGATACTGATTACATATATGAAGAAAGACAGCTGTATTTAAATGCAAAAACTTGTTTAGAAGAGGCAGGGTTACAAAAATACTTAAAAAAGGCAGACTATAAAAGCTTTAAAAATGTTGTGGAGCATGCATATCCCAATACTAACAATTTCATTGAAGGAATTCCACAAACATTTGTGAAAATGACGGCACTAGACTATTTTCTATTGAAGTTCAAAGGTAGGAATAAGGACAAGCGAGAAAAATTCAGGAACAACTTAAATTCTGTTCTAGAAAGGGAATTATTACCAAATATCATCAGTCGCAGTCACTTAACAACACCAAAGAGAAAAGATGTTCAAAATTATTCCTCACTGACTTGTGGCTCTCCTATCAGCACCCCAAGTACCAGTACAAAGGCCACTTCAAAAGCACTTCAGGTTAAACGTAAATTGGAACTATCAATGCGAAAAAAAGGGTCCAGAACTATCAAATAAAGAAAAAAAACCAAGGCATTGGAACTGTTAAATAAAAGAAAAAACAAGGCAGTAGAACTCTGTAATAGAGGTAAAAAGAAAGCATTAGAACCGTCTAAAAGAAGAAAAACAAAGCCTCAAATTGCCAGAGATTTGGCAGCAGCACTTTATGGCGAGAGGGAGAAAAACCAAAATGCTTAACACACTATCAAAGCTTATAAAACTAAAGAGACAGCAAGACAACACATTCACTGGCTACTTTAATGAGAAAGATATAGTGACTATACTTAAAAACGCATGATCATCTGGCAAATGTAAGACGTTGTTGGAAGTAATGGTCAAAAGTCATTGCAGATCTTTTGTTAATTTATCAGAGGCAGATTGTGTCTTCCTGGAAGAGAACAAGTCATGAAAAAGACTTATTCTGGAACTCAGAAAGTTGATATCCCCTGTTATTCCAAGCTATGACAGTATACGGAACTACAAATGTAAATGTAAAATTGATTTCAATTCAGTGTTACTGCCAAGAAGGACATCAATGGGTTGCGTATAGACCCAGAACGACTAGTAGAGGTGCTGATGTTTATATATAGTTTCCTTACAAGTGAAACAATTTTACACTGGAAATTGTACGGAGATGGCAGGGAAATCGGGGGGCGCATGAGCACATTTGTCGCATTGAACTGCATGAACAATGAGCTAATGCTTCATGACATCAGTTATCAGAGTACCAATGATACTTGGCAAATCCACATACAACCCTTTTCAGAATTAGAGCGCGAAGCCACTGCAGTGAACTGCAATAAAACTGCTTACACTGATTAGTTTCAGCTGTAGCCGTGGCCACTTTGGTGTTGAACAAGGCTACTTGATAAAGACCAAAAAGTCTGCTTGTACAAAGGCCAAAGTAGCTCTGTCTGAGGCTCGAGTTGTAGATAAGAGTTTACGATTGGCACCCTGTGCTCAAGATTAAGATACAATGTAACATTATCATGCACTGGTCCATGTACAAATCTTTTTTATTGCAACTTCCCAGACAAACTGTCTGCATGGGACATACAATGTTGTCGACTTTGCCAGCTGGCTACAGCTGAAACTAATTAGTGTGAGCAGTTTTATTGCAGTTCACTGCAGTGGCTTCGCGCTCTAATTCTGAAAAGGGTTGTATTTTATGACAGTGATTCTAGGGATAACGTTGAGGAAAATATCCGTCCCTTAAATTCATTCACCAACAACATTTCTAAATGTGGGCATTCTGTTTATCTTGGTGGTGATGAAATGTTTCTTGAGGCGATCCTTTCCGATGAAGATCTTGGTCCAACCACAGACTCTGAATGGAATATATATGTCAAATGTAGTAAAGAGTCAAGAAAATTCACAAGTTCAACACAGGGCTGAGAACAAAATTTGTCTAGCCTATTACCAGACAGCATCCAAATTCCTTGTTACCAGGTAATGTGTACATTGCATGGGTTGGCAAGGTGTGCAGAAAAATTACTCACCCTGGTAGTAACCCAAAACATAATATCAAGCGGCAAAACAACAGGACATATGAAAACGGTCCGGCCACAAGAGATTGTTAGTGATAAAATACTGAATCTTGAACAAAACATAAGTAGAAGAGGTGTACGCACAAGTAATTTTAAAATTTATTTCAATATTAAAGGTGACATGGAGCCCATAACTCTTAATGCAACTCATGCACAGTCACTGTTAAGCCCTCCCCCATCTGGTCTTGAAAATAAGTACCCTTACCACTTAAGGGTGTCCTTGATACACAAAAGGTTATTGCCTTACCTTTGGCTCAGACGTAGAAAGATTTCATTGGTATGACTGAAGATAAATATTCAGAATTTGAAATTGTGAAAAATATTTGGTGCAGCTCTTATCAAATGTTCAGTATTGCAAATTTTGATTTCCAGCCTAAAATCCTTCCTGGCAAACCTGAAGGCTCTCTCAGAGTTGAGGATTATAAATTTGGCTATGATAGTTCAGATCTGAAAAACTACACAGTACATGCTGAGAAATTTTATCAGTTATTATGTTGTCATTATGGTTATCATAATTTGACTCCATACATGATGAAATTCATAGATATTGTACCACAGTTGATGCAAGAGTTACCATTTCCACTAGGACGATTTCAGTCTCAGGGTGGTGAGCACACTAATTATCAGCATGCACGATTCTATTTTCAACATACAACAAGACATGGTCGGACTTCTAAGCAGAATGACCCCATTTACTCTACTATTTTTCCATATTTGGAAAAAAATTGTCATATCAAATACAAACTTCAACAGATCACTCGGTGAATGAAACATTCTAGAGATACTGCCAACAACATACTGCAGCCACAGTTGTACAAAAAGTCTTTAAAGGGTATTTAGTAAGAAAAAAGTGAAACAAGTATTGACCTCAAAGATTGCAAACGTCGGGTGCAAAAGGTGGAATTCTGCCAATTTTCCAAAATATGGTTTTTGTTATTGTTAGTACTGTTCCAAAGCAAATCACCCAAAAATTCACTCAAAAGTCTTTCAGAGAATTAATTGTGAGACATGGTGGAGTTGTTCGAAAGTCACTTCCCAGTGGAAAGCAAAAGGGACGATCAACAGAACATATAATGTATTGGTCAATAAATCTTCTTTCACTTTAAAGGCCAGGGCCGGGTATAAATAGCGAGCTGCCTCCGTTGGAGTTAGTTCATGCAAAGCGTGGCTTGGGTGGCGTCACGCTCGATCGCTCCGTAAAAACCATGCCAAAATGGTCACAGGTGAAGAATTTAAGCGTCCGTGCACCTAAACCTAACTATGAATTTCTAGTGATAGAATGTATCTATACAATTTTATGATATGAGCATAAATAAAGCTGATTTTGATCGATGAAGGTATTTCTCTTTGTCTTCAACTGGTGTGGCGAGCGGCCGTAACAAAGGTCTGCAAGCTGTCACTCAAAAAAGGACGCGATACGGTGTGAAGCGGTAAACGTTTGCGATGTCAACATGTTAGATACGCCATATCATTGTAATTAGATGGAGCGACCGCAGTGCAGACACGCATGCACAGGCGCTATGTAGCTTGGGAGTCTGCTAATAGATCGATTTTCGGCTCGATCTATCGATCCCGTAGTCGATATGCCCACGACTGCAACCTAAACACTCATTTAGGTTGCAGTGCAGGAATGTCGACTACGGGATCGATAGACCGAGCCAAAATTAAAGCGATCTATTTAGCAGACTACCCAGCTCGAGCGCCTGTGCCCGCTAGTATGTCACTCAAGCCATAGCGCGTTCTTGCGTAGACGCCAGGCCTGCGTAGACGCCGTATCACGACACGCCGCTATTTCCAATCGTTTCTTCCATAGAACTGTCATGTAAAGTTCAGATTCAAATTCTTTTAGATTTTGCTGTCGTACGGTGAAAAGTATTATTATTATCGTCTTGCCGTATTAAAAGATTTTAAGCACCTAAACGACATCCTGTGTTGCGCCATTGCCATGGAATCCGATGTCAAGGAAAAGCGGTGACTTTTTCCAAGTTGAATATAATTTCCTTTCTGTTTGCATTAGTAAATTCATCGAAATACTTTTGTTCACAATTGAGTAAACTATAGACAGTGGACTGTCTCGATTCTCCCGTCTATGATTAGATATTCACTGACTCATTCTTTCTCTCTTTGTCGATCGATGAAAGTAATTTCATCTTCAATACTCTGTCCTAATATTACAGATGTAATATCCAAACCTATATTGTCATTTATTTTTGACCAACGTACAAAATTTGGTCCGTTCGCCGAAGCACATATCTGACGAGATGTTTTGCGAAACAGTGAAAAATATATTGGATGAACAACCGTACTCTATGATTAGGGGATATTCATGTTGCAAAAACTCGGGGATGTTTAGGCGATAACAAAGGCGATGACTCAGTATATAGTTGAATAAAAAAAAATTTCGGACATCATATTTTTATCTATTAAAAGCGTACACTTGTCGGTTTGATGTGCGACCGTACGCAGATCGCCCATATTCTCCTAAAACTAGTCAAAACAATTCTGCGACAATGATGGTGTCTCTTCGTGAACGTCCTTGAACCCGTACCCGCGACCATTGTTTTTTATGTGTTCCGTGCATGGTTGATGATTGTTAGAATTCATGTATCAAAATTTGAAGACACACGTGATTGAATCCTGTGAATGTTAGGCAACTGACCGTGTGTAGGGACGGCAACAGTCCACGGACCATGGGAGTATCAGCAGTACGCAGTACATTGCATGCTTTCTAAGAATGAACAGCGTGTTTCTATAGCTACCATGCGAAATCCGGCTTTGACCAATGTTCCTGTCCTGTCGTAGGATAACTTTCGAGCTGCGTAGTTACTGTTGAGGTTCAGATATCGGAATCTTTCGTGTTCGAAAGGCTTATCGATTTACAGAAAATGCTAAACTTTTGTTATTAGTTTACATGTACATAACCCAGCACACGGGGCAAAGCTAAATACTTACCAGGTTGGAAAATTTCTGCGAGTCGCTCTCACCAGCGGTCGCGAGGAAAAATACGTCGATATCATTGATCCGCCATGTTTATTGTTGTTTGTACGTCTAGTTGGAAAGTCATAGACTTTCTCAACCGTGAAATTCATTTAGAAGACTTTCGATGCTGATAACTAGCTCCATGTCGTGACATGTCTCCAGTTACGAAGTTTATCCGGTAAACTTCGTAAATCGAAATCGACATTAACATTGAGCGGTGATCGTGAAGCGTTAAATAAATGTCGGCAAAATAAAACATCAAATGGCTAGACTTGAGAGAGAGAGAGAGAGAGAGAGAGAGAGAGAGAGAGAGAGAGAGAGAGAGAGAGAGAGAGAGAGAGAGAGAGAGAGGTGGTTTATGCACTCGCGAACTGATCATGGTCTATAGGATGGATGGATGCAGTGTCGGTTTACACATTTGCGCTGCACAGATATCGAAAATGTACAGACACTTTCCCGAAATTTGACTTATTTTATAACAAGAGTAGAACAAAACCAAAAGTGTTGAAGATACTCTTCAGATGTTTGATTCGCAAGTTTGCTAAAGTTATATTATACTAACAGAAAATGGTCGCTGTAGTCTTCTGTTCAAAGAAATATGTTCTTCAACACCACGTTTCTTATGATCTGTGATGTTACATTTTATTATTTCTGTTAATAATCTTTTATAGATTAATGCACCACGGTGTTAATTTTGGATTAATTCAACTATTTTGAACCGTAATTATTTTTTTAGTGAGAGGGCTTTTAGTAGTTCTGTAGACGAAACGATCGGAAATAGCAGAGTATCTTGGCAATGGCACGACGTCTACGCTATCGTTTAGCTGCAGCGATTGTACAGTTGCAGCCCGCGCCCGGGCCCCGGGTAGGCCTAATTCGGAACGTAATAAAGCCGTCAGTTGCAGCGGCGTCGTGCTGTACCTTTGTCATTACTGTTGAAGTACACCTGTTATTGCTACAAGCATCGCGGGCCGCTTCATGAAACGTTTCTCAGTCTGCTCAGTGTACTGGTCTCGCCGTTATATTCAGTTACGTTTAATCTGTTGTTTGCATGTCAACACATTGGCCTGTTTACAACCTCCTGTGCACACTAATCGTGACCGTAATTTACAAAGACATAAACATTCGATCCCGCCCGTGAATGTCAAAGGTGAACGGGATTAACTTGATCCCGGGTATCAAGTCCCTGGCCTTTAAAGAACATGCCTGCTGCATTAAAAGTTGCCATGCGTAGGAAACATATCATATTAGACGCATCTTTCATTTTTGAAAGTATCAATGTGGACTTGCGACTGCCTTTTACACGATATTTATTTGATATCACTTCAATGGCTAAGGGAACACCTTCAGTCCAGGTATCCTTATATGACCAACACTTTAGACGAACAAAGACGATGTTATCTGTCGTTAGAGATCGCATCAAGAAATTGTCTAAGAAAGAAAATTGCAGGAAGGGAAGGTTTTCTCAAAAGATTCAATAGTTTAAACGTGTACCCCGTAATCCAGCACAGTACTTTGCATTTAGGAAGAGAGCAGAAATTATGAAAAGACAAAAAATAAGTCCACATTTTGTGGGGAACGACAGCTTTTTAAGAAAGTGTTCAAAGATTGGAAAAAACCTCTCTGCAGAGGAGAAATTGAAATACAAAGAAATGTGGTTGGCGGAAAAAAAGTAGAAGAAATGAAGGAATTACCATTAAATGCTCCCAAGAGTCAGTTATTATCCCTATGTACAAAAAAAATTATGCAGTGACACTTTTTCAAATCTCGTGCCCTGGTAAGGTAGTGTAAATTTTACTTGTTGGTTTCCCCAGTACAATTACTTTGTTTTCAACATACATGTACAAAGCAATGCAATCCTATTAGTTTACAACAAATGGTGTACAGTGGTTCAGAAAGTAAGCACCTACATGCTCAGATACATGTAAAATTACTTGTTGATGGAAATAGACTTGGCTTTTTAAAGTTAATATTCTGTTTTGTATGTGTATGTACACGTATATGCATATATATGCATTTGAGAACATGCTTATTGGCAATGGAACAATTCTCTCATGGCTTGCAACAATTCTACTACAGTTTTATACATTACAAAGTTAAAAAAATACTCGCATAGCTACTTCCTTTTTTCGAACTCTATATGACTCTCATGGTCTACTGGAAAAGTGATATACATCAATCTGTCAATGGTCAATGTCATGATGGTTTATATTGTTGCGATACCGCACAAAACTACCAAGCGAATTTTTTTTTAAATGATGATTTTTGCAATTTGAAAGTTGTAACAAAACATTGTGTGTTTACTGTATGTTGTCAAGTTACACAAAACATGTTTGTTAGTTGCTACCCACCAACTTGACGCAATTGAGCAATTTTTGTTTTCAATTTTTTAAACTAACTCAGCATAACATTCTGAAGATTCACTTCAATATCTTTGATCCATCATTGTCCCTAGATATCAGGTAGCTTTTGTAATATTCTAGGTTAGAAGTATATACAACTGGGCTGTTGTTGTACTTTTGTTGAACTATAAAATGTGATTGTCTTTGCTGTAGCCAATCAAAAATTACAAAATTTGGCAAATTGATATATACATATTCACATACAGAAACATAGTCTAGGCATGAGTAACTGGGTATACCTTGAATCACACCAGCAGTGTACTCTTTACAGTCAAATGTGAATTGTACCTACAAGAAAAAGTTTATTTTACTTGATTTTAATCAAAGTAAGATGAGTTTGTCACACTTTGTGACATAATATTTTTTCTGTTTTGGCTACACACCAAGAAATGCAAAAATGCATTAATTTATAGGTAAAACTCTTGTGGAGTGACAGGTTGTATGGGATCTGTTTGCTTGCAGGAACTTATGCACATGTAATTTAAAAAAAATAGGTCTGCACTAACGTATAGCAAGCACTGTTACTTTTTAACTTTTTTAGATCATGAAAGAACTTTCAAAATGATTTTCCATGCTATCTTGGTTTTTGTTAATGCAATTTTTACAATTTGCTACACAGTACTACATTAATTTCTACATTTCAAATATTTAGTAGTAGACAATGTCATAATATGGTTTTATGTGAATTTACATTCATCCATGTGCAACTTTATAGACAGATTTTACAACAGTATTCACCTGAATAAGAAATTTCACTATTATTTTGGTACCTAAGCAAATCCTTGCAATTTAGTGAATTATAACTGGACAAGTATAGGTTTAATGTCCATACAATAGTTATTTCTTTATAGTCTGTGGGCCGAACAGAATCTGGATGTTATAAACGATTGAATTGACAAATACTTGCCTAAAAGATATAGAAAAACAATTTTTCAATCTACTTTGCTGGAGAGGAGCGCAGAATTTCACCAAAAAGTCCCCTAAAACGAAGTAAATGAAAATAGGGGTAAAAGGTCATCAGCTATCTTCTCGAGAATAACAAACGATCTCATTGGCGGATGTGACGACATTCCAAGTACAAGGTCCAATCAAATAATGCGTTACATAGGCGTACAAAATGGCCGCCCTTGCCAATATGCAGTGTGTATGCCACGTCGCCAAGACGAAAAGAAAGGAGCCTATTTATTCCTTCACAGATAAATCATGGGCTAAATTGCTTCAATGTTCTGAAGTATGGAAGGATTCTGATGGTTTGGAGCAGGAAGTAGCACTGCAGGTAAGCGCTGAATGCCGAGATCAGGCGGGCTTCCACCATGTATGCTATCAGCGTTTTACAGATAAACACCGGCTTGCTCAGGCACAGAAACGCAAAGAGAAAGGTACTATGCGGAAAACGCTTTTAACAAGCAAATCAAGTGAGCCAACGGAAGTTGATAATGATGGTCAATACCAAGTTTCTCCTAAAAAGCGACACCTGCGGTCCAATCCTACTTCCACCGCCATTTCGGCAGCAAAACGCCGAAGTATACATGTATTACCACCGATATGCATCTTGTGCAGACGTCGAAAACAAAGACGGGACCCGATAACAAAAAAGAAGACAAATGAAAGACTTCATGTGAAACTGATGGGCATACATTGATTAAAGCTGCGGAACTTAGGAAAGACGAGAAACTGTTGATTCAACTGCGAGGTCCAGACTTAGTCAGTATAGAAGTTAAGTATCACCAATCATGTTACCTAAGTTATACAAGATGTGTAACTTACACTTACCAGAAAAAGCAGAGGAAGACAGCGGTATCATGTATGCCCCATCTTTTAAGAAATTTTGTGATGAAGTTGTACAGAAGAGAATCATTGAAGGCAGGGAGTGCATTGCAATGGATGTGATGAGAAATATCTTTATTAAAATGATCAATGACGAAGAAGACATTGATGCATCGACATACCAAAACTCGTCACCGAAAAAGAGACTGCAAGCAAGGTTTGGTGACAAATTTGTGTTTATTCGACCTAAGTATCGGCAATGCGATTACTGATGGCTAACCGAGGAGATTCTGCTGCAGATTGTCATATCTTGAATATTACCTATACAGATTCTGAAAGTGAAGAGACTGGAAATGAAATGGAATCACAGTCAATGACAACAAGCTATAACAACAGCCAAGATGAAAGGCTTGAGATGATTCCCACTGCAATGAATATTCACAGTATTCTTGAAGAAACTGAAGGCGTTAATAACTGGCCTCCTAGGGAAGAAGACCTTACAATACAAGAAAGTAGACGTATTGTGCCAACAAAGCTGTTCAATTTCCTAGCTTGGTGTACCGGTACATCAGAGGACTTTCTTACAAGTGAACGTGTGGATGTTCCATCAGCTGTAGAAAACAGATTGTTATCAGTCTGTCAGGACTTAATCTTCTTGTCTTCTCGAGGACGAAAGGTCACCCCAAAACACCTGTCTCTCAGTATGGCAGTGCGTCATTTGACAGGGTCTTCATCTTTGATAGGATTGCTGAATGGTTTCAGGCACTGTGTTTCACTTCATCAGTTTTAGAGCATGACACAGCACTGGCTCTTCAACAACTTCATAGTGATGGTTTGCCACCAGAATTTTGTCAAGAAGTGTTTACCACCTTAGTTTGGGACAATAATGATTTTGGTAAAGAAACTCTAAGTGGTAAGTAGACTCAGATACACATACTGTGATTATAGCTTTCCATGTTACAGCTTATGATTTACACCAAGACGCCATGAAAACTAATTTTTTAAAGCCTTTGTGTGAAACATTTTGCTGTCAATTTACTTTTTGCTGTTTTAATACAAGGAGATAATTACACAATTTATCTTCTCACAATGTTTATTTCTATTATGATAATATTGTAGGAAAAGGTACAACTCACAACACCAATGGAATCATAATTCAAAGGAACACTAGAGATAAAGCTAGTACTGCTGACAACCTTTCAACTGCAGTTGCCATTACAAAGTCAAAGCAAAGGACACTTACCGCTCCACCAAGCAACATTATTGAGTACCATGGTAGTCCCGCCATGGCCTTGCACCGTCAGGTTGTACATTGTGAAATACAATAATCATCACGGTCACCATTTATCATGATATCCACTACGGCCCAAAGGCGCCCCATTTTGTACGGTATTAGTGTCCCGATTTTTCGCCACACATACGTGGAGTGCGCGTTCACAGAGTAAATTTCACCTCCCGCGTCATGTTGAAAATTTCGCCGTATTCCTTGCTGCACAGCTAAATATTAATGAAAGAGTAACAGGTCCTATTTCCCGTATATGCTGCCCTTACAATTATAACATTTTTGGAAGAATTTCACATGGGAATTCCAAAATACGTAAGCGATAACAGCCATATGCAAAATTACGTAAAAACACAGTCAACAGCAAAACGATCTTCAACTCGATTTCAATCGTCATTCAATAAAATAAGAGGGAAACTCAAAAAAATAAAACCATAGAGTTTTAGTTACCCTTCATGATATCTGTCATACCGAATATTATAAAAAAAACAGCGAAATGAAAAAGTTAAACCAACGTTTTTTTCAGAGGTATTTTTCATTTTACGATGTGTCTTATCAGCTCGATTTCCCATAGAAAACAATGGCGTTTAATGTACTGAACAGACCGTACAACTCTCGCTCGTTCAAATTTCTCAATTCTGAACCAATGTTAGTGAAAAATGGCACAGTGTTTCTTTGATTTATATACAAAATTCCTGTCGTTTTAGTTTTTTGAATTTCTCGACGAAACATGTTTTAGTTGCATTTATTTTTTCGATCGCTGAATTTTTGCTCTTGCCCTCAATAAAATGGCGATCTTACGGCGTTTGCATATGCAGAATCAGGGTCTTATATTGACGCATTTTAATCGGTTAGCGTCTCTTAAATTGTACAGACCAAATACCTGTCAGGTTGTTGTAATTTACACCAAATTTTGGCGAATATCAACCATGCAAATTCCAGTAAACTCCAAAAATAACACAGAACAGAGGCGAACGGGCGTAGAGTCTCCACTGTAATCGTGCAGTGAACGTTATCGATCGATATTCTTTTGTCCGAAATTGTTACATTGTTGTCTCACTCACTCGCGTGCAGTTCCCCGTTCACAATGGCGCCAAACTACGCCGAAGTGCGCCAAAATGTGCTGAAACGTACGTAAAACTATCACCAAAACTAAAAAAGTGTCGTCGATATACTTTCAGTACAGGAAACCAACGGATACCTTGATGTTAAAGTGTATAAGTCAATATACGGGTAATTGTGGAAATGTTTATGACGTGACCTCAACACACGAGCGCCCGGCACGAGCGGCACCCAAACAGATTTTCGATCGATAATCTATTGAAAATAAATTGATACAATGTTCGCCGTTGTCAATAGCGACCGGCTGAAAGCGCTGTTCGATAGAAATTATGCTTCGCGGAATACCGTACACTGAGGCACACTATTGGGCCGTAGTGATCATGGGCTCATATGACGGTTGTAAGTATTGTAAGCGCACACTCATTCATGAAATGTTGCCATATTATCGCACTCATTGCACAATGCCTTACTTGCCCTTCCCCTTCATCCAAAATTTCAATCATTGTTGTATTTTCTCAGGTTAAACAATATGTAAACAATCAAACCACTTACTTTTCATACATAGTCTATGTAATTCTAATATAAAGGTGTCCCTTTAACCGTTGAAACGCCTATATTTATTTCCCTTTTGGTTAATATTTTAATTTCATTTTATGAAAGTTGTTGTATTGCTAATTCAATTGTCATTTCTTATTGTACTATTACCATGTAAATACTGTTATTACTATTATTATTATTATTATTATTATTATTATTATTATTATTATTATTATTACAAGTTTAGGGGCTATAAGTATTATATAGAAATCTAATAACAGTTCATTGAAGCTGTGGGAATTCTGAAAAAGAGGTGTTGTTTATTTTAATTTTGTCAATAGGGGTGACTTCTAATTGTCGTACATATATTCTCTCCGCCCAGTTAGGTGTTCCTTTTGACATCACTACCCTTATGAATATTCATATACTTGCAAAAACTGACAGTCGCTGTGTCTGGCAGCGCCTGCTCACAGCTGCTGAGCTGCACAGCATAGGCTTCGAATGCAGGCACAGTTACGAGTGGAGTGACACGTACCTGCTGCCGCGTACTATGCATAGAATAAGGAATTATTCTATATTATCCCCTTATTTTATGCATAGTACGCGGCGGCCGGTACGAATCACTCCACTCGTAACTGTGAATGCAGGCCCATCGTGGCAGTCGTGGGCATGTAGAAAACAAGGCACAGCGACTGTGGAGAGAGTATGCCAGTGTAATTGGACTTCAGTGTAAACGGAACTTTATCATGGCATTTGTAGTTGTGGCGAAAATCATAAACCCTCTCCCTATGCTGACGTTGTTGGTTTTATTTTGTTCATGTGCATTAAATGTAAGCAATCAAGGAAGTTTTGGGATGGAAATTCTCGACCGCGGGTCATCCGGGTACTTGCGGTTTTTACGTCATTTTTGCGACACAGCACCGTGAAGGAGTTCGGATTTTTCAACCACCAACACAATATGCAAAGTTTCAATATACTTATATGACATAACTTTTAGTTCTGCTTTTTTCTACACAATTTCTGTATCATTCGCTCTTCTGTATCGTCTGATCTCTCATTCACCTCGCTCGTATGCGTTTCACCTACTGACGTCACTCCGCGGTCGAGAATAGAGCAAAAGCATGAGTTTTTCCGCGAAATCTGTGCTGCAAATATAACTTCACACATGCGCACTCGTTTGCCAGTGTAGTCTGCCGATATGAGCATGTGCAGTTGAGTGAACGTGCTCGTGAATGTGTAGTCTGCACACTACGTCTCGTGTCATTCAGCTTTGCATGTTGACAGAAACTGGAATTACTGCAGAGAATACTTTTCAGGACATCACATGTGAGTCTCTAAGGTAACAAGTAGGACGTTTAGGAAATCCTTTCAGAAAGTTCACGCCGCCTGTGGCCATTTTGTGGAGTATAAGCTCATAGTTATACGTACCTGGAGCGTATACAGTATTTCTACTGTACAGTGTACATATTGCCGGATAATATGCGATGGAATTTTGCGTTTCACGTCGTTCAATCATTCAGATGGAAATGCTGCCCTTCTCCAAACTTTGAAAAAAACAGGGTGACAGATTTGGAATGCTAACAATTGTATATCAAGAATGACGTAATTTAATGAGAAGACATTTGTATTCGAGCACGGCTACAGTTTTTGATTCGAGAACTCTCATCATGATGGACCGTGGTTGTATTCAACAATAGAGAGGGCAAGAGTGAGTCGAACTTTTTCCTATGTCCATGTAGCACTTGTGCAAAAATAAGCGAATCCACAGGCCTTTGGCGAATCAATAAATGCGTTTTTCACCAAGCTGAAAGGTTTAAAAGCTTATTAAGACGTCAAAGAAGACCTACTATTCAAATAAAATCAAGCAAAATCACGGTAATTCATCCAAGCTATGGAGTGCTATAAACGAGTTGACTGGGAAAGTTCACACCAATCGCACAACGCTACCAAAACACCTGGATATCAGAAACAGTAACAATGTTACAGAGACTATCTCTGATCCACAGCAAATTTCTCACTGTCTCAACAGTTTTTTCTCTCAAATAGGTTGCGATCTAGCCAGTAAAATTAACAGTTCTGTCGATTACACTTCTTTCCTAGGTCCTTCAAACCAACATTCTTTCTTTCTTTCTCCAGTTTCTAGAGAAGATACTGAGGCTGAGTTACGAAATTTAGACCAACATAAATCATGTGGCCATGATTTCTTTACTGCACGCCTTCTACGTGACGCAGCCCCTTAATTGGCCACCCACTTGCATACATTATCAATTTATCTTTTGAAATAGGCGTTTTCCCGGATCAGCTGAAAATTGCCAAAGTTACACCCATTTACAAGAAAGGTTCTGCCTAGAGTTCAAATAATTACCGACCCATTTCTGTTCTTTCTTTATTTATTCAGTAAAATAACCGCGAAAGCCGTCAATAGGCAACTGTTGTCATTTCTTGAGCGTTTCAATATCCTACATAAGGACCAATATGGGTTTAGAAAATCTTTCAGTACTAAACTTTCACTTATTGATTTAGTCGGTGATCTTTTTGCAGAATTTGAGAAAGGTAACTTTGTTCTTGGTATTTTTCTCGATCTTACCAAAGCGTTCGATACCATAAACCACAAGATACTTATTTCAAAACTTTCACACATTGGTATTCGGGGTCCTCCTTTAAACTGGTTCCATAGTTATTTGTCTAACAGACATCAATACGTTTCTGCAGCAGGATGCAACTCTTCTATTCTTCCTGTCAACTGTGGAGTCCCACAGGGATCTATCCTTGGCCCCATTTTGTTTCTTATCTATATTAATGACTTCCCGAACTGTTCTTCCTTCTTCAACTTTAAACTCTTTGCTGACGATTCAAATCTTTTCCACTCTTATAATAAACAGAGCTTTGATGTAAATCAAGCAAACGCAAACCTCATGGATGTTGAAAATTGGTGCAATGCAAACAAACTGACAATTAGCTACTCTAAAACCAACTACATGTTTCTTTCATCTCGTTATAATCCATTTAATAATACTGGTCAGTTAGGTATTAATAATGTTTTACTCGAAGAAGTCGACAATACCAGTTATCTAGGAGTTGACATTGATAAAAATATTACATGGAAACAACAGATTAAGAAGGTTCTTGATAAAATTGTTCCCAAGATTGGTATTATTTCCAAACTAAGGCACTATCTCCCCAAATCCACTCTGTTACTTCTTTACAATGCTCTTATTCTCCCACATATTTCATACTGTTTGGAAATATGGGGCAGTACTTATCGCTCATCTCTTGATTCAGTTTATAAGGCACAAAAGAAACTTGTTCGCATCATTTGTTTTAAGGATTCTTTTACTCATAGTAGGCCACTTTTTCAATCTCTCGGTATTCTTGACATCTCACAGCCAGTTTAAATACCAACTCTCTGTACATTTATTCATGATCTTTTTCACAACAGATTACCCAGACGTTTTGATGAGTATTTTTCTTTCCCACAACACCATTACCAAACAAGATTAATTACAAATAGGGATGTTCTAATCCCTAGAAGGAATTACACTTTGGGCAAATTTTCCTTTGACTATCACGGTGGCAAATATGGAATGAGATACCACATGATATCCGTAACATACCTAATAGAAACGGCTTCAAAGCAAAATTAAAAGATTACTTGATAATCAATCAGTGATCCACCAAATTACCTTGCTACATTTTATTCTTTTTCCTTGTTACGTGTTTATTGTTCTTTCTGATAGCTCATTTTTTTCGCCTCAGTTCTCCACATTAATCTGTTTTAGTCAGTACAACACAGTGTATTTACCGTGCGTTAATTTACAAGTTTATTTTGTTTACTTATTGTAAAAGCCCTCTGTATTTTACGTTTGCTTACTTTCTGTACAGTTAAATGGGAAACAGATGATGCAAGCTTCACTTAAGCTTTTCCTGTTTTCCAGCCATAGATCACATTCCAATGATTATATAGCATTACCTTTTCTGCAGAAATGTCACTATTGCATTTTTTTTTTAGATATTTTTTTAAATATCACACCACTCTTGACATTCTGTACATAGTACGTCGTATTTCTATGGCAAATAAACATACAATAAACAAAAAAGATCCGTCCGTCACTCTGGGACGAGCTAGATAAATGCTGTCAAACCCAGCTGGGCAAATAATGTGACTTTGTTCTGGAAATTACGAAGACGACGTGCGGTGGAACTTTGCAAAAAAGTTTCAAATCTGTACTGACGTACTTGAATGACTGGCACAGGAAACAATGGCCAATAAAAACGCATTCTCGTTGCATTTTGATAATGTATCAATCACAATGACGCAGAAATTATGCCTCCTGCCGGCAGAAGGGCCATGGCCAATTTTTAGCCCTGCTACACTATGTCTCAGTGCTGAAAAGGCCATGTTGTTGTCAGGTTGTCACGGCGACTTTTAAAATTTACATACAACTCTGAGAGTGAAACGGGTTATAGGTCACAGAACTTTTGAGTCGCCACTGTCGTCCATTATACCTGTTTCCTTGGGTATTAAAGGTGTGCAAGTATACACATCAAAGACTAGAAAATTCACTTCATGGGCAGAATCTCGTAAAGTAGCCTTTTCTTGACTGGTTAACGAAAAAAGATACCCTGATCTAAAATATGCATGGTTTTAAATAAAAAGCTGTGGTTACTGAAATGGTTACTATGGTAACATTAAACAAAAATGAACATGGAGTTGATACTGTCATAAATACACTTAGGAGAGCATTTGCATAGTAACTGGGATTACTTTTAATGGACTTTGGACAAAAATTGAAATTTTAAAATGCAAATAGGGTACTATGGAAAAACAGGGCAGTAAAAATGGATATCATATTTTGTCTTTCTAACCCGAAACAACCCTTTGGTATAATATTTCTGTTGATTACTGGATTTTTACACTAGATATTTGGTCTTTCTAACCCAAAATATCCCTTTGATATAACACATTCTGTTGATTACTGGATTTTAGGTGGAATCTTTGAAAAACTGGTAATTTTAACTCCTGAATGGTTGCCATGGAAACATCTCACATTAAAATGAGTGTAATTCTTTTGGTGTTCTAACCAGAAAAACCCCTATTATCAATTTTTACATCAATCAATAGTTCTTTAATAGGAATTAGGGAAAAAGTAACGTTTTCAATCCAATAATAGTTACCATGGCAACTCAAAACATTAAAATAAGTCTGGTTTTTTAGTTGTCTGACCCAACTCCCCCCGCTAGATAATTTTCATATCAATCAAAGTAACTTTTCATTGGATATTAGAAAACTGAAAATTTAACCCCTAAAATGGTTACCATGGAAACATGGGCAGTGAAATCGATATCATATTTGGTCTTTTCGACCCAAAATACCCTTATGGTGAAATTTTCACGGAAATTGAACCTATTATTATTCGCGTTATTATTTCTATATAATACTTATATTAATTATTATTATTGTACTTGGGCCTCAGCCCAAGTACATTTGTTTTCATTCCGTGGGAAAAAACTCTGTAAGGTATAACCATTTCTGGCTGAGACCTGGGAGGGCAAAATGTCTTGGCTTCATCTTTCTTGGCATAATAAATGGCGTAATGATGCTAACTTAATGGAAGTGCTGCTCTCAGCCAGTCATGAATAAGTGAGATGTGAATATAAATGCTTCTCTATCTGAGTTTTTGCCACAAAATCTTCTGAATATAATCAACATATGCATCGAAATGCAACAATTAATGCACCCTCCGTTTCCTAAGCGATGGCACGACCCTTGCTACACCCACTGGACGAGCCAAAGTGGGAGGGGTAATTTCAGTTTGGTCGAACAGGAGGGCTCGAGACCAGAATTTAACATTTAAACTTGAAACATGTTTAATCACTGACAAGATGTGGACTAGTGTTAATTAAAGTGAAAATTTGAAAAGGAAAGGTTTTATATCCCGGACACAATGAAAAACATTACGACTGGAAACTGTACCCCCAGTTGAGAATAGTAATGCCCACAGCGATGGAGAACACTTATCCTTGAGCTGAGAAAACCAGACCATCATTTCGAAATAGAGCTGCAGATTCGAGAAGCTCGTTCAAAATAGCTTGGTACACCCCATAAAGGGGTGGTTTCGAGTTTTGAGGGCAAATTTCGCCTCCTTCATATAGAAATCGTACGTTTGTTTTTTCCAGGAGAACACACCATTTGACACAAAATTTGCATGTAAAGGGGTCGCCAGTAAGTACGTGGTCAAATCTGGCATAAGAAACAATATGAAATGTTGGGTAAAGCCAGTCCAAAATAAACTGATTTGAACTTTTGTGTTTTGTAATTTATACCACTGCAGTAACATTACCTTTTTTTGACAACATCACACAATGTAATACGTTTTGAAACTGAATACTCCGACGTATTCTGTGTCTCCTTTGCTAAAAATACGGTATGCCGATTACCATGTAAGGAGATGATGACGTCAAGACAGATTTGTAGTGCGTTTGGTCCTGGATGGTGCACGAAGTTTTGTCGAGGTAGCTTGTGTATTTATTTCCTAAATGGGAGAGATTAGGGTCGATCTAAACGAAGGCCGAAGAATGTTATGATACTCTAAGCGAGCTGAACTCTAACGCGAATGGTTGGATAATTTGGAGGATGTCTAGAACCGGGGTCTAGAATGATCTTGTCTCATTAAGATTATTTGTCGGTCAGTATTGAATTTCAACTGCGTCACAAGTTACGATGTTTTAGAAATCTGGAGACATGGCAATTCTTTTATTTATTTATTTATTTATTTGTCATTCATATACAGGCCGATATTTCAGTGTCCAACACTGTTCTTCCAATATCTCCTGTCATGCAAGATGTACAAATCAAAAACCACAACAATTAAGAGAAAATTTACACAACAGATAAAATGAAAAAAACAAAACAACACAATAAAACAAGAACAAAAAACTTTCATAAAAGCACCAAAACACAAACACACACACAAAATCACTCACTCAAACACTCACTCACTCACTCACTCACACTCACACAAAGTTAAAAGTGTACAACTTAAGCTTATATTTAAAGGTCGCCAAACTAGGAGCCGATCTAACTTGAGTAGGCAGACTATTCCATATGCAAGCACCATAATATGAAAATGCTCGCTTGCCATATGCAGTTTTCACTTTATGAATGTAAATATTGCCGTTACTAGCATGTCTCGTGTTGTGACTATGTATGGAATTTGAAAGATTGAACATTTCTGTCAAATAACTTGGCGCACTATTATTAATGACTTTATAGGTTAGAGCCGCTAGTTGGCGCTTCCATCTAATAGATGGACTAATCCAACCTAGGCGTTCATACACTGATTCTGTTCTAGTATCCCGTGGAACCTCCAGTATTAGTCGACCGGCTCTTTTGTGGAGGAGTTCAAGTATGTTCAAATACTTCTGATGTGTATTACTCCAAATACTTGCTGCATAGTCAAAATGTGGGAGAACAAGACTGTTAAACAAAACTTTACGTTGATGTACAGGCAAGAAATGTCTGATTCTAGATAGAAAACCCAGCTTTGACGTAATTTTTGCTGCAATTTTTGTAACATGTATGGAAAAATCCAGTTTAGAGTCCAGCCAAATCCCTAAATATTTGAAATCCGTACCTGTTCAAGAAAATCTCCTGCAACTTCAATGTTAAGTGGTGATGATGAATTTAACTTTCTAACCGTACCGAAAACCATTGATTTGGTTTTCTTGGTATTCAAAGTTAACTTATTATTATCGAGCCAGGTCTTTACTTGCATTATTTCATTGGAAAGAACTTGCTGAATTTCAGAGATTGACTTGCTTGAATAAAATATAGCCGTGTCGTCAGCATACATAATTATTTGACACTGGCTGACACAAGAAGAAAGGTCATTAATAAATATAGTAAAAAGTAGGGGACCTAGGATGGATCCCTGCGGGACCCCATAAGAAATATCCATGCTATCGGAAACAGTTGAATTAAGTTGAACAACTTGTGAGCGGTTTGATAGGTAAGCATGAAACCATTCAAGAGCGGAATCCTGGATGCCATACTTGTGCAGTTTGAGGAGGAGCAGTCCATGATCAACCGTATCAAATGCTTTCTTTAAGTCCAGAAAGATTACTCCTGTTAAATTTCCCTTGTCCATGTTACAAAGGAGCTTGTCAGTAACGTGAGTGAGGGTAGTAGCTGTTGAATAGCCTGGTCTAAAACCTGATTGACATTTGTTCAGGATATTATTCATATTAAGATAACTATACAATTGATCATGAACTGCTCTCTCCAAAACTTTCGAAACAACTGGCAGAACTGATATAGGACGATAATTACCCACCTCAGCTCTATCGCCCTCTTTAAACAATGGTACAACCCTAGCTTTTTTCCATTCTGTTGGCACCCTACCCGTCACTAAAGAAAGATTAAAAATGTAAGCCAAAGATGATGAAATAAGAGGAGCAGCAAACTTAAGTAACCTGGCACTGATAGTATCAATACCAGTGGCCTTAGCAATATGTAACTTTGATAGTTGGTTTTCAACGAAATCAGAACTTATCCAATTCGCATTTTATTTTAGTATTTTATATTTTACAAAAGATTTAAGAAGCAATGATTTTGTCGAAAATTCTGAAAAAATATAGGAAGATTTGATCGCGAACACATTTTCACTTGGGGTCAACTAGCCCTGCGTACGATGCTGTGTGTTCCGCTACAGCTAATCGCCCCGCTCACCACAACCCTGCAAAGACCCGTACGTAGGGTCGGTGACTTCAAATCCATTTTGGGACTTGACGTAAAAAGCCAAATTACTGCCGAAATTCAGCGTTCTTGGGCCCAAGTCGTATCCCAGCCTACCTCAGCTACTCGATCGCTTCCAAAAATGACAGTCTTTTATTGACTTCTGGTAAATAACCGTCGATGTCGGCAACTCTCTCGCTAGCCCTGCGTACGATGCTGTGTGTTAGCTGTAGCACATAGCATCGTACACAGGGCTAGGGGTCAACCGGATGCGCTATTTGCGGGTTGCGGGCTGCGGGCATGAAAAAATGTGTTTTTTGATATCATTTTCGCCCTTCTCACACTTCAGATTAGTTCAACCGCCGATAAAAGCACAATTTTCAAAATCGTTTTCAACGCCGTTTCAAATAATTTTATTGTGGTGAACACGATTATAGTCCTAGGAAACTTTTCAAAGTCACGCTGGATCAAATGCTTGAAGGGGGCATACCGGCATGGAGCGACTATCATACTGCAGGTGCAAGTCATACGTTCATGATATTAGGAGATGGAGCTGCAGAACACAAACTAAAATGTTAGCAGAATGTCGTTCTCTGAGGTCGCGACCTCGCTTGAACCGAAACGGCAAAGTAAACTAAGTCGGCTCCTTTGTTGTAAGTCTTTTTCTTTTTAAAGATTTCATGAAAAATACACGGCATTTACAATACACATCACTTCTACGCTTTTTTAAGTCAAATCTTTCCTTATGCATTGCATTTAACTAGGCATTGTTTAATTTTCTGTATGAGTTGCCCTGGAACCGAATTGTGAATGGATGCATTACAAAGAATTTACTTCCTATGGCCTGATACTAGAAATGTAACAATTTCCATTCCGCGATAAGTGGCGACATTTCCGAGGCGCGATTTTTTTTGTCAGTCTGGTATTACGTATATTTCTCACTCACATCCATGGCAAGAAAGAAAAGTGATTCAGATCCCTAATTATTTGTAATGGCCAGGCAGCCATCATCATCATTGATAATAGACACATTCTAAAGGTTTTATTTCTTATACACTAAATGCCATATTACATATATTAGAAATCTAGCCATAATTCTAAAAACCCGCAGCCCGCAACCCGCACTTTAGCAGATACTGGGGTCAACATGGGGTCGCAGCCATGTTGCCTCAAAACTTATTTCTGTCTGCACTCAAAACTCAAAAATGTCGGATATGAACCTGAAAAATCGATGCAATTTCGTCAAAATTAGGCGAAATTTCAGCCTATAGACAAAATTTCATGTAGGTAAGGTAAATTTACTGAAATTTGATCGACAAATAATCCTGAGCTTGAACGTGACAGCTCGCCTTCTCCGGGAAGTCAAGCATCCAGCTGCCCATACACAGTTGCCCATATGGCCAGGTTTATGAGATTGTTTTCAAGCGAGCGAGCCAATAGAGCTAGAGGTCTGATTTTTGGTATATAGGAATAACTTAGCAATACAATTATTTTGACAAGATGTCACGTGACCTCAATGACCTTTGACCTCAAATAGATATATTTGTCCACAACTCAGTAACCACAAGTGCTACACCCTTCATATTTGGTATGATGGGACACCTTATGACACCACATATTGTACCTCATTAATTATGCGCATATCTAATTCTGAGCAAGCCAATCGAGCTGGATGTCGATTTTTGGTATATAGGGATAACTATAGGGTAGAAATCTAAATATGCCCATCTAAATATTAGACATCTACCATCGAGAACAAAAGAAATTTGCTGTAATTTGAATATTTAAGGAGTTTAAGCAATTTTCACTATAAATAAAGAACCCCTGCCTCAAACTCCACAAAAGTTGCTAGACATATTTTGCCGTTGTCATGCCATTGCTTCGTTTAATAACCAGTTAATCAAATGCCTAATTGACAGGAGGAATTCAAGACCATATTTGAATAGTAGTATATATTGTCCTCAAAATTACTCTATCACGGCCCAAGTACTCATTGCCTTTAGCAATACTGCCTTGTTATTATTATTATTATTATTATTATAAAAATATCCAGTTCAATACAATAACTTGTTTTTCATGCTACCTGTAGGTTCAGATGCTGATTGCATGTTTCAAACAAGGATAGAGTGATCGATATCCCACTTACTATTTAAGACTTGGCATTTTGGATGTGCAAAACTGTGCAGGTATGTACTGACTTATCTTCAATTACTTATACCCGTACATTTCATATTTTTATTGATATATATTTTGTTTCTTCATTTAACAGTTGCACTTTGATTTTTTCATGTTTGCATCATTAGGTCGAGGAAGGCAATGTGACTTTGCCGGCATGGACTGGATTCAACCAGCAACTCGCAGGCAATATCATACAGCCTGTGAGCAAAATTGGCTACCTACCAGTGATAGATGCCAGTCCAACAGAGAAGTCCACAATAAACACAGTACTGAGTAACAGTGTTGACATCGCTAATAAACTCTGTCTGCAAAGTGTGGTACTTAAAATGGATCTGGCAATTTATTCAAAGGCACAGGAAATCCGATGGCAGAATGAAGAGTATAGAAAACGCCTAATACTACGTCTTGGAGAATTTCACACAGCAATGTCATTTCTTTCTGCAATAGGAAAGCGCTTCAGAGATACTGGCTTGGAGGATATCATGATAGAGTCTGGTATTTTAACCCAAGGTTCAGTCAATGGTGTAATGAGCGGACATCATTACAACCGAAGTGTTTCGCTGCCATAAACTGGTTGCAGAGGCTATGCACCGTCTCCACTTTAATGAGTTCCTTGACAGCTTGACTGAAGAGGAACATTTACCAGTCATCGCCAGCCTTCTTGATCTTCGTGACAGCTATCCCCATTCGTTCATTGATGCAGTGAATACAGAAGAAATGAAGCGGTTACAACAGAAATACACAGACCACATACAGAAGTGCTGTGAAAGCAACGTCAATTATGCTTTCTGGAGTTCGTATTTAAACATGGTACAGCTACTACTCCTATTCATCAGAGGTACCGGTACACGTGAAGGGGACTGGCATTTACATCTAGCTGCTATACGACAGATGTTACCATGATACTTTGCCTATGGGAAGGTCAATTATTCACGTTATCTACCAGTCTATCTGCAGGAAATGTTAGCTCTGCCACAAGCGCATCCTGATGTATATGAGAAATTTTGTGAAGGTGAATTTGCTGTACAGCGATCACGTGACCATCCATTCTCAATGTCAGCATGTGATCAAGTCATCGAACAGACTTTCAATCGCGAATCCAAGACAAAAGGGGGCCTTGTTGGTTTCACGCAGAACAAGGGTGCACTCAACCGATGGATTCTCAGTCATCCGGCACGTTCAGCTATTGCAACAGGTTGCTTTACCCAAGCTGGTAAGACAGACAAGCAGTCAGAAAATAAAGACCTGACACAAGCCAGGATGAAGAGAAATGAATCTGATGTGCAAGAAGTAATGTCAACCTTAGCGTCAGTTGGGTCACCGTTCACCAGTGATAAAGATAGTGAACTGGTTCATCTTACAGCGGGTGCCCTGGCTAGTGAAGAGATCACATCAGATCTTACCAATGCATATTCAAGAGGTGAAGAGGCCTACCTACAGTTTGAGAATGAGCGTCTGACACAAGGAGTCAAAGATTTGTTTGACAAAATGTCCGTGGTAAGAGGGAAGACGTTTGCAGATATATCCAAGAAACCAAAGTCAAAAGTAACCATGAACTGCTTGTCGCTGAAAGAAAATAGAAATCTTCTCCAGAGAATGCTGTTGATTGCACAGGTACGACAACTTGATCTTCATGATGCCCTGACATACCCACTAGGCCCTGTTCCAGCAATGTTGGCCAATTTCGATGAGACAATGACGAAGACAAATAAAGCTGTTCTTGCTCATCATCTGGAGGCAACATTTCCAGAAGCTATTGTTGACCTCAGTTTCAAAGGCAAGACTGCCATTATTGTTGATGCTATGGCGATGATACAAATACAAAGTAAAATACCGGCTACATTTGGAGAATTTGCATCCAGCATATTTTACCAGTTGAGAGCAATAGCTGCTTAGTATGGTGCCACAAGAATTGACTTTGTCATCGATCAGTACAGAGAACAGTCCATAAAAGATGCTGAGAGAAAACGTAGGGCAAACACAGGTACCCTTACCGAGATTCGGATCACAAGACCAACCCTAAATATGCCATGGCAGTTCAAAAAGTATCTTGCCTCTGGTAAGAATAAGGAATCTCTCCTACTCTTTCTTTTTGAATCATGGAAAGAATATGAATCAGAATGCCTGCAGGGTATCACCATGTATGTTACCAATGGCGAGTTATGCTACAGGTTGCAATCTGCAGACGGTGTCATGGATGTAACCGAGGTACCTGAATTGCAGTGTGACCATGAAGAAGCTGACACAAGACTACTACTTCATGCTCAACATGCATCATACATAGGGGAGGTAGACAACATTGTCATTCGCAGTCCTGATACAGATGTCTTGATGTTAGCTGTGAGTTGTGCTCATCAATTACAGGGCCAGCTGTTCCTACATCAAACCAGCAAAAATGGTAAAATCCTCCATGTAAACAAGATATCAGAGTCTTTGGGAGACAAGACTGCCCTGGCTCTCCTCGGCCTTCATGTGTTCTCTGGCTGTGATAGCGTGAGTTCTTTCAAAGGCAAAGGCAAGAAGAAGATGATAAAACTGCTGCTGGGAAGTGATACCTACACTAGTACATTCCATGACCTGGGAATGTCATGGACATTGTCTGATACCCTGATGACACAAATAGAGTCCTTTGTCTGTAATTTGTATGGACAAAGCCGATGCAGTAATGTGAATGAAGCAAGATACAACTGCTTTCGTCTTGGCCTACAAAGTGATGGTGCCCTCCCTCCAAACAAAGATAGTCTGAAATTGCATACACAGCATGAAAACTACCAAACAGCAATCTGCAGGCGATGTTTGTAGGCCAAAATGAATGCACCAAGCCACATGGACATGGATGGATAGTGCAAGACTCAGAGTTATCAATCCAGTGGATGACACCTCCCGCCGCACCAGATTCTATCATAAAGTTTCTAAGCTGTAAATGCAAGAAGTCTGGATACTCGTCAAGATGTTCGTGTAGAGAAGTGGAATTGCTTTGCACTGAGCTGTGTCAGTGTGTTCCTTGTAGAAACACAACAAACACTGATGAAAGTGAACTAGCAGATGAATAGAATGATAGCTCCTCAGACATTGAAAGTGACATTGAATAAACTAACTGTATGGAAGACATCAACAAAATCAAACATTCAATCATAGTGATCACAATGCGGATAATACTAGTACTCACTGATTACAACAGAGAATTAGGGACACTTGTGTCTTTCAAATGAAGGAGATTTCAAATTGAAATGTATTTCCACTGATTGTTTCATCAGACAAAAAACACAAGGAATAAAAAACCAGAGTGAAGACAAACAAGTGTGGTCATTTCTCCCTCATAAATTGTGAAACTTCCATGATCCAGGCAATTTTTACCATATACTCTCAAAGAGTGGAGTACATCATGGCAAAGATTATGATGTGTATACCCCCTAGCGATTTTTCCATATTTGGTAAAAATAATTTACAGGAAGTAATTTGCCATATGAAATTAACACCAGCCATTGTTTTTCAAGAAGGAACAACACAACAAATCTCACCTTCTCATGTCGGATCAGTAACAGTTTCAACTAAATCAGAGGAAATGCCCTTTTGACATATCTTCTATTTTAGTGCGAAAAGTTTTAAAAATTGCAGTTTTGGTAGAAAAAATAAAAGTTAGACATTTTCAAGAAATAAATGTGGATCTGATGTCAGAAAATTGGAGATGAAAAGGGAATAGTTTCTTTATTTGAACAGAAAATAAACCAACAAAACACATCGCCTCTTTTTTCCCCTAAAAACATGAAAACGTAATTGGTAAAAAAGTGCTTTTTTTGTGTTTTTTTCGGTGACATAATAGTTGTTTTGATTGTTTCTTGTAATTATGTTTTGTACACAATGATAACTATCACCATGAACAGAGTAACAACACACATTTCTTAATTTTTACTGAAAATTATGCAAAAAACGAGCGTTTTGGTCAAAAATCTATCAAATCTTGCAATTGAAAATTGTGATTTCCATACAAGCATGTTGTAAACTGTCTTTTCACTTAATATCAATTTACACAAACGTCTGCTGAAAAAATCAACTTCTAGAGCCTTTTATAAGGCTCTGCCCACAGACTACTATGGTCAGAATTTCTTACTTATCTCAGGTTTTATTTTGTATTGCTATGTCCCCTTTCAATTTAAGTCAAGTAGAGTCTATTTTGTTTTGCCCTTTATTATTACTTATCTCTGGTGTTTTCTGCATTTCCAAGATACTGTGCTCTACTAAACTCAGGTTAGTCTGTTTTAATCTAGTATTAACTATCTCAGGTATTGTCTGCATTTCCAGCATTTGCTACTTAACGCAGGTATTGTCTGTGATCTCCAACATTTGCTAGGCAACTCAGTTAAAATCTTATTGAATTTGTCCATTTTTATTTATCTCAGGTATTTTTGAATTTCCACGTTCACTCAGTACTTTGGTGAAATCTTCAATTGCGTATTTTTGCAGCTATTTTAGCCACTATTTCTGGCCACTGCATTGAGCTATCAAAGATTTTCACCTTCTTCATCAACATGAGTCACAAATAGTAATTTTCTACATAAACACAATGGAGCTACATCGGCCATTAGGTCGCTTGTAATTATATATCAACATGCCACCATATTTATATCTCAGGTACTGTATGATTTGATTTAAATCCAGGTAATGCAATAAATGTTTTTTAAAGTTTGAATCAAACCAATGTTTGTGTGTTTCACAAAAATGAGTAAGTGTGGTGTTAGGGAGATTTCTAGGACAAACTCTGTGCAGATTAACAAAGCTAGCTTCTTTGTCAACTGCGCTTGTCTCAGAATACTACAATAGGTGCATACATTCCCAAAATAATTTTTATTTTTGATTTTAACATAGACCCTCCAGAAAAAAGAGGATCTATAATTGGAACTACCATGCAAGACTAATTTCAATTCTGGTTTGCTAATTTGATATACATGCACACAATGGGAAAGTGTACCTGTGGTCTTAGTTACCCCCACAATCACTCTCTAATTTGTATGTTCAAAGTCAAGCAGAGAGGTTAAAAATAAGAAAATAGCTCAAGCTCATTGGCATAAAGTAGTACCGGCCAAGCTATTGGTATGTGAAGTTGTTGACTATGAGTTATGTAATGTCTGATTATATCTGATACAACTACTTTAGATTGCATATTATCAGTGCAGAAAGAGCCCAAAAAGTGCACTGTGTTTTAGATGCAAGCGTCCCCTAATGTAATTTGTGTCACAATATGATCCAATATGGCAACATGCCAGGTGGCCATTTTGTTGATTTTTATTCACGTCAAGAGCCATAACTCTGGCAAGTTTCAACCAATTTTATTCAAAGTAAGTGCATGGACATTAACTAATGTCGTGCATATGCATGTTGATTTGTTAGATGGTAAGATCAAATATGGCTGTGTGGCAGCCATTTTGTCACGATTTTTCATGTACAGAGCCATTATTTAGACATATTTCGACCAGTATTATTCAAAGTTGGTACAGGGACATTGATCTATGTCATACATATGCACATCAATTGTTTCACGGCATATAGCAGTATAATGTCAATTACTGAATTTTCGTAATAAAGCAGATATTATGTAAAAATACTGCATCAAATTTCATGAAACTTGGTACAGATGTTAAGCTCACATTACTTTTGCTGTGAAAAAGACAACTATCAGTGTCATATCAATTCATTTGCAATTGCATATGTGATGAACTTTTCTAATTAGAGTGATATATCTACTAATATTGCGTAAAATTTGATAAAAGATGACACATAGCGGTATCATTTAAATAAATTTCTAGTTTGCATTTACATAATGAATTTTTGTTTGTAAGATGAATGTCAAGAAGCACTGCATCAAACTTTATGAAATATGGTACTGATGATAATCTGTCCGTCTTAGGATAGGATGTAAAAATGTTTGGCAACATCCTGCTGATTAATTACTCATTCACTTATTTAATGACCTCTTGTAATTAGGATGGCGGCCTACATTGGTTTTATGTTTTCACCACCATGAAACGCATTCTTGGCTATTGAGCCCCATCTATATCGCAGTATATTTAATCACAGACCTAATAACTGAAGAGGACTCTATCCTCTCCGAGGTCTCGAATTAAAGAACCCATTAAC
The DNA here is from genome assembly GCF_041260155.1 of Ptychodera flava. Lineage (NCBI taxonomy): Eukaryota > Metazoa > Hemichordata > Enteropneusta > Ptychoderidae > Ptychodera > Ptychodera flava. The sequence continues at coordinate 18,112,057 of NC_091929.1, read as the reverse complement.
AAGTTGGGACTATGTCATCAACGATGACTTGTTCGAATATAAGCATGCCTTCCAGATTTAGAATGACACTAATTCTCAGAGAACGGAATGATTAATGAAATAAATCAAATAAAGATACCTTTGATATGAAACTAAACTAAATTCACACTCAGATTACTCAGGGGATAACGTCAAATGCATAAGACGAGTTGTGTGATACATCTAAGTATATACCTTCTAACAGTGACTAAGTATTTACTATGTTTACAAGATTCATTTGCATAATATAGCCTTGACTTACTGAGTGTGAGAAATCAAATGCTTTTAATCAGTAACTTACTCCTAGTTGCAGTGAATTACAAGTACCTAAGCAACTAAACTAAACATGTCCGAGTGCAATCAGTGCCCTATGTATTTATTTATTCTTGGTCATTGTCCGTAGAGATTTGCCTTCGACGTGTGCAGTTGCAATACCCTTGCACAAGGCCAGTAGACTTCCCTTGAAAACTCATTCAACTGCAAACTCAATATACGATAAGACATCAACATACCAGATATTTTGTGGGTCCATAAACAACCTTAGCACTGAACAAGCTAAAGTCTAATCATCAAAACTCTAAAGATCTTTACAAGCACGACGAAAATATCTGTGTTTCCTTGGCTATATATCCTTTAAGACGCATTTCCCACTTTAACGGAATGTTAGACCACGGCTCGGTCTTTCATGCATTGCGTTTTGTAACAAAAAAGTAAACACGATTGTGTACTTGAAGTTCGACTTCTCAAATGTTTCATGGGTTAACATACTACACTGATAAAATTGATAAAGGAATTTGTAATCTCTGACACCAAATAATGAACATTAATTTTGACTACAACAATTTTCGATCAACTTCGACCCACTTTTCAGGATCTCGGTGAGTGCAATAATTAGAGGTATAAGATTTATAGACATAAGTTACCTACTGTTGTTAATCGCTTTCAGAAGAAGTGCAACTTTTTATGAATATACCAGATTTTAGGCTTACAAACCAATCTTAAGAACGTGTGATGTTTCATATGGGGCAATAACGATCAAACATTCTCAGTGAACAAGTTGACTGAAGAGTGTTTTTTTTGAAAATAACCATAACACTTTGGCTTCGGTAATACTGCTTATATCTCTCATTTTCTTATCGTCATTCACGGATTCATGTATTTTCATTATGCTATGAACACGTCAAGACGTCGGGTACCATCACGATATCTTTTCCAAGAAGCCACTCGCAGATTTGAATGGCTTTGCGTGTTACAACAATACACTTACTGCCACAGCTAGGGCAATGAGGCATCATAACAGCCTGTAAGGTGGTTTGGGATGCAATCCCATATGACATCCCACCGCACATATGGCTACGTACCAGGAACGAACTGAGTACAGGCCTATGACAGCAACCTCATTTGAATCTTATAAGTTTTTCATTATCCAAAAAGAGATAAGAGTTGAATTGGCAGGAATATGGCAAAGGTAGTACGAATATGGGCAGATGATAAAACATGGAATGGAATGGAACCATTCTCGAATGGAATGGTTCCAGTTGGAGTGGAATGGTTCCCAATTTAAATGATTCCAAATCGGATTTGCAAATTGGAAATTCGAAAGTGGAATTTCCATCATATCTTAAAATGTCGATGTACCATGACATGCTTTTCGCCAACTAACTGGAACACTTTATCAACAACAAAAAGTGTGGTTTTCTTACAGATTGAGACGTCGATAACGTCTTGTTGTCTTCATCAGGAATTTTGTTATAGTAAAAGATGCTCCAATTTTTTTTTCAGCATTCTGAAGCAGATGATGTTTACCTGTAGTTCCATGTAAACTTTGCGCTGCTTTACATTTCTTTCCCTGTACTGTTCTTGTCATATCATATGAAGAACAGCAGTTTTACAGAAAGAATGGCAAATATTGGTATTTCAGAGCGTCTGAGTGCAAAAAAAAATCATCTGAATGACCGAGTGAAAAAAGATACCTAAATTCACAAAGCAACGGTCGAAAAATGATTCCTGGTGAAGCAGGGACGGGAAAAATGACCTAGGGTCAATTTCCAAGCCCTCCTCAGAATATCAACTGGTCAAACCCTTAGTAAATTATCTTATGACTACAATTGAAATAGTTGTATATAATTGATAATTCTTAAACAGTAACTGATACAAATCTTTAGCACAAGCTTTGTGTTAATTACGAAGTTGGTGTTTTCCAACTATCTAAATCAGTAACATGCACAAGTAATATATAATTAAATCATTAAATGATAGCATCTCTAATCTTTATCGGTTCTAAACTTTACAAAGTTTACAAATATACGGAACAAATATTAAAGCTGTCCTTTAGACGTCTTCTTGTCTTGTTTATAATGTAATTTAGAAAGAGGAAAATGGTGACTGTTGCTCCATACTAAACTGAAATATTCATTTCACTTCCTGTAGATCGTGTTATCATCAGTTGCAGCGTAAAGTCTGAATTATAACATTTTGCAAGATACCTTTTCTAAATTCATGCAGACTTGCTTATGAATTCCATTGGGATGAAGTAGTGACCAATTCCCTTAACAAGTAATTTTCGCTTGATATTCTGATCTCCAGTGCAGGACTTCTCATTTCAAAATCGTGAGTCATCGTCTCTGCACTAACAACACTGATTTAAGAAACGGTAAGACGTATCCCGTAAGATTTCATACCATCATGTGTGTAAATGTTTCAAGCACATTGAAGGAGTTCTAAATCTTCGTTTTAGACTGATGAATTGCTGAAAACGGGCTGAAAACGGGCTCTAAAAGAGACTGCCAAGGAAGATGAACTCAACGAAGGCTGAACCATTGTTCTACCAGAAGAACATCTGGATGCTAATAAGAAACCTGTATGTTAATGAGAATTTAACATGCCAAAGTGTCACGATAGTCTAGAGAAGAAAGGTGTTACATTCACACAGGGAGATCTGTTCCTGTGTGAGCACTGCAAAGAGAAACGTTTCCCCTCTGTCGCTACAGCGAGTGAACCAGAAACTCCTTTATCAGCCGTGTGTATTAATGGCCAACTCCAGATATCCACAAGGGACTACGGCCCAGGAAATCAAAGCATCGCAACTCACGATGTCCACGTCACTTGATTCCTTCAATACCCTTGTTGACGAATTAAGGGGGAAGATTGAGGCACTAGAAACTGGTAACAAAAAACTGCAGGAAAAAAAACGATGATTTTGGGAATTGAGTTGCCGACTTGGAGCAAAACTAGAAGAACAAGAATATATAGTAGGAGAGAAAACCTGGAGATTCATGGAATACCTGAAAGTCAAGACAAAGACACTGACTGCGCTACAAGTATTGAAAAAATCGACGAAGACATTTCAGCTGAAGACATTGAAGTACAGCTGAAGACATTGAAGTAAAGTCACAGAATTGGACGACGAGAGGCACAAGACGAAAACACACCAGTCAACGATACAGACCGTACAAAAAGAAGACCAAGACAAAGACCAATTATCATACGCTTTACAAACCGAAGAAAACGCGACAAGATCTATAAGGACAGAAAACTTATAAAGAATACTACGAACTATATTATGAATCTTTTTACTACTACTTCAATGAAAGGGGCAGTATCTTACAGAAGTTACAGAAATGTCTCTCCTGACGAATTTAGACAAGATCTTTCAAGACAACCATGGAATGAAGTTTATTTTTGTATAGATGATGTAAATGAAGCTTATTGTACCTTTGTTTCAATTTTTAAACAATGCTGTGATAGGCAGGCTTCTTTCTCTTTTTTCCTTTACCCAACAACAGAATGTGAGGTTCTCAACTTATTGAAAGGGATGGATATGAAAAAGGCTTCTGGTTATGATACAATCTCTGCGAAGCTAGTAGTGAACACAGCTGAATATATTGCTTGTCCTCTCTGCCATATTTTCAATTTGTCGTTTGCAACAGCGAAATTTCCAAATGCTCTCTTGGCAAGAGTTGCAACGACCTTCAAAAGGGGTTTTCAAGAGAATCCAGGAAATTATCGACCTATTTCAGTGTTACCTCTTATAAGCAAAATTCTAGAAAAGGTTGTAAATAATCCGTTGGTGAATTATTTAAACAAGTACACTCTACTGACAAGCATCAGTATCGTTTTCGAGGAGAAACACAGTGCAAAGCTATCTCTTACAAATTTACTGAATGATTTGACATGTCAAATTGATCGTAGAAATACTACTATTGGTATTTTCTTAGATTTTTCTGAGGCCTTTGACACTATCAATCATCATATCCTTTAGCAAAACTTCAACATTATGGCGTGAGAGGAAATCCTTTTTCTCTGGTTTACAGACAACTTAAATCAAAGATCTCAATATGTGTGTGTTGATGGTATCAATTCTGACAAGTTAACTGCCACCTGTGGAGTTCCTAAGGGGTCATACTTGGTCCAACACTTTTGCAGATTTATATTAATGACCTTCCGAATTCATCTGATTTTTTCGACTTTCGGCTTTTGCAGAAGACTCAAACCTCTTTCATAATTATTGTAAAGATATTGATCACATGACCTGTCACTAGTAGGACATCACTTAAACAATGTCACACGTTGGTGCGATGCAAATAGGCTTACTATAAATATCAGTATGTAGTTTTCCATCAAAAGGTAGAACTGTATTTACACGAATTGTGTGAAAAATCAACCTTTGAATCAGTGTCATCAAGCGTCATTTGTTGGGGTAATTATTGATGAATACCTAAGATTAAGAACTTTTGTACCGAAAAGTATTCTATTGTTGTTGTACAAGTCATTTATCCAACCATATATTACGTATGGCTTAGAAGTATGGGGAAATACGTTTTCATCCTATCTAAAACAAATTGACATTACACAAAAAATGTGTATGAGGTGTATAACATTTTCTGAATTCAGAGCCCCATCTCCACCTTTGTTTTATGAACTACGTATTTTAAATATAAATCAGCTTTATAAATTACTTGTCTGTACTATCATGTTTGATTTACATCATCAAAATGTACCCCATCCACTATCAGATTACTTCCAAGTTGTAGATCACAGCTATGATATACGTCAACAGTCAGTCATGACTTTAGTACTTCCTAGAATGTATACTTCTGCAGATAAATCCTCAATATCCTACACAGGTGAGAAACTATGGAACACTTTACCGAATCGTATCAAATCCTTAACTTCCAGATGGAAGTTCATAAGAGAACCTGAAAGATCATCTTCTACAAGAATATCTTGGTCCAAATTAAGTTTATTATTTCAACCAAGTGTATAGGAGGTCCTACAAATGACCCTCTACATGAAAGTCGTATGGTATGACAGACTATGTATTATTTTTTCTTCTTTCTTTATACAATAACCTAACATGCTTTATAACATAACATGTTTACTGAGTAAGCGGGGCTAGGCTTGACTAGCGTAAAGCTATATTTCTAGCTCCATATTGCCAATGTACCATTTGCAACTTCTTTTTTTCTCATTGCCTTTTTGTGGCATTAGATGTGTATTTGATGCATAATAATATGGCAATAAAATGATGATGATGATGATGATGATGATGATGATGATGATGATGATGATGATGATGACGATGATGATTTAAGTCTTTATTATCTATTGTGTAACGTGGTGATGATAAGACCGCCATCTGTTAAATTTGCAGGTGTCAGGGATTGTTGATAGCCAGGATCACAGAGAGTTGAATTAATTGAATATTTCCTGTCTCTAACATAACTGTCGATGAATATCCAAAAAACTATCTTGCTACCAATCACTCGCTGAGTTTTTTCCAGTCAATCTGCAAAATGTGACAAAATGATAATTTGCCCACCATACTTGTACAGGGTGATCCTATCAAGAATGACTATTGCTGGATTTTTCAATTTAAGATTTCGACTTGGTGTACTTGTGTTATTAATCAAAGTCCATGCATATGATTACAGGGTCCAGGGTTAACTACCTTTTGTGACTGAGGCTACAGAATTAGAAAGCGACTGCATCAATGATCAAGCGGCCTACATCATGGCCAAAATAAACGAATATTCTAGATTAATTAAACTCGGTTCATGTGTGTAAGTGCAAGTCCTTGATTGGTCATCCCCTGCGCTGTGGATGTGAAGTATAAAGTAGATTTGCCAACGTGTACAAAGTCGGTCATTTTCTTGGGCTAGCAGTCGGCTGTCTCTCTCGTGCACTCTCCCTGCACTTGCATTTACTGCCCCCGAAGACGTCACCATGTGAGGTAAGACTTACCTGTGTTATTCAACTGGATATTCAACTGAATACCGTACTGTCTCTTCAAGTATAGTGGAAATTGTTTTCGACTCGGCTATATATTGTATGAGGCAAGGCTTGGATGTTTGTTGGACGATAGCCATGCGCCACGAAGTAGTTTGGAATTTCAAAGCTACTTACCTGTGTATTTCTGACGCCACTTCATGTGTATGGCGAGTTTTCATTTGTGAATTTTATACTGTATTTGCTTTACTCTGAGACTTACCTTCAATTTTTTGCTCACGTGTTTTGCATATGTCGCAGCCATGTCTGTCTGTCTGTCTGTCCGTGCGTCTGTCTTTCTGTCTCTCTGTCTGTCTGTCTGCCTGTTGTTCCATAATCTCAAAAACGGTTAGTTAGATCAGAATCACATGTGGTACATATATTCAGTTAGCAAATGGCAAGAACTGATTAGTTTTTGGTGGGTGTTGCCTTCATACTTTTTACTCATGTGCATACTTAATGATTTTAGAAAAAAACCGATATACATTAAAAACGACTACACACAATTTAATGAGATTTGCTACAAATGTTGATCACACCGAGATATATCAGCAGTTGGAACCATTTAGGGGTTACATGAAAGATAGTTGCTAATTTGCATATTTAATGAACTTTCCTAACTAGGGATATATGTCTGATTTGACTTGATCACAATTGACCAAACTTGGTATGCATATTAAAGATACTATTATTTAACATATTGAAAGTCATTAAGCCTTTTAACTTTAGTCAATTCCTAATATGCACATTTAATGTACTTTTCTAATTAGGGAATCGATATATATTTGAATTGTCTGGACCGACGTTGATGAAACTTGCTACGTGTATTTGGAGCTACTATGATACAATATTTTTGAAAGTCTTTAAGCATTTTTACTTCAGCCAATTCCGAATTTGCATATTTAATGAATTTTCCCAATTAGGGATATATATCTGAATTAACTGGATTGTAGTTGTTGAAACTTGCTATATAAATCAAAGATACTGTGATATAACATTATTGAAAGTCAGAAGACATTTTTACTTCAGCTAATTCCTAATTTGCATATTGATGATACTTGCTATGTACATTAAAGACACTATAATACAATATTATTGAAAGTCTTTAAGCATTTTCTCTTCAGCCCATTCCGAATTTGCATATTTAATGAACTTTTCTAATTAGAGATAAATATCTGAATTGACGAGACCAAAGTTGACAAAACTTGCTACATATATTGCAGATACCATGATACAACATTATTGACAATTATTAAGCATTTTTATTTAAGTCAATTCCTAATTTACATATTTAATGAATTTTGCTTATTAGGGATATACTGGGATTTACTTGATCAAAGTTGGCAAACCATGCTATTTACATTGATGATTATACCTGGCTAAAATATCGAAAGTCATTTCACATTTTCATATAGGCTAATTTATAATTTGCATATCTAATGAGCTTTCACAGCTCGGCATATATGGCTTGAAGGACTTGGCCAACGGTAATTACATTTGCTATATAAAATGGTGATACAATGAGAGCAGTCAAAGAACTTTAATATTTTTATTTCAGCTAATTACATATTTACTTCATGACCTTTTAGAATTAATCGGCGGTGATTATTGTCCATCATGTTGATCATAATACTTTCAATGAAGTTGCAAATGTGGCAAAGGTTCAAATTTACACATAACTGCAATATATAATGAAACACGTGAGCATTTACAGTTCATATCTGGTTGTATATTTGCTATTCAGAACTGTATGTCCGTGCATTAAGTGCTTACAGAAATGAAGTGGACTATATGCATTTTTTAATTACTAAGCAATGTTGTTGCGACAAGATAGAGTTATTAAAGCACCATTTAAACTGCACACGAGTCTTGACTCCAGAGAGTGTAAATCAGGGGGTCCAAGCTACGTAGGGGTTGTGGATCCTACAATGTGTGTGGGGAATACGATGGTTTCATCCGGACTCGAACCAACAACGCACGGTACCTAATCACCTAGTGTAGAGGCCAACAGTCAAAACCGCTTGGCTAAATCCCCAATCCCCAATAGTACCTGTAGCTGCATCACTAGCATCTAGAGGTAATTTGAATGGAAAACTGAAATCTGGTTCAGACAAGACTGGAGCAACTTGAAGTATGATTTTAATGTATCAAATGCTTGATGACATAATTCTTACCAAACAACTTGACTTTCCTTTGAATCAAGTCAAAGGCTCAGTAATTGTTGAGAAATTGGGACAGAATTTTCAGCAGTATCCAGCCTTACCGAGAAAGCATATCAGTTGTCTCTTGAAATTTTGTGTGGAAAAACTTGAAATGGCACTGACTTTGTAATCAATAGGTATTACCCATCCCTGCTCTACAGTATGTCCGAGGTAAGTTACCCTTGCTCAATTAACTCAGATTTGGCGAGCTTGACAGTAAACATTGCTCTGCTCAGTCAAGCAAAGAACTTCCGCATGAGTTTGATGTGTTCCCTCAAGGTGTCAATGTACAGGATAATATTATTGACGTAAGCTTCAGACCCTTCTAGTCCGGATATGACATTGATAATCTTCCATTGAAATATTGCGGGAGAGTTGTTCATTCCAAATGTCATTGCCTTGTACTGGAACAATCCGATCGGTGTAACAAAGGTGCTATTTCACGAGCACGATCCGTCAGAGGGACTTGCTAAAATGCCTTTAGTAGATAAAATTTTGTCTTAATTTAGGCTGTATTACGCATAAACGAAGATAAACGTATTAACTTGATGATGGTTTGTTAAGAATGATCAAAAAAATTATGTGACGATAAAGTATTGTAAGTTTGTATGATATTGGCATCGATGTGATCGATCTAAGAAGGTACTGTAAATAGATTCGACCCTGCATATCACACAGCCATTAACCGTCAAACTACTTCGCGCTATCGTCCGCCAGCAATGAAACTATGTCGTTTGGTTGTTCTGTCGTCTGAAAGTCCCCGGTAGATTCACTACCAAAAAGCAACACAAAATAGAGCCAGAAGAGTTTCTGAGCCCCTTAAGGATAAATGGCAATCTTCTAGTCACGAAAGTGTAAAATCTGATACTCTTGTCGAGTAGGCATCGGCCACAATGCCTGACGACCATTGCTATGCTGGCTCGTACCACTCGGTTCCGGAACAAAGCAATGAAGTAGTCATATGCGAATATGATCAAGACTACAATTCTTTGCGGCCAGCAACCTGCAGTGCCACGTGGAGAGATGGCAGGCGAATTGTTGATCTTGGTATCTGTAGTGTATCAGATATATGATATCTGCAGTACGTTGCTATAAGTTACCATGCATTGCATTATAGGATGTATAACCTTGTTATGGTTTTTGGACAGAATGGCCTGAAAGTAATAAAGCAAATGTCTGGAGATTCAATTCTGAGTGTCCTGTAATTTATGGAGTAAGAATAACCAACATTAATACCAAGTAAAGTGGTATATAACATTGGCGACGAGGATACCACATCGACACCAGTCTCACTGGAAATGGACGGGAAAATGGAGAATAATGCGATCCCAAAATTTGACTGCTACTCAGACCCGTCGACACTTGGGCCTCGCTGGGACACGATGGCTGACATCCTTTGAACTGTATGCAGACGGAAAAGGGCTAATACTTGACGAGAATGCCTCAGCCGCTACAAAACAAAGGCGAAGAGCACTGTTATTGAATTTAGCCAGTCCAGATGTACAGGACATTTTCTCAACACTCTCAAACACGGGAACCGCCACTGAGTACAGTGAAGCTGTGACTGCGTTAAACACCTACTTTGTGCCTCAAGTAAACCCAGCATTCGCCAGACAGACATTTCATCAGGTCGTACAAAAACAAGGTGAGACAGTACTTCAATTTGTTACTCGTCTGAGAAAGGCCGCCAAAGACTGCAATTTTGGTGTGGACAATGACAACCAAATCAGGGATGCAGTGTTAAATAAATGCTTATCAGATTACGTATGTTGGAAATTAATGGAAGAAGGTACGGGATTGACACTAACATGCACACTTCAAATAGCAGATCAATGTGAGAAAGTGGAAGTACAAATGGCTGCACTTTCAGTAAAGAGGTTAGATACAGAAACCATCAACAGACTTACTGAGAAAAACGGACACCCTCATAGACCTAAGAAACGGGGCAAAGATATAGAAACAAGAGCATGGAAAGAGAAAACATGTTACCGCTGTGGATCAACGGGACACTTTGGGCACGATCCTAAATGCCCTGCAAAAGGACAGACATGCAGGAAATGTAGTGGCAAAAATCATTTTGCCAAAGCATGCAGATCAAAAGAGACTAAGACTAAATCTAGAGTCAACGCAGTTGAGGAGCCACAGGATACTTCTAAACATGACTATTTTTTCACAGTCCATGGAAAAGGTAACTCCAACATGCTTGACATAAACATTGGTGGTGTGAAACTCCAAATGTTAGTAGACTCCGGTGCGACGAGCAACATTATTGATGAGCGGACATGGGAGCGATTGAAGTCCGAATGGATAAAGTGTATATCACAAGCTGCATCAGTAAACAGGAAACTTTACCCATATGGATCTGAGAAGCCTTTATCAGTCAAGGGCACTTTCACAGGTGGATGTGAGAGCCGGTGAAAATTCAACCAGGGCAGAATTTGTGGTAATTAAAGGCAAAGGTGTACCTTTACTTGGCAAGGACACTGCAATGAAACTAGGCGTATTGAAAATTGGCATTGGTGCAAACGTTGCAGCAGTAACAAATATGGCCGACAGCCTGCAGCAACAATACCCAGATGTGTTCACTGGTTTGGGGAAACTCAAAAACCAAACAAGTGAGTCTCCACATCGACCCAACTGTAGAGCCTGTAGCACAGCCTCTAAGACGAACACCATTCAACTTGAGAGACAAGGTAGAGGCAAAGACTAATGAGCTGCTTAACTTGGACATAATTGAACCAGTCGATGGACCTACACCTTGGGTAAACCCAGTCGTGGTAGTACCCAAATCAGGAAATGACATCAGACTATGCATAGACATGCGAAGAGCCAATGAGGCAATCATACGCGGCAGACACCCTATCCCTACAGTGGATGAACTTCTACAAAATATGAACGGTTCAAAAGTATTCAGCAAATTGGACCTAAAATGGGGATATCACCAGCTGGAGCTTACCCCAGAATCTCGTGGGATTACTACATTTGCTACACACAAAGGACTGTATCGATATAAGAGGTTGCTCTTTGGTGTGAGTTCGGCAAGTGAGCAGTATCAGCATGAAATTGCCACAGCTCTGGCAGAGCATCGATGGGGTCGAGAATATATCAGATGACATCATAGCTCATGGTCCTGACCAAGAAACTCATGATCACCATTCACATACAGTCATCAGACGGCTACGCGAGTGTGGATTAACACTCAATCCGATGAAATGCCAATTCAACATGGATGAGCTTGTTTTCATGGGAATACTACTGTCACAGAAGGGCATAGGGCCAACACAGGACAGAGTTAAAGCAGTAATGGAATCAAGGGAACCAAAAGACGCATCTGAAGTGAGAAGTTTCATGGGCATGGTTAGCTACAGTAGCCGATTCATACCAAGATTCGCAACCATCTCAGAACCCTTGAGGAGAATCACAAGAAAGGACATACCTTTCCATTTTGGTCAAGAACAGAAAGCAGCATTTGCAGAACTGAAAACGAGCCTAGCAAAGGCAACGACCTTGGCATACTTTGACAAGGATGAACCAACAAAGGTAATTGCTGACGCTAGCACAGTAGGCTTAGGAGCAGTGTTGGCACAGAAACAGAAAGGCGCTTTCGTTCCGGTATGCTACGCAAGCCGAAGCTTGACAGACTGTGAACGCAGATACTCCCAGACAGAACAGGAAGCACTAGGACTAGTGTGGGCTTGTGAGAGATTTCACGCATACATTTATGGCATGAAATTTGACTTGGTGACTGAATATCGTCCTCTGCAAGCCATCTACAGCCAGAGATCTCGACCATGTGCTCGCATAGAAAGGTGGGTTTTGCGACTCCAACCATATAATTTCAGAGTTGTATGTACCAGGTCCTCAGAACATAGCCGATCCACTCTCTCGTCTTCTCAGCGATGGAAAGCACAAGACTGAACATCTGCACGAGGCTGAAGAATATGTACGCTTTGTTGCATTAAATGCCAACCTACGAGCGCTAACAACACGTGAGGTAGAAGAAGCATCTGCAGTAGATGAGGAAATTGCCAAGCTGAAAACTGCTATGAAGACAGGCAGATTTGAAAAGTGCAAGCAATATGCGCCAGTAGCAGTAGAACTTTGTACAATAGGACAATAAGAACTGAGAGGTACACGCATTGTACTACCCTGTAAACTGAGACCACGAGCCTTGGCATTGGCACACGAAGGACACCTTGCAGTGGTGGGAACAAAACAGAACCTGAGATGTAAAGTCTGGTGACCAGGTATGGACAAGGCAGCAGAGAAACATTGTAGGTCATGTTATGGTTGTCAGCTGGTGGCAGACCTGATCCACCTGAACCATTGAGACCAACAACACTGCCTGATGGTCCATGGCAGGACGTTGCCACAGATTTACTTGGTCCATTCCCGTCTGGAAACTCGATATTGGTCGTCGTAGACTACTATAGTCGCTACTATGAATATGCTGTCCTGACCTCTACAACAACGGAGAAGGTAATTGACTGCTTGGAAGATATCTTCAGTCGACATGGACTACCAGTGACAATCAAGTCAGACAATGGTCCTCAGTTCCGGTCAGAGGATTTCAAGGAATATTGTTACAACAACAGAGTCGCGCATCTTAAGGTTACAGCAAGATGGGCACAAGCAAATGGCGAAGTAGAACGCCAAAACAGATCGCTCATGAAGTGAATCTGCATAGCCCAGGCTGAAGGATTAAACTGGAGAAAGGAGTTAAGGAAATATGTGACAAAGTACAGAGGTATCGACCACGGAACGACAGGAAAGAGTCCGGCTGAGCTGTTGTTCAGACGTAAGATCAGAGGTAAACTACCAGAGATGAACACAGGACATAACTCTGACATGGATGTACGAGACAGAGATGCTGAGCAGAAAGGCAGAGCCAAGATCTACGCGGATGACAGAAGGAATGCACAATATTCTGAAGTACAAGTTGGAGGCAAACTTCTGGTAAAACAAGAGAAAACCAACAAGTTCTCCACCCCATTCAACCCAAATCCTTACACTGTGGTAAACAAGGCTGGAAATAGTGTTAACAATTGAGTCTCCCGATGGTGCTTAATATTCGAGGAATACTACACATGTCAGAAATATGTCACTGACACCAACACATCGAAACCAGAGAGCTCGCCAACACACCTGGACAACCAGTCTATGAGCAAGGACTTACCATGTATCAACGTATCGTGTGATGACCAGCTGGTACCAGAAAATGCCAACAAGGGTCAACAGACATTAAAAACTCCTACCGTAGGCAATAAAGAAAGACCTACCAGATCCACAAAATTCCCAACAAAATATTCAGACTTTGTAGTGGGCTGGTAACTTTGAAAATGTTCTAAAACATTTGCCAATATTATTGAAATTTTGGATTGATTTCGAATAAGACTGTTAACAGAAAATGATTTCTTCATGACACAAATCATTGCAATTATTACTTCATCAGATGATCGTTTATATCACAACCAGTTTAAGACTGTTTATGAACAATGAACATTGAACTGTTTGCTTCTAACATTTTGTTGACATTTCATTTGATATTGCCGTAAAAAAATGTCTATCTCCAATGACAGGAGGGATGTATTGTATCAGATATATGATATCTGCAGTACGTTGCTATAAGTTACCATGCATTGCATTATGGGATGTATAACCTCGTTCTCGCTCTTGAGCAGCATGGCGTGAAAGTAATAAAGCACATGTCTGGAGATTCAATTCTGAGTGTCCTCTAATTTATGGAGTAAGAGTGACCAACATTAATACCGACCAAAGTGGTATATAACAGTATCCTTGCAGATGGTTTATCTGGCTGCAAGCAATGCAGCATGCCATTACAGATGACCGACACTATCGGCGAGACTCGACATAGTCTGGTTGGCTGGCTGATTGTCAGGTGTTGCAACCCCATCTGTCATTTTGTCAACGTTATTCCCCTTGGCCTGAGACAAAATAAAAAGATTTTGAATGTAAATACCAAACTTGCAATCGGTAAGTACAATTTTTTTGTTTCATGCACGTGCGTGAGTGCCAAGTCTCGCATTTACCTCAAAGCGAATGGATGACTTCATATAAATGTCACGCGCAAGCTGAAACTGTGTCAGTTTTTCTGTCGACAATTGTTGACCCAATTGATCAGAGAACATACATGAAAAAATCAGGAAAGTGACAATATTCCCCTAAAGATTTTGAGCCTGTTCCTTGCTGAAATTATCAAAATGTGAAAAAAGGCCCGTTGTAGTTGAAAAAAAAACAGGGGTTAGGCACCGACCCTCCACCCACACTGTCCCTCCACCCACTGGTCTGGAAACGCTGATTTTCCTTTGTTCCGATGCGCGTTATGGATAAACATATTGTTTACACATAATCCGATAATCCGTGACACAAGTACGTTTGTGTAACTGTGAGTGAACTATGAATATTCATTACAAACATGCTAATTTTCACCCTGACGACCAAGATGCAACACAGTATTTCTTACTGTGCACGCGCAAACTAAAATTTATGTCAGCTCTCCCCAGAATCAAACAAACATTTCCACCGCACGCGTAAAGATGTTGTCTAAAGACTTCGCTGAGTTAGATGGAAAGATAGATTGGGGATTTGTTTTGGAAGAGGCTGAGGTTATAGCTGACCCTGATGTCGAACTGGATGAAACTCGTGATTTTGCCAAAAGTACATGTGACGGTGTACAAGAAAACTGTAATCTAGCACGGCCACGGTCCCTCCACACAGATCCAGCCGTCTCGTACCGATGTCCGACATGTGCAAGGCAGTTCAAAAGATCAAGCGGTTTTCGAGGACACACAAAAAGGTGCATGGCGAAAATTTCAAAGGTACCATATTACGTTTTTCTCCTATTTCCAAGAGATTGCACTTGACGCCAAGCGGTTTAGATGTCTCACTTATTCACTGTCCGGTGTCCCGCCTCACAGACATCACAGAGTCACTGCACTGCGAACCCGTCCCATTCCCGTAATTATTTCCTTAACCCGCGAAAATGATATCATTGTGATCGTCATCAGTAGATATTTGTTTATTGTTTTTCAGTAAGAGCATAATTATAAGCTTTTTTTCAGAATTTTGCTGTCGTTGTGAAAGACATGTCAACGTGGAAATGCCTTAGCGTTCCAACGACATACAAATGGTCAACATCCTGTCACATCATATACGTTTGGCATGGTGTTAATTGCTTGTCAGGCTTGTCATGTACACGCGTACGTCCACCTCCACATCGCACGAGTGTAAAGGAGTGATAGTTTCTGTTTAAAATCAACAGTCTCCCCAGCATGTCTTGTGAAGTAGTTTACATTTTATCGCATTGTAAATGCATAGACCCTATTAGCTCTGCTAGTAAGTCTGAGACAGTTCCAAAAAATAGGGAATTGCCCAAGCAATACATGTATACACAAATAATGGAGGGACTATGCCAAAATAAATGTTTATGAAATGAAAAATGATTGATTTCATAATCATGCTCTTGAACTTGCGATTTTATTATTAATCATTGCTTTTCATTTTCCTTTCTGAACTAGCTTCTCTGTACAAAGTCATCAGTGACACTGGTGTTGGTGTAGATGAGGGATCAAAGATTCAGAGTACAACCACTCAAGGTAAGTTTTCACATGCAAACTATACATTCATTCACAATCTGGTGGAGGGACGGTAAATCATTCTTACATTTGCTCATTGACTGTGGTTATTCATGATTCTCATTGATTGATTGATTGATATCAAGAATTGAATATGAACTGCAGGTAATGAGTGGCGATTACAATATGCACTATCACAAAGTGCCTTATATTATATTTGGCCAAAACATAATTTCTGAATGGAAATTTTATAAGCAATTTAGGGAATCTACCTTCTCAGCATTCCTGGTGCCTGCTTATTGACCGACTCCACCGTCCCTCTCGGGTGGAGGGACGGTGCCGATTCAAAAGAGCTCATGGTGATACACTGCAGGTGATGGGATGTTTGCAGACAGATGCTGTTCTCCTGGTACCCAAAGGCCTGCACAGTGGAGTCGTTGTTCTCCTCTTCTGTTCCTGTGCTTGCTGAAATGTGCTTCAAGTGAATCCTGGCAGAACCTCTCACTAGAATAAAATGAACGCCTTGACCAAGTAGATATCTTGAGACGTAAATGAAAGAATTCACTACAAAAGAGAATTTGAGAAGGAAATATGTCATAGAAGACATTGTCTCATTGAGTGCAGTATACATAGTTAGTATGAAATGAACGGATGAACAATCACCCCAAGTTCTCATATTTCAGTGAATATAAAATGTTTGTAAATATGTTCCTTCAAAATAATTTAGTTTGCATGTGTATGTCCATACATTGTTATCAAATAGAATGAGAAAGCACCAACAAAATTTTGACTGGTTGCATGGCATGTAAGCACTTACCAGTCATCTTTAGCCCATCAATGGTTTGTTTGCTGATTACATGCCATTTCTGGCACTCCTGGGAAAGTTTCCCTCTCTCTGCATGACCGACTGCTCCCAGGCATAGAAATATTGCAGGAAATCGTTACGCAGCCACTGCGAGGAGACGTGAATATTTTTCAAAATATTACAGGATGACAAGATTGACAATTTTTGTTACAGGTTTCATTTTCTGAAAGGAGTATTATTAGAATGTCTGTGTGGTATGTGCACAAAGAGGAAAGAGCGTAAATTTGAACATCCTTTAGGCCAGAGAAAAAAATATTGATCATCAGATTTCTTTTGGTCAAACTTCATAAGCGTCGAGTGAAAATGATGGATACAAGCAATAGTTACGTGGGTCTGCCTGAGGGCGGGTTTCAAAAGCCCCTTTCGCAAGCCCATTTTAAAAAAATATCCAAATCTGCAAAAGTAGAAATGGCGATTCTCATCAACAATGTATTTAGGGGGCGCAATTGTACATACTTCACACCGTACATAATCTGGATCAGTATATTGCTTCAGATTTCGCCTTTTCTTACGATGGTGTTCTTCAAAAGTCAAAGAAGCTGTCCATGTATCTGATAATTTCACCGTCACACTTGCTTCAAGAGGTCCAAACCATTCAATGGCATTAGCCACAGTCTCACTGAGAACCTGAAATTGGAGAATTGAATGTTATTATTTCGCCCATAGAAGATAATTAGTGAAAAAATGCTGACTCAGTATTTATCAAAAAATGTTAAAATCTATGGTTGTCTATCTCATCAACAAGCACAGTGACGCCCATATTTTATTACAGTTTTTAATTATACTTACATAGTAGAATTCAAAAATTAACCAACAAATAAAAAATTGTAATTAAAAACTCTGCAACTATTCTGCTTTCGTGCAATGACCTACATCCCTTTTCTAGTAAGGGACTGGTCAGTTTCTTCGACCTGGGGGGGCGGTGGATTCATGGGGGGTCACCCTGTTTTTGACTTTGGTGATAGGGGGGTCACCATGTTTTTGAAATGCCCAATGGGGGGGGGTCAGTGTGTTTTTGAATTTCAACACAGGCTCATCATTGCCTAAAATGCATCATGTCAGCAACAAATTTCATCATTCAGTTGCATTTTTTGGCGCGCTCTTCGGGCGCATAACTTTAATAATCAGACATATTTTCAGCACGCCCAACTTTAACATATCAGGCATATATATATAAATATATATATATATATATATATATAATATATATATATATATATATATATATATATATATATATATATATATATATATATATCAGAGATATCTGTATGTTCAATATTTTTCAGCGTGCTCTTTGAGCACATTATTTTAATATATCAGCCATTTTTTCAGCATGCCCTTTCTGTGGATGACTTTAATATACAAGAAATATATATATCAGAGGTATCAGGATGTTTCATATTTTTCTCCACGCCCTTCGGGCGCCATACTTTAATAAATCAGAGATATATGACAGAGATTTCTTGATATTTGCTAAGTGAAAGAGTACCATTATGAAATCTGCTTTTCATATGAAAAACATGACACATTTCTGATACTTTTATGTTCTCTGTATGAGAATTCAGTAGCAGAAAGCAACATGCACAAATATTTCACAATATATTTTGATAAATTGACTTATTTTAGAGATAGAAAAATGACAAGATATCTTTCGTTGTCATTGATGCAACTGTTTTCCTTTGTGTCTCAGGTTTTCTGTAGAATGATGCTTTTTATGACCAAAATAACAGTTAAAAAGGCAGTTTTTGTCATTATTAGCTGTGCTTTTATGGTTTCAATGTTACAAGAAAAGGTCATCTCAGACACTGCACACATCACATTCGCTAAAGTGTCTCTCTATGGCTCCTCAGGAGATTTAATTGGATGGCTGGCAAGTCTTAACACCCATCAAAGTTTCTGATGGACTGCTTTTTCCTCCTCTTTGATATAAATGATTGACATCCATTTCTGTTCAGGACATCTGGTTAAGCATAGAAAATGTGAAATACATTCACAACTCGTTCAAAATGTACTGTATTCAAACTTCAACATTGACACTTTGGAATTCCTATCTTACAACTGACATGTCAACAATTTCATTAAAACACAGAATGACTGTTAAAATATAAATGTATGTATGATATAATATAATATATATATATATATATATATCTATATATATATATATATATATATATATATATATATATATATATATATATATATATATATATATATATATATATGTATATAATTTGGGATGGGGTTCACCCTGTTTTCAAAATTTGGAATTAGGGGGGGGGGGTCAGCCACTTTCTGACGTCTGCAAAAAATAATCCACCCCCCCCCCCCCGGCCGAAGAAACTGACCAGTCCCTAACCCATTGCTATGTCAACTTTACAAATTGTATGAACGCTTCATGTATAATGAGCAAAAAGTCCTTTATAACTAGGGTCAGTGATTTAAACTATGGTGGGTTGGATTACCAACCAGAACAGTATTTATTAAACCTTTTCATAAGAAACATCAAATACAGATGAAAAAAGCCAATTCAAACTGTATGTCTTTTTACAGATCATGGACATTTTCACTTACTTGAGCTGCAAGGTTAACTCTCATGATTGAGAATGATGTCAATTCAATGTGTTCATATCCAATATTGTTGAGTATATGGATATCCCTTGTCTTGTCTTCGGTTACTACATGGGTCAGGTGGCGCCACAATATGGGATTACCATTGTCTGCAATTAACAATAGATTAGTAGATCAGTTTCACCACTATTTAATTACCACATCACAGTACCTCCACAGTGACCTGTGTTTGGAAGGACTGTGACTACATGTTTCATTTAACTTTTTTAGTTGAACTGCAATGAGAGCAAAATTGTACACAATAACAGTACTGTCTCAAAGGAGTTATCATACCATTACATTAACCACTATTTCGTGTATTCATACATGTGTTATTTTACTTCTTTTAATTTAACTGCATATGGACTGATCAATGACAGCAAATTGTACACAATACAGTCAGTGTACAGTGCTGTCTCAAAGAAGTCTTGAAACTGCATCTAAAAGAGTGAACACTTCTGGCCAAAATTGCATTGAGAATGATAACTACGAAATTTCAGTCAAGTCAGTGGTTGAAGGATGAAACAAAAAAGGTCTTTGATGTCAATGATGACTGTGCATGACTTCACATTGGCCAATCCTAAGGTACCTTTACCAACAATTATATGATATACACGGCAGAATTAACCTTGATTAATTAGTTGGTTGATGAGGCGCTGGTGGGATTTCTTGAACAAAGTTCTCTCCTTTTGCAAGCCATTCGCTCGCTCCTTCAATTCTTTGCTATCGAGATATCTCATATTGGTTCGACTGGATGGACAACACCGGTCTTGGTCATGGGTCTTCCTATGCCATATCGATCTGAGATTACTGCGGTATGCTTTGCAGCCACGACATCTGTTACTTGGTGTGAGAATATTACACGTCTTACTTCTGATGGTTTCAAAATATTGGGTACCTTTTAGTGATTT
This sequence comes from Ptychodera flava, assembly GCF_041260155.1. NCBI lineage: Eukaryota > Metazoa > Hemichordata > Enteropneusta > Ptychoderidae > Ptychodera > Ptychodera flava. The sequence continues at coordinate 18,091,587 of NC_091929.1, read as the reverse complement.
CCCAAAAAAGTTTCCTTCAATGAACGCCGTCACATCAGAGTCCCCTTGAAAGGTTATACGGGCCACATCTGTTTTGCTGCGTATCATGTCAAGGAATTTTTCATCAAAATTACTGCAGCAAACATTACTTCCTGCTACCAAATTTAACATGCTGTTTAACAAAGAAACGTCAAGTAACAAAATCCATTGTAAATCTTTGAAACGGTGACTGTGAGTGCAAACTTGAATACAGGATGCATAGATACTCTATCAGAAATTTGGACAACATTTCCAAATGCAATAGAAGATTCCTTGAACACGGATGCCACCCATCTGGAACTTTCACTGCCTGTCGGTTCTGACAGAGGTATTCAAATGTGAAGGGCGAATTTGCATAAAGGAACGGTAGAGGCTCCCTTTGATTCGGCATGTTCCTAAGATATAAAAAGTATGAAAGAAAAAAATTGAGAAAATGTGTTTGAAACATACAGTGACCTTAAAATCTTTTTTTCCAGAGAACTTAACTGCTCCGGCAGTTTTTCTCCATTCCATTCCTGTTTTTCTCTGCAGAGGTCAAACTTTACTATATAAATAATGGGTGTTCACCAAACATTACTTACTGGAAAAAGTATCATATAAAAGAAAATGCAACGAAAAATTATTGTTTTTATTCATAATCTATAAAAACTAGTTAGTTTTATTTTCATCTGTAGAGGAAAATTTAATAACAAGTGCAGCCACAGAAATAGGAGAATTCACAGAGAATTTAAAATATAGACCTGTTAAAAATTTGGTCTGACATTTAATTTTTCAAATCAAATGAATGAAATGCACACCTTTGCGATTGATCTCCCCTGTTTCAAAGCCGTTGCATAACCCTTTGGCCTCTAAAACAGGTTTTCCTTGCGAGGCATGATGTTTGACTACAGCACCGGGACGATGACTACAGTTAACAGTTGTACGGCTTCGTACACTGCGTACTTGCTACTCTGAAGACGTAAACAAATCATATAAACAAAATAACTCTCCCCGAAATCACTGCTTGAAATGGAGAAAAAGCAATTGAAATAGCTAAAGATTTAGAAAATATCACATATTTGCTAATTAAGGAATTTTCAATATGCTGAGACGAATTCATGTTCGAAACACGGAGGAAAAAATTTTGCGACTGGAGTATCAGACCGATCAGTAGAAATTTCAAATGGCGTCACAGCTTACTTACGACTGTATAAATGAGAGCCGAAAACAACATTTCAGGCCAAAAATTTAAACAGTAAAAACCAATGGAGTAAAATTTCAGAAAATATGAACTCTGTCAGTCAAATATAACGGTCCATAACAATTGGTTGAAACAATTTCCGTTGCTTGAAAACCGTAGCGGCGCATTTCTGGTAGCCGCCATCTTTATTGTTTACAACAAATGCTTTGCCGAAAACTCAGGTGTTTTCTTACACAAGTTTGTTAATAAGTCGCAAGTATGGCTACAACCAATCGTAAATAGACCTAATTTTTTAGCTATGCTAAGTTCACTACAATTTTCCCATTTTTTTCTGTCAATATCGGGGGGGGGGGGTGAACGGCTACGTTCCACAAACTGCGAGTTCTGTTTACGAGGTCGAATTTGGTAAACAAAGTGCAACGGAAAATAAGTGAAAATCGGCATCGAAAATCGTAAAGTGAAAATACTCACCTTATCACAGTTACTTCGTCGTACAAGTAACGCTAGATACGATCACAAAATGTGATGATTTACAGAGAAAACTAGCGATAAATAGTGTAAACAACTGTGGCAAGATGTCTCCCAACGCGTAAAATGACGCTACCAAAGCTGCGCAACAGCCGTAACGCGCATCAGACTTACGGGGGAAGGTCGTTCACACCTTAAACAATAGCGCACGTGTCGCGTTTCCAGACCGATGGGTGAGGGAACGGTGGGACGATTAAGGGTACTTTAAGACCCCCTAACTCAAAAAGTAGCAGAGGATCCCCATTTTTCTGTCAATATTTGTTGACATAATTATTCAGAGCATCACTTATGAAAAAAAAATCAGAAAAATGGCAATATTCCCTAACAGGTTTTGAGCATGTTCTTTGCAGAAAGTATCAAATGTGAAAAAAATGCCCCTTTGTAGTTGAAAACTGGGGGTTTGCGTACTGTAAGAACCCTTAACTCAAAATGTAGCACGGGAACCCACCTTTTTTGTTGATATTTTGTTGACATAATTGATCAGAGCAGAAAATATGAAAAAATCGGAAAAATGACAATATTCCCTGACAATATTCCCTTTTTGGATATTCCCTTTGTGGTTGAAAAGGCATACGGTAGGGGTAATTTACATCCCTCTTACTCAGAAAGTAGCACGAGTAACCCATTTTTCTTTTGATATCTGTTGACTTAATTGTTCAGAGAACATTAGACGCAAAAAAATCAGAAAAATGACAATATTCTATGACAGGTTTTGAGCCAGATCTTTAATGAAACCATCAAAATATACGAAAAATTGGCCCCTTAGTAGTTGAAAAAATCCTGGGGTAAGGGTGTTTTCAGAGCCCTTAACTCTAAAAGTGGCATGGAACCCCTTTTTTCTGTTGGTAGTTGTTGACATTATTGTTTTAGAGCAATACATATGAAAAAGATAAGAAAATCGACAATATTCTCTAACAAGATTTGTGCATGTTCTTTTCTGAAAGTATCAAAATGTGAAAAAGGGCCCATTTGTAGTCGAAAAGCATGAGTTCCGGGTACTTTAGGACTCCCTAACCCAAAAGTAGCAACGAACCCCCTTTTCTGTTTATTTTCTTAATATAATTAATCAGGCTACAGTATATGCAAAAATCTGAAAATGAACTATAAGGACACCGATTGTTAGTACGGCAGGAATCGAGGAGTTAAACAAATTGGTGTGTTACAACTTTCAATGAGTGTTAATACTATCAATCAACATATTTGCTCATAAATGATGGAATAATTTATTAATAATGAGAGAATCACTGTCCTTTGATCAGTAAGTTGATCACCATTCATCAGCCTGTTGTTCAAATATGTTAAATATTTCCTCGGTAAGGATTGCGCCGACTGCATTATTGCACACATCAGCTGACTTAGGATGAAATCAACTTATATATTGCAAAGCTTACACTAATTTTAGCCATCGTGATCAAGTGAATCTTAATTATAAATTGTTAGACAGTTCTACTGTGTTACGGTTATCATAATGTCCATTGGCCACCATCTTGTCTCAGTGTCATGTGGTGAAAGGAATTTAGGGATGGCTAAATTTGAAGTGGGAAATGAGTAGATAGGTCTAAATTCAGCAACACAACTTCGAAGTGAGAAGTAGACAGAAGTTTTAAGTGAGAAGTGGGAAGTTTTTTGAAGTGAGAAGTACTTGCGAAGTTTTGAAGTAAGAAGTCGGAAATTGTTTGAAGTGAGAAGTCCTTGCAAAATTTTGAAGTGAGAAGTATGTGCCAAAGTCTGCAGTTAGGAACTTGATTTTGAAGTAAGATGTTGGAGTGTTATTGTATAGAAGTAATAAATCCAATATTGTATTGCTTTTGAAATTGAAATATATCATTTTTAAATGGTTTTCAGACAGAAGGACTAGGTTACATTAGTACCCCGATATTTATAATAACAACTCAATGTATCGTGTAAATGCAGGTCGACCTCCGCTAAGGACAGTGATTGTTAATACGGCAGAAGTCGAAGAATATTTACACAAATTGACGTGTTACAGCTTTCATTAAGTGTTAATACTACCAACCTTCACATTCGCTCATGATTGGTGGACGAATTCATTAGTCCCCCGCGCGAAGTGCAGGGGACTAATAGATAGGGGACTAATAGATGTCCCGTCCGTCCGTCTGTTCATCCGTCACCAATGATATCTCGGTCATTTGTAAAGCGATTTTAGACCAACTTGGCCTTAGTATAGAACCCTATGACCACTCAATGCATGCCACTTTTTCACAATATAATCCAATTTGACCACCAAAGATTCACTTTTGGCTATTTAGGGCTACATCTTTTAAATCTGAATCCAAAATTACCCTTGACATCTGGTATTCACATTTATATTTTTTCAATACGAATCTGAAGTCATGTCCATCCTTCAGCTGTAACCAGCCATTTCTCAGTCATTTCTGATTGAAGCAATTTTTGTACAACTTAATTAAGTATAGAACCCTATGGCCTCCCAATGCACGCCTGTTGTCTTCACAAAATACCCAATTTGGCTACCAAGGATTCACATTGTTGGGCTATTCCACGCCTGAATCAGAATCTAAAAATCTATTCTACCAAAATGTTGAGGGATAAAAAGGGAGTCATATTGGCAATGCTTCGCCTTCGACGAACCAGGGTATGGCAAACCAACACTTTGTAAAATATTGGCCTATGAATAGGCAAGAGGTATCGTAGAATACCAATTTTTTAAGCTGATTTTGTTTTGAGTGGAAGGATTTGTTAGGATGTGATAGCAAGCATATACAAGACACCATTTTCAATCTGTTATCGTGAGAAAGGAAAAAGAGGGAACTGTGAATTCACATTCAAGAAAATAAAAGAAAAGTATGTTTTATCTTCGATGATCTGGATTTCGTTCCAACCAAGAAACTTCAAGAATATTTTACAGAAAAAGGTCAATCAAATATACCTTACCTCCCTTATTGTCCAGTCATTGTAACCTCTTGAAAAATTTAGGACAAATACACGAAGCAAATGTATGGCATGCAATTATTGATCATAGGATTTGAAAGTGTTGAAACAAGGGATTTCGTTGAGAAACACATTTACGCAATGAATTCAAAAGGCAACTTCTAACAAAGGGCAAAGGCTACAGATTTTCTGAAAGAAGTGAAAATGCCTGATCACCAAAATATTTGTTCCATTTCATGAAGAGTCCCTTGAATACTTGATGTTATGTTACATATGGATACAGAAAAAACAAACTGCCTTGTACACTTACTAAACTGTATAAAGAAATAGTTGACATTGTTGTAAAAAGCTTCAGCGAAAATCATGAGTGCATCTGTAATGAGAAGTGTATCTGTTATGAGGAGATTGAGGAAGATTTGTTGCTTTTGGGGAAAGTGTCGTTTAAGGGCTTAACAGCTTGTGAAAGGAAAGTTTACTTCAACGAAAATGATGTCTCTGGTAATAAACACTTACTTAAATTAGGAATACTGACAAAAATATCAGAATTTTCAGCAAGATATGGCTTTTACCATTAAACATTAAAAGGATACTTTGCATCAATGTATTTTGTTGTGTAGATCATTTTCCCCTACACTCATCATGACCTGAGTTTAATAAGTCTAGAACATTCTCAAGGTCAGTGGCCTTAACGACCTCAACCTTGAATTCAATCAGTGGTGTTTGGAATATTGTGGAAATCTAATGAGTTGTGTAAGAGAGATAATTTCAAACAGTAATTAGCATGTCAATAAAAGTCCTAGTTTGTTTTTGTATGTCTTATATAACCACATGAGTATAAATAGGGACTGGCACAGCTTGCAGTCATACTTTTGGGATCGTGTCTCTTGCGTCTTACTTCAAGTCTTTGCTAACTACAGCAGTATTAATTTCAGGACTTTTCAAGACCTTCACTGCCATGCTGTATTTATACTGTGGACTTTGTGCAACTTCAAGCCTGCAAGCCAAAGGACTGTTCATTCATCCAACTGACAGTAACAAGTCTTAAACTGAAGCTTTGCCGTCCCAGCTGAAAAAGTAGCCTGTACACTTTTACAGTTTGTATTCTATCCCTTGACTTGGCGATTAGTTTAAATTTTCGTGATAAATTTTGTTTTACATGGAAACTGCTGAGATCACCTTTTGTTCGTTTTCTGTCACATAACAAAATTGGGGGCTCGTCCGGGATACAATTACATTGAGCTGTTTGACAACAATTTGCTAGCCTTTTCAAAACTACTGTATATTGTGAACTCAGCGAAATTTAATCATGACGGAATTCAAACCATACGAATTTATGGATGACCTTGATCATTTGATTGCACTGGCCAACTTCCTTAAAGTAGAAGTTAAAAGATCTGTGCGCAAGAGGGAAATACAGTACAATATTGTGAAACATTTAGTTAATTTAGGCCAATTTGAGGAATCCACCTTGAAAGATTATGAGCCCGAGTCTACCTTTGAACTCAGAAAATAGGAATTAGAAATGCAGGCAAATTTGGAGATAAGAAACCAGAATTACAAATGAAAGAAAAGGAATTGCAAATGAAAGAAAGACTGGAAAAATTACAAATGGAGGAAAGAGGGAAAGAGAAAGAATTAGAAATGGAAGAAAGACAGAGAGAGAAAGATAGACAGGAAAGATTAGAAATGGAAGAAAGACAGAGAGAAAAAGAATTGCAAATGGAAGAAAGACAAAGAGAGAAAGAAAGAGAGGAAAAAGAAAAGGAAAGAGACTTAGCAGAACGTCGACTACAGTTAGAAATGAAACGTTTAGAGCTTGGGCAGTCAGGAAAATTCTTCCCTTCAGACAATTTTGACATCACTAAGCATTTCAGGTTAGTTCCCCCTTTCCAAGAAAATGATGTTGACAAATACTTTCTTCATTTTGCGAAAATTGCTCAGAGTCTCAATTGGCCTAGGGAGTCCTGGTCTATGCACTTGCAGAGTGCTTTGATGGGTAAAGCAAGAGAAACTTACATTAAGTTTTCAGTAGAGCAGGCTTCCGATTCTCATTCTGTGAAGGAATTAATTCTCAAGAGCTATGAGTTGGTGCCTGAAACTTACGGTCAGAAATTTAGGGAAAGTGAGAAAGCGAAGGATCAAACTTATGTTGAATTTGCCCGAACAAAAGAACAACTGTTTGATTGTTGGTGTTCTTCTGAAAAGGTAAGTCAAGGTCACGAGAAAATAGGTCAACTTATTTTAATTGAGGAATTTAAAAGTTGCATTCGGAGTGACATCAAGACATTTATCAATGAAAAAAGGGCAGATACATTGGAGACCGTTGCACGTTTGGCCGATGACTATTCATTGACCCATAATTCTTCATTTCTCAGCAAACCATCCCAGTCCTTTTCATACAGAAACAATGCAGGGAAAATAACTACTCCTCTTCATCAAAATTTTTGCAAAGGAGAGTAGAAAATCAAATGAAAACAGTTCGCAAAGTTCACGTAACACTTCTGCTATATTAGATCCCTAGTCTCAATCTCCTTCTGGCAAACAGTTTGGTACACTTTCTTGTAGTTATTGTAAGAAAGACGGCCATTTAATGTCAGATTGTTTCATATTGAAAAGAAAACGTGAAAGTCAAAGTAGTCAAAGTGGATCAAATCCCACCGGCTTTATCTCTTCATCTCAATTAGATTCTAATAATGTGTGTAACACATTTTCTGAGATTAAACCCCTCTTATCCCAAATTAATGAGGTCAAGGTCAATTCTTCACAAGATAGCATTATGAGCGTTTTTGAACAATTAATTCACAATGGTTTTATATCACTTTCTAGTGATTTGTTTTTTGCTGACCCTGTCAAAATTTTAAGAGATACTGGGGCTTCCAAGTCTCTTTTGTTGGCAGATACCCGGCCGTTTTCTGAAAATTCATTTTCAGGTGCTAAAGTTCATATTAAGTGAGTAAAATCATGGAGGTAGGAAGAGAAGGAGCCTGCACGTCTATTGTCTCCTTTGAGGGAGATGAAACATGCCGCTTGTTTGCTAAGCAAACAATGACGCATCTGCCCGGGTAATCCCATAAATGGATTATGCCGGTTCGGATACGGTTCGATGTTCTTCGGGAATAGTCGGATAGAAAGTACGCATGCGCTAACACAAGTATAGCGTCTTCCGCGAACAGACAAGTGATGACTGAATCAGTGAAGTGGGCGATCTGATCGACGATTTTTCTTAACTTTGAACTTTTAAGTATTCTGAATTTGAAGGAAATGACACAAAACACTGGAAACAAATTAGCAAGCGTGGCAAGTTCGACTACGGACACAGCTAGTTTGACCTTTTAGCAATCCATGGTTCGACGGCAAGGAGAAAATTATGTACTGAATAGAATACCCTATCGTCAATACGACATGGATGTAGTAGTATCTACAAAGTTGCAATGTTTAATAAACGATAAATAAGATAGGTACCATAGCGACTTACTATCAGCATGGACGTAACACAGACTCCCGATGCTACATTATGCTAATCACTGAACCCGGTCGGCAAAGTGACTGAAATTCTGACTTCAATTACAGAAACGCAACGCGTCGCAACGTCAACCTGATATGACTATCAACAACCCAAGGTTACGTTCTTTCAAAACAATGTCGACGTTTTTTGCGGAAATTTGCGGAAACCCCCGAAAAGAGTATAAGTAGTGTGACTTGTAAATAAGCTGTAGAGACGAACAAATGTTTCCGTACTCGATTTTTTATGCGTCCGGCTGATCTGAAACTGGTCCTCCGACGAGTTACATAACCTCTAGTGTTCAAATGCATCAACTGCGCATGTGCTGTCACAGTATTTTTAGTCTACGCATTCGATTCAAATCCACGATAAAAAATATTTCGAACTCATTAAATTTGACAGTTATGTGACTAGGCGGCCTTGCAGGACCGGCTAAAGCGAGGATAAGAAAGGAGATAACAGGATTATCTGGGCATTATACAATGGTGGTTAATCCATTTATTTCTCGTGCAGGCTCCTTCTCTTCCTACCTCCATGGTAGATTGTAATGACTACATTCCTATTCCTCTCCATAATGTCTATGTGTCTTCGGACATTGTTTCTGGGCCTGTGACTTTAGGTATTAGGCCCTTTGTGCCTTTTGAAGGGATTCACTTTCTCCTTAGAAACGACCTTGTTGGGGACAAGTCACTACAAATCCGCTAGTGACTGATAAACCTAGTTTAGATCAGGATCCAGAGCAAAATGAGTTAGAAATACCTGATTTATTTCCTTTCCTTCCTTTCATACTCGAGCCGTGTAAAACAAAACTGAGAATCAAAATATTCTCAAAAATAATGTCACAGATGTTGACTTAAATGACACCTTTCTCAGTCAGGTATTGGACACGGATCATTCCGTTATCCCTCGTGGATTTGAAACTTCCAGTAAAACTTCTGCTGACAAATGTCAGACATTTTCTAGATCAAATCTCATTGCAGAGCAACACAAAGACCCAAATATTTTGCATTTGTTTGACAGGGTAGATGATAAAGGTGAAACTTCAGATAGCTCTGTTTTCTATTATACAAAATCTGGTATTCTCATGCGTAAATGGAGACCTCACGATATCTTGGTTGATGACGATTGGGCTATAAAATATCAAATTCTGCTTCTAAAGTCCAATGGTGCTGAAACATTGTGCCTGGTCCTAGAACCCCCCCCCCCCTGGACTGGTCATTTAAGTGTCAGAAAAACTTATCATAAAATTTTCAGTCACTTTTATTGGCCTAATCTCAAGCAGGATGTAGTATATTTTTGTAAAACTTGTCATACATGTCAAATGGTAGGAAAGCCAAATCAGACCATTCCAGACACCCCGTTACATCTAATTCCTACATTTCAATACCATTTATTAGGATACTCATCGACTGTGTTGGGCCCCTATCAAAACGAGATCAGCAAATGAGAACATGTTGACAATAATGTGTACATCTACTCGGTTCCCAGAAGAAAGAAGACTGCGAAATATAAAGACAAAGACTATAGTGAGTACTTTAGTCAATTTTTTCACTTAATTCGTTCTTCCTAAATGTGTCCAGTCCGATCAAGGCTCCAACTTTATGTCTGGAAATTTTCAATAAGTAAAGGATTAGCTTGGCATTAAACGGTATAGGTCATCCGCCTACCACTCAGAAAGTCAGGGCGTTCTCGAGCGATTTATCAAACTTTGAAAAATATGATTAGGACCTACTGTTCTGTCACAGAGAAACAGTGGGATGAAGGAATTCATTTTCTACTCTTTGCTGATAGAGAGTCAATTCAAGAGTCTCTTAGTTTTAGCCCATTTGAGCTTGTATTTGGACATACAGTCCGTGGCCCACTAAAGTTTCTTAAAGAGAAATTTTTGTCAGACGATAATGATTGTCTGAATATTTTACAATTTGTGTCAAATTTTCGTTCAAAACTCTCTAAAGCATGTGAATTAGCCGGAAAAAACCTTGGGTCATGTCAGCAGTCCATGAAAATCAAATATGATAAAAACACCTCAAAACGGAAATTTGAACCAGGTCAAAAAATTCTTGTTCTACTTCCGGTTCCAGACTGAATCCAATGAAATCGAAATATCTCAAGGAAGAAGTCAAATACCTGTTGGACAATTACTTTATTGAACCCAGTAAAAGTAACTGCAGTTCGCCATGCATATATACTCGTGCCAAAATCAGATCACAGTTATCATATGTGCACGGATTACAGGAAAGTGAGCACTTTACAAAGACAGACATTTTCCCAATCCCGAGGATTGATGATTGCATCGACCGAACGGGAAAAGCCAAATATGTGACGAAATTTGACCTATTGAAGGGATTTGGCAAGTCCCTCTGACGGATCGTGCTCGTGAAATATCCGCCTTTGTTACACCAGACAGACTGTTCCAGTACTAGGTGATGCCATTCGGAATGAAGAACTCTCCGGCAACATTCAAACGGACTATCAACGACGTCATATCAGGGCTAGACGGATGTGGAGCATACGTCGACGACGTCGTCTTCTATAGTGACACCCGGGAGGAACACATCAAACTCATGTGGAAGTTCTATGAGAGACTGAGCAAAGCAATAGTGACTGTCAACCTTGGTAAATCAGAGTTTGGTGATTACCATACTGTAGGATAGGGTGAGGTAAAACCTCTTGATGCCAAAATCAATGCCATAATTCCAAATTTTCCCATACCAAATTGCAAGAGACAACTGATGTGCTTTCTCGGTATGGCTGGTTACTATAATAAATTCTGTCCAAATATCTCTACAATTACTGAGACTTTGACCAACTTACTTAAAAAGAAAGTAAAGTTTGTTTGGTCAGAACAATGCCAACAGGCATTTGATGCACTTAAAGCCATACTGCAAAGTGCTGCAGTCTTGTTTGCACCAGATATCAGTTTGCCATTCAAATTACCTGTAGATGCTAGTGATGCGGCTGCTGGTGCTCTTCTATTGAAAAAGGATAGTCATGGGATAGATCACCCTGTTTGCTACTTTTTACGCAAATTTAACAAATCCCAGAGAAACTACTCTACAATTGAAATAGTTTATTTTTGATATTAGCTTTACAGCATTTTGAAGTTTATGTTACCTCTTCAAATCAGGTAATAGTGGTTTATATTGATCATAAACCTCTTGTTTTTCTGCAGAAATTAAAAGGCAAAAATTAGAGATCGTTAAGATGGAGTTTAATGTTACAGGAGTTTAATCTTGATATTAGACTTATCAAGGGTAGAGAAAATTTATTTGCAGACTGCCTCTCATATTTAGAGTTTATTGTTGTTCACACTTTTAATATTACATTTGTAAAAGAAATATTTTTCTTTGAAAAATTTTCTTTTTGAAGAGGGGGTGTGTTATGTAGACCAATTTACCCCCACACTCATCATGACCTGAGTTTAATAAGTCTTGAACATTCTCAAGGTCACTGCCTAAACAGCTGAGATAAGTAGTCTGTACACTTTTACAGTTTGTCTTCTATCCTGACTTAGCAATTAGTTTCAATTTTTTGTAATAAATTACGTTTTACACGGAAACTGCTGCCTTCACCTTTTGTTTGTTTTCTACATGTAACAATTTGGTGAATCTCTGTTTTTAATTGACGAGTTTAAAGGTGCATTTCATATCATAACCGACGAAAATAATCGTGGTGATTACGATGCGCTGTTTGCATTTTTAGATGATAAGCTGAAAGACAACGCTGTTTCTGTATCTCGACATCTCTCCCATGGCGATTCCCCTAGGAAGACAAATGTCAATGGTAATACAACCTAAACGAAAGTTTGGCTTTCCCTAGTATCTTACATTCTATCCGAAACTCGCACCGGTGCCACCGGATTCGATCATGACTTAAGAATGTCACTCACAGGTACAATTCAAAAATATAATATGTGCACCTTGTCTATCGCGAGTATTTTCAGTGCTGTTGTATTTTTTGGTTAATTTAAGACTGTAAACGATGAAATTCACCCCGAGATACTTAAACTAGTCAACAGGAAACTTGTCGTATAGGTATATCATAGTGCACTGTCAACCGGGACCGTAATCTTCAGCTGTGTAGACGACATGAAAACGATGCACTGTATGGTAACGGAGTGGTGACGGGTCGGCAAAACATACAATAACAATATTTTAATGCGTTCGTTTGTATGTTTTCGGTACAACTGTACTTGTACCTAAGTGCAATGCCCGTGAACTGACTGCAAACAACAAAATTTTGACCGTAATCAAACTTACGTTTCGCAGTGTGTTATTTACTCAGCTGTTTTAAATGTATGAACATACCCACGAAGATCATGCATACCAGCGAAAGTCACGCATACATGTAGCTTTAAGTAGTTTGGTTACAGCGAAAATAGGGGTTCATATCAGGACCGTCTAAACAATAAGATAATGGCAATAAAGGCACAGCATGTGACAATGGCCAATCACATAATGTGAATATTGGTCTTCAGAGTAAAAGTTAGTGACTGTCGTCAGGAACCTGTCTTATTTGGTGAGTGAAAAGCAATAAAATAGCCGCGGTCGGAGTTGGATTGATAGTTGATGGATGGTCAATTGGAGAATCTTCCAATTATAATCACAAATTTGAAAAGGCAGTAGTTGAAATATATAGGAAAATGAGAGCAACTTTACTCATCGTTTTCTACCTTTGATAGTGATGCGGTATATTGAACCGATCAATGTGAATGGAATGGAGAAACATGGAGAGACACCAGTGAATCGATAGTGGTTTGACCCAGGTCATGTTTTCTGGGTCCCCGGGAAAGAACCAGTTATGTGTTGGAGTGATTCATCTTAACGGTGTTTCAGAACCAGAGTGCGGTTCCTTCATCAGTCACTCGAATTGTTTCGTTATCCCACATGTTAATTTGATAGCAGCGATTGTTCATTAAATAGAGATGCTAGTATGGATATGTTGTGGTCTGAACTTTGAGTGGTTTGTTGGTGGAACCGTTCATGTTTCTATTTATCCTCGTGCTTGATTTGTGCCTGAACGAGGATATCTTTTATGTTTTTATTCCTTTTGTATGCTATGATAGGTTTTTCTGGAAAAACTTTGGCCAGTGTTTGATCGGCTTCTATTATTTTCTAATTATTTGTTAGACATTGTTTGATTTGCCTGGTTTTGATGAATGGACTAAAGGTCGTTGTGTAAACCAGTTTTGTTCTTATGTAATTCACCTTCGGGTCAGTCACAATCAGGGTGCTCTAGACAGATTTCGACATGTTACGCTCTAATATAAAAAAATGTTGAGCAAAATTTAATGAAACATTGTTCTTAATATGAAACAATCAGTAGAACCAAACAGGCCCCATCAAAAAATGGAGTTTTTGTAATGATTTTGAGCTGAGTAGTGAAAAAAGTACCCTAAAAATGGGTCAAAATGGGCGTTACGCTGTTTCATCTGAAAAAGCACATTTTGTAAACTCACCTTTTGAAACTGTTAGATTAATTTTTTCGATTATTCAGAATATTTAAAGTATCACATAGCATTTCTTCTTTCTTTTGCAAGTTATTTCATCTTAATACATGGATTTGAATGGAAATGGCGTGATAACAAATGAAATTGGTGTGTTGTTATGCTTTTTACATTTTGACACAGCATTGATTTATCTATTATCACTTGGAAAACAAAACCCTAGAATGTTTCCTAAAACATTTATTTGATTGGAAGACCAACTGTGATTAGTTGGTACTAAATGTTTATAAGGTAAACGTATTGATTATGAATGACAAATCATGAAAGTTGCTCACCTTTTTTGTCCTAAAATTCTGTAGTGTTCGTGACACACTCATAACTTTCAGCCATACTTAGATAGTAGAGATCTGATGTCATTAGCCAAAGTGGCCCCGTTTTGCCTTCCTTATCTGTTATAAAAATATAATCCATTACCACTTGTATTGTTTCAGTATATCAAAAAGGGGCCAGATGTAGTGTCCGTGACAGCCGTAGTGTCCGTGACACAAAATCCATACATTACTTGTTACAGTGATTTAAGCTGGTAATTCTATTGTTTACCAGCTGAAGTTACATTTTTATAAAAGAGTAACTTAGTTTTTGAGTAAGACATCAAATGAAATATATTGAACCAGTGAGTTTTTGAGTAAGACATCAAATGAAATATATTATACCAGTGAAAGATGTTTTCCTACCTTTTAAGATTGTATGTTAAAAAACTGTCCTATGAAATAACGGTATAGGGGTTTTAAAAAGGGAACAGAAATAGTGTCATCAGTTATTTCCCTATATAACTTTAAGATAGAAATGTTATTTATAGTGAAATTAAGGCATAAGACTGAAGAAACTAATTTACTTTCACATTGAAACCACTTTCCATTTGCAACTGGCTTCACGTCACGGACACTACACCTAACAAGTGGTTAACCATTTTTTACTGCATTTACATTTAAATTCACCGGACATCTGAAGTAAACTTCATAGCCCATAATAAATCCTTTGAAAAACAAAAGAAAATGTGTTTTTGAATTATATAAGGAGGGAAAGTGGTTGCAAATCTTACTATTTATGATGATGCTGCAGTAGTGCCCAGTGACGTATATAAGGGGAGGGTTTATATCCCTTAAAATTATTTTTCTGTTTTAAGCCTTTGTTTGCATTATAAGGCTGTATATAAGTGTTTGATGAAATTTCAATCGTGTTCTGGTTGTTAAGGGAAAGCTATGGTTCGGCATAGATGGATCAATCATGTGGTGTCTTTTGAATGCTGTGATTCTGAAATCTGTTTGGAAACCCAAGTGTGTGGTTTCTCTTAAGGCGCAAAGTTCTGTCTTTCCAAGTTGTTGTGTCAGATATTTTGTAAGTTGTTTTTGTTATACTTGTTGATGTTAATGTTTTTACGTGTTATTGGCTTCAAATAACATCAAAATTTCTATATTTTTATCTTGTGTTGAGATTCTTGTTGACGATTTGTCTCTTTTTTTTGGACTTTGTTTTGGCAAGTGTGTCTTTTATGTTCTTGTTTCTTTTTGTGGGTTATTATTGGGTGGTTTTGGAAAAGGATTTTAATGTTTCGTCCTTTTCAAGTTCCTGCCAGTATTTGCAAGACTTTCTTTCAAGTCTTTGCGCTATTCAACTATTCTACTGCCAAATATGTTGCTGTGTAATGGGCTAAAATGCATTGCTGGGGATTGCCATGATTGCATTTCATAAACTGGAAATGGAAATCATCGCTGAATATCAAAATGTGATTCACTTTTCGAAAAGATTCAGAAATGACATTTTCATAATTTTTACTGAAACACAAAACCAACTGTCCGAGTTCAGCCATAGAATAAACAAGATGCACCCAACATTTAAATTTACAGTTAAGAAATCACTAGAAAACAATAACATTTCTCGACGACAAAATTTTGAAGGGCCCAAGGCACAACAAGAAAATATTTGGATATTAAAACCCACACAAAACTAATTTAAATATTCCAATACCTGCGCAGAGAATTAGGTTACCCAAATCAAATTTTAAAGGACTAATTGAAGGTGAAATTCTCAGATACTTCTGTACATCCAATGACCCAAACGATTTCAAGGGGATAGTTGATTTCTTTACAAGGAAATTAATTTACAGAGAATACACGGAAAAAGAAATAACTAGAATTACAACAGAAATCAAACACAAAAAATGAAATCAACAAAAAGTACAAGTAAAATAAGAAGGAAACAACAATTAATCTAATCTTCACAACAACATATAGGCCATACATTAAATCAAAAGACTTGAAAGAAAGTCTTGCAAAATATTGGGAGGAACTTGAAAAGGACGAAACATTAAAAACCCTTTTCCCTGAACCCAAATAACAGCCTACAAAAGAAACAAAAACATAAAAGACACACTTGTCAAAAACAAAATTCACAAAAAATCTCAACACAAGATAAAAATATGGAAATATTGGCTTTATTTTTTGAAGCCAATAACATATGAAAACGACAACAAGAACAAGCATATAAAAATCAAAATATCTGACACAACAACTTAGGAAAGACAGGACTTTGCGACTGAGGAGAAACCACACACTTTGGTTTTGAAACATTGATTTCCGGTCACAGCATTCAAAAGGCACCGCATGCTAGATCTGACTATGTTCCACCATAGCTTTCCATAAACAAACAACACACAACTGAAATTTTATCAAACACAAATAATACAACCTCATTATGCAAACAAGGGGATAAAACAGAAAATAACATTACGGGACATAAATCCTCCACTTATTACATCACTATTGACAAAGAACCATAATGGAGTCCACACTACTGCAGTACCACCATAAATAGTCAGATTTGCAACCTCTTTCCCCTTATACACAATAGATGCTGACCAAATACTTAAAATACTCCAGTCACCTACAAATATCACTATGAGTGGCAAGAGAGTATTACATTATACTCTTCATGACTTTAATTAGACTTCTGATATAGAGAATTTGTGTTTAATATTGTCTGTTAAAACTGATAAAGAAGTTGCCCCTTTAAGTATTCAAATGTGTAGTGTCCGTGACACTACTGAAATACAGATCACAACAATGTTGGAAATGTTGGAAACCAAATGTTCAGTAAATCATTTATTGTTCACTTTATAGTATTACTAGGAGAGTTTTGCATTGTATAGCATTTTCTACGTACCAGTTATCATTGTCTACATACCAGTTATCTTAAGAATTTTTGCATTCAGTGTTATATTTCTGATAAAATTCTCTTGTTATTGAAAAATACCAGTACTACAAATATCCTTTATGTCAAACTTCCTTAATAATATGTTTTTGATTTGTTTTAATCAATTCTTGTCATAATTTTACTGTTTTTACAGGTTTACTGGTTATAATAAACAAAAGTTTGTTTCACACAACTATTCCGGAATGTGTAGTGTCCGTGACGCTTTACCTTACTACAAAAATGACTAGAAAACTAACAAAAATGAGCAAAATTTTGCTGCAAATACTTTAAATGTTTTCTAAAGACTTCAACAATTGCAGTACAAATAATTTAAATGTACTAAAGGGCAAATCTGTAAACTAGAGGAATCATAAGCTCATGGGGAGAAAAAAATGATTTTTTTTTCGAACAATCATTTTGAAGGAAATCATGCAAAGCCGGATAAAATCCTGATACATTCATCTTATTTTCTACAACAGTTGTATATATTTCTGGTTAAACTTTTAAAAAGAATATTTGTACAAATGTTGTATAGTCTACTATGATATTTCTACATCAACTCATAATATTTTGTAATGTCCGTGACGGTGTGTCAACACAATAAAGAACTTGTTGCCATGGAAATACTGAGAATGTTTGGTTCACAACTTTTCAAGCAAATATGTACCAAACCCTAAGCTTTGTGAATTTAGTGAACCTAGATATGTGTTTACAAGATGAAATTTTGACAAAATGGAAACACTCTAGAGCACCCTGATTGTGACTGAGCCGCTTATCTTTATCGGTGAGGTATCGTTGATGGATGGTGAGATTAACATCTTTCTTTATACAAGATATATCTTTTTTTTCTATAATCTACTTGTTGAAGTTTGCGTGTGAGAAAGTTGACTTTTCCAAAATGAAGTCCATGTCGTTGTTGCATGTGCGAGCATATCAGAGAAGTTAACCTTTAATGAAGCCTTTGAAAGTGCCGCTCGGGTGACACAAATTTCTCAATAAATATTGGAACGTGTCGGTTGGTTTTGTGTTGGTTTTGAAGTCGAGCCTTCTTTCTCGATTGTATCTCTGACCTTTAAAGACCGTTACGTCCAGGTATGAGACTTTGTCGACAGAATATTCAAATGTGAATTTGAACGTAAGGTGCAGCATGTTGCACTCCCGACAAAGGTTTGGAGTTCACTTTCTGTTCCCGTGTAAATCGTAAAGATATCATCTCTGAAACGTTTCATAGGAATATTTGATCGGAGTGGAAATTTAGAATGGTTTTCTCCGTTTCATGAAATGTGATGTCATGTGATGTGATGTAACTTGTTGGCGGTTTTTTTATATCGTAGTGTTTGCTGGTACAATTGTTGAGTCCAGCGCTGCAGTCACTGCGTTAATGGCTTTGTTTTGTGGCATGTTTGTGTACATAGATACCACGTCCAATGTTACCAGAATAGAATTTTCCGGTATTTTTATTGATTCTAGTTTGTTAATGAAGTCTTTTGTGTCCTTGACGTATGTTGATTGTCTTTGGACGATTGGTTTGATGAAATAGTCTAGATATTCAGAGATATTATTTGTTGGGCCGGAACAGCCACTAATAATAGGACGTCCGACAAAGGTTGTTCCTTCCGGTGGGGGTTTGTGTATTTTCGGTAGAAGATACCAACGTGGTGTGCGAATGTGTTTGGTTTGGGATTGAGGAAGCTGAACGTCGCCTCGTCAATGATTTTCATGTCCCACATGTTTTTGATAATGTCGTACACCGTTTCAACCGTACGATTTATTTCGTCCTGTGTTGCTTTACAGTAGTAGTTAGTGTTTAGTAACTGCCTATTACTTTCTTTAATGTAATCTGTCGTATTCACAATTGCTATCCCTCTTCCTTTATCAAAGGGCTTTACTGTGATTTGTTTGTTTTTGGACAGATTGTTAAGAGCAGTTTTCTCAGCTCTAGTTATGTTGATTTTGATATGGGTTCTGAAAGGAATTTCCGCTATCTCAATTTTAGTTGCTTCGAGATAGTTCTCCAGTTTGTGATTATCCGTCGTTCGTGGTGTCCACGTGGATTTATCTTTGAACGGATGTCTGTTAGATTGTTTGTTTTCATTATGTAACGCAATCTCATGATGCGAATAAATTTGTTCATGTCACGAACAAGAGTTTTTCTTCTCGGGCATTTAAGGGTGGGAATAATTTCAAGCCTTTGCCTAATGCCTTGATTTCAACATTTGTTAAGGTTTGATTTGAAAGTTTTTTAATGTATCTGGGTTCTTTCTCAGTTCTTTGTTTTGTTTGACCTTCCGTTTGTTTTTGTGGGCAATGTGTCGTTTTTTACGATTCTTGCTTTCTCGCTTTTTTTGATTGAGAAGCCTTATTTCGTTTGTTGAATTTTCTGTTTGCTTTTTATGTTTAGGTGTGTGCGGTGACGTGGCGGACACATGGTTGTGTTTAACGGTAGTTCTCTTTTTGGAGGATGTTATGGCCTTGAAAAAGGCCGGGTGGTTTGTTAGAAAAGTATCTTTATTTATTTTTGCCTTTGGAAGCTAGCTTGGCTTGCTTTTTTGCAACTTCCGTGAATTTTGTGAAAAGCTCCTTTGTCTTCGTTTCTCACCTGTGTTTGCTTGTTTGTCGATTTTCTCGTTTGTGGCCGTGAATAGGGCACTGTTTTCGTTTTCGTGTTTAACTTTATGATTTTGCAGGTTTTTTAAGAGCAGTTTGGCAAACTTGTTAGCGCTGCGTCTTTGTTGTTTCTGCCACTCATGAAAGAAATCAACGTTCATTTAGAACCAGGTAGTCTCAAGTTGGTTTAATAGGATTTACAGACCCTTCGGTATTTTCTTCGACTCCAGGTAGCTTTTCAGACTAACTTCTTGTTTGTCGATATTAAACACTGCAGTATACAAATACCAGTTTAGATCAGTAGTAGGTAAATATTCCTTTCCAAGATAAATTTTTTTACACCATTTTATTCGAAAATAACTACAGGGAGGAAGGAAAATTCCCCTCTCTGTAGCCGCTTACGCGTTTGCCTACTGCGCATCCGTGAGCATGCGCGTAAGCGGATTGCACAAGCATAGGCAGTGAGTCATAACCAGAGTGACCTATATATGACTCAGTGGGGAATTCCCTATCGGGTATTACAACATTCACATTACAACAGTGTTCCAAAGGGAGACCATTGGTCTCATTTTCCACACTACCCCTACGGAGTCAAGGAGTGGACTACATGCTGGCTACAGAGTCATCCTTCTAGCTACATATAAGTATACATAATTTGTAAGTATATAAATTCTAGCTACATATAAGTATACATAATTTTATTTACTATCCCTACGGAGTGTCTTCGGAATTCGTTAGACTTGTATTAGCACTTACGTTAGCGTTCTGAAGGCGAGTCTGTTGTGCAATACCGTTCCAGTAGGGCTTTTGCAATACCGTTCCAGTAGGGCTTTTGCAGTGTTGCTTAGCAGCCCGTGATGTCATGACGGTGGTCTGATATTCTACAGTTTCTACAGAGTTTTTTCTGAACCAGGGAGTCGCTTTGAAGACAATTTTCATTTCCATTAAAATAGTATAGACTTTAATCTACTTTTCTCAACGGAGAATTATCATTGCGAGCGTCGGCACGCTTCACTGATGTATCCATTTTTGTTATTTCAAGTTGTATACAATCTTTTGTGTTCATTAACTTTTAAACCATTTCTATGAAATTCAATATCTTTAAAACTATGCAGATCGACAAACAGACAGAAATTATTCTTCAAATAATCGACTTCATCCATATCAATTTCACACCAGTCCCGATCTTCAGCAAAATACCGTCGTGTTTCTGTCCAAAATTGTCTTGGTAACATCTTCTGAGCGTATATTTTGTTCGCAATACCCTCAATCATTACAGACACAGATTCAATGGATGGATTAAAGAAAAGTTCACTATTCAGTTCTGACTGATTCTGATTTTTAGTGAAGAGTATCACGATACCTCTCATGCTACGTCATGGTACATTAATATTTTCATTGATAACCGTGGTTGATTCTTTGAATGGGATTGTTCTAAAATAATGTAAATGTTCGTAGAGAAAACTTTTTCCACTGTTGTAATATCCAGCAGTATTTCTCGCGAGGGTGGGATCCGTGATTGATTCATATTTCATTTGAATGTTTTTCAATTTATAATTGGGTGTAACAGTATGATTACTGACCAGTAATTGGGTGGCAGGTACAAGTGTACTTTCCCATTCGATATGACCCTAACGCTGATGGATATGCAACTCCATGGCCTGTTACAAGGGATAAGTCAGACGAATAGCATATTTTGTTTAGTATGTGTTGAAAAGTAAATAATCGTCCACGACGGCAGGGTCTGCATCGGCTGCGCCACTTCTCAATTTTCTTAGATTTTCATTCTGAATTTCGACAGTGTCATGTTCGTTCTCTCCTTTTATGTTTGAAGAGATCGCAATAACATTCAATAAGGTTATATTTATTCAATTGAGAAGTACCTGCCCCTCAAATGTGAGAACCATACTCTCCACCAAATTTTTTGCAACATTTTGAACTACTCGGTTATCTTCATGTTCCGTTACTTCGAGATCAAAAACCAGGTCGAAAGTATCTGGAACTAGGACTAATCTGCTTTCTAACTTTGGACACCGAATGATAAGTGTCTGGCCTGGATCTGCCTCACTTGGATTATGAGCAACCACATGATGAGTTTTTTCTGACTTCGTTCTCTGCGGTATTCGGTTGCTGAAATTCGGTAATAATGATCTATCGTATCCCATTTTCGTGTAATGTATATAGTAACGACAAAGAAAAAATTCAAAATAAATCACATCTTCACATAAACATTCTAATCTGACTGAAAGATAAATCGATTACCGTGCCCAACATCAATCGAAGAGCCCAATATTCTTGTAGATGATGACACTCCTGGTCATCTTCTGCCTCCTGAAAGACGTTTATGAATTCTAGTCGCTTAAAGAAGTTAGTCTTTTGACATTCCTTCATGAAAGCTAATATGTTATGATATAGATTATCATCTTTGAGTCGGACACCTGGATTTGCTCGAAGGATATGTCGATTTACCCGTCGGAGTTTACACCATTCCAATTTGACAGAGAAACCAAACAGGTCTTTATTTTTAGAAAGAAACTTTGTAATATTCTTTTCACCAAACATGCGGGGTCATATATCAATACATAATTTTATTTATAATGACTAATGTTAAACCAGTTAAAAATATCCATAGCTGTTCTCCAACGAATCCGACAACTGATCCTGCTGTTTTTAATAGAAAACTGACAAGGGAACCAATTAAACCTGGTATTGCAGCAGCACTTTTTGCAGCCAAGGTTTTTAACCATTCGCCAAATTGCTTTACAATTTCTTTCGCTTTTGTATATACTTTGGGCGGGCCTGAACCATTGTTTGCTCCAGAGCCACCAGTTCCAGCTGTCCGTCCTCCTTTAGTCACAGCCAGGGCAATTGTTGATATTGTCATTCCAAGGGCAGTCAGTATTGCAGCGATTGTAATACCATTTCGTTTAAATAACTCTGTCAGCTTCAGCCTGAGTGACAATTCTGGATCGGAAATTACATCACGAAGAGACCTAGTCGGAGCCAGTCTTTCACGTGCCTCACTGACCATATCATATAGCACTTCAATTCTATTATTAACTTTACCTTTTCTTGTTCTAAGTTCATCTAGTTCTTTGAGTATTTCTTCTCTTGTTTTGGTGTCAGTTTCAGGAGTTTCCTTTAACTCTTTTCTTTTTTCTCTTTCCTCTGACAGCATTGTATCTCTTTCATTGTAAAGCTCGTTAAGACTCTTATTCGCAATCCCTAATTCATCAACAAAAGCTTTGTAGTCAGGGTTTTAGATTGTTCCATTCATCGATCCTATTTTCGATAGCATGTATTCTAACTGCATTATCGCTAAAATTTATTCGTAAATTTTTATTTATTCATCTCTGAGTAGTCCCATGTCGTCGGGTGTCAGATCCTCGGCCGGCACTCTAAATCGTAAAACATCTTCAGAATGCAATGTACAACTCACATATTCAGGCTCTGCGCTAGAGCAATATCTGATCGCCTCATCACTGAATACATTTCTTACAAACTCAGATCCGCCTGATTTAAATCTTATTGTGGAGGGTGCATAAAATCCCTCTCCAAACTTTTTTTACAGCTGGATATTTTTGTAATACAGTTTTCTATTACAAATTCTAGTTTCATTCTTCATATATTCTTTCACTGACGGATCAGTGATATCATGATATTCCATGAATTTGTCAATCAATTGCTCTTTAATTTCTTCTGACTGACTAATTATTTTATCACCTACCTGTGGGCTATCCAGTAAAGGGTCGGGGTTTGCAAAGGCATCATCGTCGATAAAAAGATTTTTCAGAAGAGCAGCAGCATCATCATCATTCAAATTTGTTTCACCTAAATTCCGAGTTCAAAATCATCTCCCCCTGTTGCCATATTGTCTCTCTATATTACTACAATTATTTTTTATCATCCCTTACATATACATTAAAAACAAAATGCATGTGTCAGTTGTTGAAAGCGTTGAACTGTTGGCTGACTATATAGAAAGAACTAGCGCTGCGTATAGGCACAGTTATAAATTGATGGGTCAAATTGATATGGCTCTTAATGTGACTAAGGGAATTCTTGTAAGTTGTGCTGTAATAGAAGCCATTCCAACAGTCCCAGTACTATTGGCTTTTACTCCTATACCAGGTGTTATTATTGATGTGATACAAGGAAAAACAGGAGTATCAAAAAGACGTGAGAAATATAAACATTATTATGTTCAATATAAACAACTGCTTACACAAATACAAGAAAAAGGTGCATCTATAAAGAAAGAAGAGGATAAAGATACCCTTTTGGAACGCACCTCAGACCTTATTCAAAATATATTTCATTAGGCACAAGAATTCAAAAACAAGAAGGGTTTAGTCCTCCTTTAGAACGATACATGAGACATTACGGACTAAATGGTTATGAAAGTTAACTCCGTCCTATCGGCCATGTTTCTGCCAGCCATTCACCCGTGTCTGGATTGTATAACTGCACACGTTTGATATAATTTGGCGCCATCATGATTTTACTACGCTTTTCACTATGGATTTAACCGTTTTTTTTTCTGTTCAAACTGTACAAACTGTGCCAGCTCGGGCTCCTTCCCAGTTTCAAACAGATCCTTATGGTCTTCAAAGTTCAAATGTTTTCTAACACAAACATCTTTTATCCCTTTATTTTTTTTGTCTCCGAAGTTGGAGTCCAAAAGGCATATACTTTCGAACGAATGCCGGCAAATTCAAGAATAGGTTCACCATTCAACTCATCTTTAAATTTACCTATCACCTTTTTATTAATCTTTGGAACTCCCATCCCGTCTTTCATACCACTAGTATCATATATAGACTTCTCATCATTCTGTTCTACATCTTCTCGGACTATATCATTGAAAGTTGTGTCTGCAGAAGGAAGAGGCACACTGTAAATAAAACTGTCAGTATCCATGTAGGCTAATCGTATTCCAGGGAACCGTTTTCGAAAGTAATTGTAATGCGTCTCATACATAAGCAGCTTAGAAAGTTCAAGCACTGCTGCGCCAATGAAAACTGGCTTTTTATATTCATATTGATCCCTTTCAGTTCCAGTAGGGCACTGTCGCAGGAATCGCCATCCTCTTCACTAGTTATGAGAGTTATATGTTTCATCTTTGGATTATACTTCTGAATCTTTTTACGACCACTATCGGTACTACTGTGACCCGTCACAAATTTAAAGTCTCTGTACTTTCGAACGTCTTCTATTATCTTGCCATACTTCGCGTTATTCATCAGCTTATTAAAATTCTGTTCAAAATCTGTCTTTCCCTTTGCCCTCATTTTAGTGTTAAAGTCAATATATTGTTTGAGACACGGAGCCTCTTTGAAGGCAAGCGCCCGATGAATCTTTTTCAGTCGCTTTCCCATTTTAAGATAGAATTCAAGTAACCTGTAATGTAAGACGTATCTCTCTCTGTCCATTAGACTTGTAATCAGTCGACTGCCCTGCTTGGAAATTCATAGTGATGCGGAGCTAGAGGTAGATCAGAATGTTCTTCATGTAATTCGGTAGGGTATTCTAAGTCTACATCTAGAAAACAGGGTGGGAAGCTATACGCTCCATCGTCAGGCAAATCAGCCGTTCCACGGAACCACTCTTCCTTGTCATCCAATGAAGTCCCACATTGGCATTGGTTGACTCATTGCCCATCCATAGAGGTTATTAGCATCGAGATATTTTATTTCAGACAGCGGCTTCTCCGGATCGTAATTCCCTCTTATCTCCTTATCTCCTTTGTGGCATAAGCTGGATGATTTTTCTGTAAATAATGAATATTACACTGACTGATACCATCTCGAATTCCCCTCTGAATGAAATTCATCTGCTCAGCATCTTGAATGAGCTTAAACTTATTACCCGTGTAAAGTAACTTAGCATCCCATGTTAAGCTGGGCGTTGACATATAGTGGGCTGGGTCTAACTTATATGCTTGTAAACATGTGTTACGGAAATTATCGAATATATTTGCAAGAAGGAGAACGTCCGTTTTGCAATAGAATTCCACATAATCACGAATCGTCTTACATCCTACTTCTTTCCACACCCACAATGCGTGTTTATATTTGGACTCCTCGTTATCCTCTTCCTTTCGTTCGCTATAAAATTTGTGTCTTGGTGGGAGCTCCTCCTCTTCTAGTCTGTCAACCGAGTCTAAGTATTCCTATGGGAAGAAACCTTTCTTCTTCTGAATCTCCGGATGAGAAAGTGGTATCATCCATCCATCCTTAGGTACAGTAGCGGCCAACTTATCGTGTGATCCAGTCAGACCGAGTAGTTGTAAACTGTCCATAAACTTTATAGAAAAGTACTCTCCACAGGCGTAAAAGAAAAATGATTTCATAAGACACATAATTCCACCATTACCCGTCTTAGCTATGATATTTGGCTCTGATCCGGTACCCTCGTCTATTCCATGTAACTTATTCAAAATAAAAGAACCATCGTATCCCTTGAGGTTGTGAAAGTATATAGGAATGGTTCTCGACGGGCGGCACTTTTCACAATAAAAAGTATTTTTATCCTTCACTATTGGGTGTGTGGCGGGTATCCATATGCGATACAGTCTGGATTCTTGTAATTAGAAGGATCTTTCATCGGTTTTATTTTCCAATAATACGATTTTGAATAATTCTCAGCCCTTTTCTTCATATCCTTTAAAAATTCTGTAACACAGGAGAGACCAGTAAATGTTCTTTTATGGTAAATCTTTGGCTAACAGTTGAGCAGCGGTGGCCATTGTTCAATCACAACATACGAAAGACAAATTGGAATGTGCAGGCCGGTGCCCCGCTCAATAATTGCCTCAGTATCTGCATACACGACGTGGGGACAAGGAACCTTCTTCTGATGTCCTTCAAATTGACACACTTCCTTAGGAAAAACTGGCTGAGCAATGTCTGTCCCCAAATACACCTGATGTATTTCCAATTCTTTTGTAGACGCAAAACCTCGCTGACAAACCATACAAATACACTTCTGCCTGTGCTTATTCTTATGATTACTGTTAGAATTAAGAAGGCGATTTAATTTTAAATTAGTAATTGGTGCATAGTGGCTATAGCGTGAGCCGTCTTCAATGACTATCAGTAAGATATTTGCTATCTATCTGTGCTCCTGGCCCACCGCTATACAAGACAGTTATGCTGGACTGGTCGGGATCATTTTTGTAGATCTAAAATACTTGGAGCCTGACCCCTGGATTTTGCTGCTCGAAGTGCTAATACACGGTCAGGTCAGCAGGCGTGGGAAATGGTATTCTATCCCAACAGTAATTGATGTCAAACGGGGAGTACGTATTCCAGTTCTTCCTTACCTGGCCACATTTCTTCTCACAAAACTCAGTGTCACCCAACTTTAAACTTGCTACGACTGCATATTGGAAGCAATTCTCGCCAGGACCGCTAGGTAGAACCAGATCGCTCACAAATTTCTTATTTTTTAACCATTTAGGTAGTTGGGCCGCGCTGGCGCCCAGAGATCAGAACCCTCAACATTTTCAATATTATAAAGCGTATAGTCGTATTGATCTATTAATTGTTGTTTCACATCCGATTCCCACCCTACTACCTCTTTTGTGTATGTACCTTCATAGTTAGCATACTATGTGCGAGTTTGCACGCTTTGATCTTTCAGATCCACTAATTTGACTTTCATTTCTGTATAAACATGGTATATCTTTCGTTCCGGTTCCTTGTCCATACCATCAATGTCGATCGTTGCGATGTCCTCGCCCCGCTTGACTTCAGGAAATTCTTTAACTATAATTGCACCTTTGAATGCTTTTCGTAAGCGGTAATGGACAGTAAGTCTCCTTGGAATAAACTGAAGGTTTGGCGTCACCATTTCATCCCATTTCTTAATTAATTTGTCGCTAAGATCATTGAAATTTACCCTCTGTATTTCGCCGAACGGATTTTCTAGAGTAAATCCTTGGCCTTAAGAATCTGTTATATCTGTGTGAGTCATGGTGTATGAATAATTATGAGTGTCTAGGTTCCTATTTAAATCGAGTTTAAGTATATCGGCCAATTGGCTTATCTTATATTCATTCACGACTTGCTTCATCGTACTATCCTATATATATCATAGAAATTTTTAAAAAGAAAATATTTATTCTCAATGATCAAAATCCACTGTAATATTTTTGTCAGCATTTATTTGTTTATATATCTCGCCTAATCTTTCTAAGTCGACTATTCTTCCACATCTTGAATTTCTGGTTTATAAGGTGTGACACAAAATAACCTTTCTATAGTGAAAGAAAGACTACACTTAAATAAGTGTGGTTTAAACGCTAGGAATTCTATCTTACTACCCCTTCGGATATTACGTGGTACAATAGCAGGATTTTCTCTGGCTGGCAATCGGCACACTGCTTTAAAACTACAGTCGATTTCTTAAACTATATCAATACATGTAGCGAAATCGTCATTATAATTTCCTCTTTTAAACCAAAATTTAAAAGACCTTGTCTGTGTGTCGCTCCCTCGCTTCTGATTACTTTTGATAGATTGTAAAATAATACCTGCGGAGAATTCTTGGCATGAACGGCCAGGCTTGCAGCATAGCTTTAAGCGGTGCTTGCATCCAAACTTTCACCTAAGGTACGGGATACTAACAGATCGGTAAACTTTTGAAGTCTTGGTTGCCAAGATACACACATTTCATCGCATGTGGCGGGATGTTTGGTTCGATATTTAGGGTTGATGGGTAAACCATTTCCAGATTGTCTACATATATAATAGAATCTACATATTCACCAAATACTAATTTACCTCCATCACTGATTTGAACGTTTTCTCCACTTTCCAGTAATTTATTGCATCTGGAATAGAAAGGATAGCCAATGTCTTATCGTAATATATCTTTACGAAAAATAATTTTAATTTCATTTTTCTATGATAGAGATATCACAAAAATGTCATCCATATTCATAAATTGCGGCAACTCACATACCAGCATTGATGCCGCCACTTTTTCTGACAAAATTGCCGACTTTTATAATGGAAAAGTGGAGAGTGCCGATTTTCAGAACCAGTTTATAGAACATGCTGCAAAAGTTGTACACTGGACGGGGCGAGTATACCATTTGTAACTCAAGTATTATGCAACACCTGACTTTTTCTTGAATCCGGGGTGTTTCCGTGGAGTCGGAAGAAAAAAAAGATTGTTTCTAGGGCATTCGAACATTTACACGGTTTCATTATCATATTTAAAGACGTGACTTGGAATTATTGCAGGTGGAATATTCTGACTCGAGCAAGCCAATATGAAATAAACGAGTCCGCCTTAAAAGAATTGGAAAACGTTCATAAGCGGTTCATACAGACTTTTTTTAGAAATTTGTGACAACTACAGACTTCCATGTTTGGTAATTAGTCAACCACTTACGCCTGCCCTTCTCAAGAATATACTTAATCCTACAATTGATACAGAGACCGTCAGGCCAGTAGATTTTCCACGAGCTTTTGACTTTGGAATTGCATAGGGCGGCTCACGCGATAGCGACGGCAGCCAGGGATTTTTAATCGAGGATGTTGAAGAGGAGGAACTTGAAAAAGCTTCGATGGGAGGTAAGACTTTGGAGTTACTAGTCTATTGCTCATGTCAATTGTGTACATTATACTTCAACCAGAACTTATCGATAAAACTGAACAAGGGGGCTCGAAAGAACAGCTCATAACAACATGCATAGTTGCTTAGAAGATCTTGCAAACTTAATATGCTCATCTGGGGTACCACCTCATCCACATACAGCCTGCAAGGATGCAATAAGTGAACACTACTTACGCCAATACATGATAAATACTTGGCCGGGGAGATGCGATAAAAATGGTAAACTGTCACTTTCCGCTTTCAAGAGATTAAGGCTTGATCCATGGTACTTATTGAATAACTTTCGTAATTACTTACATTAGTACTTGCGTTAGTACTTGACCAAGTACCAGGAAGGAACTACGTAGCGTTCCGAAGGGTACTTACGAAGTTCTAATAACATTTTCCTCTGGCTCCCAACTATTGAAACTTTCTGGTTAACCGCGCCATTTTATCAGATAATATTTCTTTCCCCTTTTTTTTTTCGTCTTCAAAATTCGTTCTACTCTGTACAGCTCGTCGGCGCCAGCAGCACTCTGCAGCTCATTGGAATAGAAAGTGCCGAGTATTTCCTCTCTATTCAGATCTCTTATCTTATAAACAAGCGGAGTACCCAGTCCAGCTGTGACACAGCTTTTAAAATATGAACACCTCCTCTGTCAAATTTGGTAATATCCTTTCCTGAAAATGGTCTTGTATTCTGTAATTCGGACCCTTTCTCCCGGCTTGAACTTAGGGGTAGCTCCCGCGGCTGCCAACTCAGGACCGTAAAGTGTATAAAATGCCTGCCAATCGTTGTCCTCTGTTACGTCGACGGGTTTCATTTTGATACTTGTGTGTACGGTGTTATTGTAATTCTCGAGAAGTTGTGGTAGAATACCGAGCCATTCACGTGTCTGTTTGTATGTGAAGTATTTCCACATCATAGTTTTCAACATACGATTAAAACGTTCCACAACACTGGCCTTTTTGTCACTAAACGTGTGAAACCAGTGAATGCCTGACTCCTCCAACCATTTCTGCATTTTTCGGTTAGTAAATTCCCGCCCCTCATCTGTCTGAAGTTTGTCATGTGTTCCCCACTTTTCTTAAAGGTCTGGTGAAATGGTCCCGGTCGTGTGACAGAATATCTTCCAGGAGGTCAATACTATTACACTCGCAACAAAATTGCAACCTAAAAGTACGCGCAAGTGTTAATTTTTTTGATATTTCTATGCGCGGCTTTCATGGGGTCATTTTGCGACACTCAGGTCACGCCCTCAGTGGGAGTCAAGGTTGGCCGTCTGTGACGTCACAGGTGTGTTCATTTACATCGAATAGCGGTCCAACGCCGCCTTATCTCTGCCCGGTATCCGCTAATCTCTGCCCGTATCCGCTAACAAAACAGGCTTCGCGCTGCCCATTCGCCACGTTCGCCAATGCGAATCGAAATCCGAAGTGGCGAAAAAAAATCGATCCTAATTCGCCACAGTGGCGAAACTGATTTTTGTTTTAAAAATATGGTAAATAAAGAAAAAACGTGGGGTTTTTAGTCTTTTGTTTAATCTGCGCTTCTCTCTCGGCGATTCGCAAAAACTATCTACTTCCGTATTTTTGCGTTCTTTCCGTCGCGTCGTACGTATTTGCAATCGAGCCAAGTCTCGCGAGAGATTTGACGTCATCTAGTCTAGTGTACAGCATGCATAAATGGCTCTCGCGAGAATTGAAACTTACACACATGCAATCGAGCCCTTGTGATAAATTTGACGTCATTTTGTCCTGTGTACAGCGGGCATAGGAACGCTCGCTCGCGAGAATTGAAACTTTTGCTATACATAGCAGACATACGCATTTTAGTCGAGGCAACAAGGTTCGGTGTTATAGTTGATTTACACTGATTGCGATCTAGATGTTCTGTGTTGTGCATTTTAATCACGGTCTTAAACATTCCATGTTGTGGTCGAGTTGCATCGCGTTCCTCGCGTGGTCCGGTATTCCCCGTTGTTCTTCAATTTAGCCTAAGTAATTGCCGTCCCAACGACGCGTTCTGTGTTGCTGTCGATTTGTATCATGGAGGACTCTACCTCCATGATTTGTATCATGATCTCTACGTTCCGTGTTGTTGTTCGTTTTTAATGGTAGTCTCAACGTACGTTCAGTGTTGCTGTTCATGCAGCTGATTTGCATCGTGGTTCCAACCTTCCGTGTCGTAGTTGTATATGGTCCCATTTACGTTTTTTACTGTCGATTTGCATTGCGGTCACGACGTTCCGTGTTGTAGACTAGTGCATTTTAATGGCAGTCACAACGTTCAGTGTTGGTGTTCAGCAGTTGACTTGCATTGCGGTCCCAACCTTCTGTGTGGCGAGTAGCGAGGCAGGCTCAGCCGAGGGACCGTGGCCGATCGTACGAACCAGCCGAGACAAGCACATTATGGTTCAAACACTCCACACTTGACGGGAACTTGAAAAAGTTTACAGTTGAGCCGTTCATGTTCTTGCCGCTGTCACAGCTAAAAGAACAACGTCTTCCCAAAGTGAAGGAGGACACTGTCCTGATCATGTAAGCGGAAACCCTAGAAGTTACCCCCATGGGGAGTTTACGGAGGTGTGAAATACTTTAATTCCCGTTATGAGATACGACGTCGGGCAAACTTCGGAAAGCCGAAAAAAGTCGACTGGAGAGGCTCGGGGGACACGCCCACATTGCATGTTTCTTTTGCCATATTTCATAATCACGCGCGCTAAACGAAAAAAGAAATGAATGCAACTGTTTTATAGACCATCAACTGTATTTTTGTGATTTTGCAACATGGGCATTTCACCAGACCTTTAATTATGTCTTGTAGTGCCTTCAGAGTATCATCAGCCGTTTTTGACTGTATCAGCCTGGCCCATGCATATTTACTGATCACATCGATTACTGTTAGCATCCCTTACAAAAGATCAAAACTTGCAACAAGTTCGCATACCTAATTTGTTACAAACTTGATACAAATTCTGACGTCCAAACAAGCACCAATCTTGCTAGTCAGTTATATACACTTTGATTCAAACATGGGCTAAGTTTGCAGGAAGTATGTGTGAAGAGTGTGATGAACATTGCACCAAGTTTGCATGTTTTTGTTTGTACGGAGAGCGCTCCAAGCTTGGGGGGGGGTTCCCATATCAAGGACATGGTAACTGTTGCCTTAGCAACAGCAGAAATACTGTTGCCCTGGTAACATTTAGGGGATTTAGATGATTGTAATTCCTGACAGTGTCTTTTTCACAGCAATGTTTACACAGCATGTGGTACATGACATCGTTGTGCGCTGCTTCTCCCCACTGTATTGCATGCAAATGATTTTTCTAAACTGGCTTATATATTTTCACTCCTTAGATACGTTTACCTTGTGAGCAGCAAATTTTAAATTCACCTTAGAGTCATCTATCCAGATGCTAGATATTTACAGTTAAGAAAAAGCTGATAAAATATCACTACATCCAACATGCACTCATCCTAAAACACATTCCATGTACTGTACTGTGATGTACTGCACTATACTGTAAAAGAAAAAAAACATCTCAGGCAATAATTGTTCATTAAAAAAATAATGTATTACAGTAGAACAGAACAAAATATTCAATAAAAGTACTTTCTCCATAAAATGAGCTGTAAAATATATGTATTCTTTATAAATATTGGTTTGATACAAAATATAAAACGTTTTGTAGGTTGATCTATCATATTAGACAATAAATGCAAAATGTTTGCAGAAAACATTAAAGTGGCACTCCCACTTGGTAACATTTTTAAAACACATTTTTTTAATGCCAACGGTCGATATTTGACGTGGCGACTGCGCACGGATCGCGAGATATCGATAAAAACATGTCCTCAAAAAAGTAAAAGTTTGAATTCCGGTGGCCCACCTAAATTCACCTTCCGAACATCGAACGTTCGGCACTGGGGCCATTGTCAACTAAGCTATGGAGTACGAGTCTACGCTGACGCTGCTGTACGCCTCAGTACCACTCGCGTCGGTGATCGGTCATGTCCCATGGGAGAAAGCCGAGTCTTACTGACTCGGCAAAAAAACGAAAAACAAAGTTTGCTGATTCCACCAGAATTCGCATAGGTGACCAGCACAGTTACGTTTGGTTGATACATAGCGGCTGCTACGTTGTACGCGTTCGATACATAGCGGCCCCCGCGTGGTATGCAGACGCATACCACGTGGCGGCCGCTATGTATCGAACCACGCGTAACCTAGTGGAAGACGATAAAATGTAGTAATCAGAGGTAGCTAATATTTAACACGTAAAAACTGATATCTATTTGGTATTGGTTAAAAATCTAATACAACAGATTGAGAATAATGAAAACGACAAAATCTAAGGAGAAGTTTTAAAACAAAATTACCTGAGGTAAAGGCATAAAGATGTATATAAAGTCTTCGCAGTGGGAGGTAAATTAATTGCGTCATTCGAACGTTTTTGGACTCCCTAGAATATAGTCCATCAGCACAACAACAAACCTTCGGGGGATTTCGGGTCACAATCGGAAACTTCGGGATGTAAAAAATATGCTCGGGAAATGACATGTTTTTATCGATATTTCGCGATCCGTGCGCAGTCGCCACATCAAATATCGACTGTTGCCATAAAAAACTGTGTTTTAAAAATGTTACCAAGTGGGAGTGCCTCTTTAATATGTTGGAAACATAACCGACAGTGTAAACAATGAAGTTAACATGAAAATCTTTTGGTAAATTCTATCAGTTTAAAAACGCTTTGCCAAGATTATACCAATCTGTCATCCACAGTTAAACATAACAAATTTTAATTAGTTCTTGTAACAGTTAGTAAAAATAATCAATATTGAATTTTGTGTAAGAAAAATATCCATTATAAATTCTCAGTACTTTTGTTGATGTTCATTTTGGCGTACATGTATGTTGTACGGCACTTACTAAGAAATAACTAAAATTGTTCCCTGAGATTGGAACTTACTTTACAAAATAGTAAATTCTGTTGTTTTAAAGAGCTCTGGCAAGATCATACATATCATGAATTTTTAAAATGTATACCAAATAGAAACTGATTGGTGAAAAAATGTTATGTTAATTTCTCATATCTAAAGATGAATACAAAACCTGGCATTTTTGTCACATGTATACCATGTTGTTGACTAATGAAATTCATTTCAAATATCTTAAAATGCCTTTGCTGATAATGAAGTGTACATTGAAAACAAGAGATCTTTGACTACATATAGAGTTTCAATCAAAAACAATTTCCATTGCTACAAACAGGATTGAAACTGTGATGACCTTGACTTGATCTACTGTAACAGCTGCAGCGATATATAAGACACATAGCAGGGAAACTTCGAAAAGAAAATTACTAAAAACCTCAAAATACAACTCTAATTGGAGAGGGTAGTTCCGTCAAGTCCAAAACATTTATTCCACCATTAAGACATCGACAACTGAGACGAAATCACACTGCATAATGTCCGATTTGCACTGTTCTATTCTAGTACCTATCCTACACACAGCATGCAGTAGAGTTGCTATCGACGTTAGTACCAATGCTGTGATCTATAGGGACTAAGATCACTTCTTGTCGCCATATGTTCTAAACTTTGGTTTGAAACAGTCCTCTTTAGTGCGGAAAGTGTCAACGCAGCAAACTCTCTGTCAACGCCGCACTAAAAACCCGGATTTCAACATGTCCACGGCCATTTAGAGTGTACATAACGGACATCCAGTGATCCACTGGTCGATGTATTTAACTTACATGAACTCTCAGCGTCGAATGCAGGCAGTCTCCTTCAAACAATAGTTGAACTCTCGAATCCCTTCTTTGTTCCCTTAATCGTCCAATGAGAGAAATAATCGACATTTTCTCCCTAAAACGGCGTTTTAAAACGTAGCAATTAAATTTGGCGGCTATCCTTACTCAGTATGCACTTGAATTTGAAAAAGATGATGGCGTTGGCACAATTGACCAATCAAGTGTCTTGCTTTACGACACGTGATGTTGTAAGGCCAAAGATCGAATACATAATGATCTGTTTGACTTGTGACCTCGCTACTGTCATGCATCCGAGCGTCCGTTTCTCGAAAAAAAAACGAAGTAATTTTACTTTTAAGCCGACTTTCATTCTCTTGAAATCAATCACCTTAAAGACATTTGGTGTCAGTGTACGTCCATGGTCTTCTGACATGTGCAATAATGCAAGTAATCACCGTGATTAGCCTGGATTACCCTTCTGTGGGTTCTGTGGCATTAATCATGGTCCCTCCAACGAGGGGACCATGCAGTAATGCAGGACTTGCTTTCTAGCGGGCACATGAGAGGTACATTATTCAAAGAAAAAAGTCTTGTAACTGAAATTTGTGTACCTAATCGTTTGAAATACGCCAAAGGAAATTGTTTGAATATACAGCTGAGTTGACTAATTGATGAATGTCATGCTTTTTTAATTTTTTTCATTACATCTAGGCCTAAACAGAAAATGTTGCAAGTTAACAATTTAACCAAAAAAAAAAATTAAACTCTACAAAAGAATTAAGTTTTCATTTTGTAAGAACACAGGCGTTTCTAAGCTGTCTTTAATTGTATCAATTCTGTACAACAGTGCCATGTGGGACAGCAAAAAAAGTCTGAAGTCAGTACCAAACTTGATGCATATTTACATTTATCCCTTGCAAATGTCCTGAATTTTGTCCCGGCAGCTCCTCCTTGCAGGTGATGAGCCGCCTGGGCAAAATGCTATCTATCAAATAACACTCTCTACTCATGTCTTTTGGAAGAAAAACGGGCCGCCCAATGGGTGACCTTTTAATTATAAACCGTAACTACCAAGTTATTCATCAAATTGTTGATCCATAATACGCAGCACAAAATGTGTGCCTTACAATACTCAGTCTGCTAAAACTGTAAATTACAATAATTGCGCTGCCTATTGGTGGTCTTTTAACGATACAACAAATAAATGAACTCCAGAAAAATCTTTGTAACATTTTATGAAAATTCTCCCCATCTTGTGGGGTCCAGAATCCAGAGCATCACGCGAAACAAAAGTGGAGAGAATGAACAAACAAAGTTTGGATTTGGCTACAGGCCATCTGAGGTGGTGTGGGGAGGAGGCGGGTGATGTTAAAACTGACCGAGGGTAGAGCCGAAAAATGGCGATGTTGTCAGGCGACGTCCTCGTGCAAAAGAGGACAGGACTGGGAGAACTGTGACCTCTGCCACAGATGGCGCTGTAGGGTAGTATTTATTAGATAAAATTCCTTACAGTGTAACTTCTTTTATCCCTTGCAAATGTCCCGAATTTTGTCCCGGCAGCTCCTCCTTGCAGGTGATGAGCCGCCTGGGCAAATGCTATCTATCAAATAACACTCTCTACTTATGTCTTTTGGAAGAAAAACGGGCCGCCCAATGGGTGACCTTTTAATTATAAACCGTAACTACCAAGTTATTCATCAAATTGTTTATCCATAATACACAGCACAAAATGTGTGCCTTACAATACTCAGTCTGCTAAAAACTGTAAATTACTATAATTGTGCCACCTATTGGTGGTCTTTTAACGATACAACAAATAAATGAACTCCAGAAAAATCTTTGTATCATTTTATGAAGATTCTCCCATCTTGTGGGGTCCCAAATCCGCCATGAGACACATCTTGTGTCGGCCCCACAAGATAGAAACCCCATGCCTGACACATGTGAAAAAATGTGTTACTAATAAAAATACTAGGTAACACACACAATAACACAGCAGAACCCTGATGCTTGAATGGTGCTGCAGCCCCTGCGAACAGCCACCCTACAAACTCAAGGTCTATGTTTGATAGCTAGCTGATTGATTTTGAGCATTTGCCCACAGGCCTGGTGCACGCGTGTAGGACTTACAGGCAGGAGACAATAACTGATCTAACAAATTGTCAAGGTTATGGAGGACTGAGGCCGCAGGTATTGAGGAATGTCCGTTGCTATCAAATCCATGCCCGGTGGAGCCTGTGACCAGAACTTGGAAACCTCCCTTACCGTAATCAGGCGTACCCGAATAATACCCGGAAACACATACCCTGGGTGAACCTTGAGTATACCTGAAAAACACTCAAGACAGCACACCCCAGGTATACTTTAGGTCAACCTAAAACCATCCAGATTTGGCCACTTTAGGTTTGTTCCGGGTACTGATTTTAGGTGTTTTTAGGGTTTATACCTAAAAGACGCCCACAAGAGCATACCAGAGGTACACTTCTGGTGCCCATCCAAAACCATCCAGAATTGTCCACTTTAGGTTTTTTTCAGGTAGGGTTTTTAGGCGTCATTCGGGTGTACATACCTAAAAGATACCCTCAACAGCAGACAGGTTGAATTTACAACAAAGGTATCAGACAATATGCCTCGAGCATTTACTTTTTGGGGCATTCTTAACTTCCATACATCTTACCAATGCATTACCAGTCCTTTATGCCAAAATTTAAATTGTAACAATTGCGCTTTTTGTAAATTTGATCGATGCTCATTACTTGCTGCTACCAGTTCCCTTTCCAGATTTTCCCCAACAGTACGTGATTTTCAATAAGCTATGCCCACTATGAGCTGTTAAGAGTAATTAAAACGAAATTGAAATTAATGTGTTAAAAATAATGTGCTTTTTATTCATGCAAAATGTATCGCTGTATAAGGAAGCGATGAGCTTTACAAGCTTCTGCATTTCCTAGAATGTTAAAGCTTCAACCATTAATAAACAAAATCTATCATTCTATAATAATGAACTTAATAACAACTTGTACAAAAATGTATTGACCACTTGAAAACCTTTCTGTAGTTTAAAAGAAGTACAATATTGAAAAAAAATGTATAGAAAAAATGCATCAAATAAAGGTAAATATGTATTTTAAATGCTTTAAAAGGGATGGGCGAGAAAGTGTGATTTATACCTCCCTTTGGCTGATTAACTAAATAGAAGTCGTTTTGGCAAACCACAGGTCATGTGATTATGCTACAAATCCAAGAAAAACAGTTTCAGTTGGGCTTCATAGTTTCAGTGGGAGAAAAGCTCCAAACATGTATATCAGCTGCTTGCTAACCCATCCTTTTAAAAAAGGTCAATGTTTAATGCAGTGTATATATTGTTTCATTGGAATGACAGTATTGAAAGGTAAATACAATTACTATGACAAAAAACGAGCAAAACAGATCTTTGTCTTAATGAAATTGTGTAAATTAGCAGTACTTGTGTGAGGTAGGATGTTGCGGATGCTATGCTTCACATTAAATAATTTTGAATCAAAAAAGTCAAAAATATGAAAAAAAGGTGAAAACAAAAAATTTTACGACTTTCTGTAGTACTTTCTGGTTATTGCGACTACGTGAATTTCACCCTGTAATCATATTGGAAAACAGGAAAAATTAACCATGTACTGAATGCCAATTGCATGTAAATGTGCCTAATTATAATATGTGTACTGAAATGAACATTGATAATTGCAATACAATGCAAATTAAGAGCATAAACTGTAAGACATTTGCATTTGTGAATACTCAGTTTCTTTAACCCCAACACACAACTGTGGGCAATTATGTAAGATTGGCTAGCCATAATAGTTGATTATACATGCTGTAAGCGATCTTTGCTCTCTGGACAAACAATAAGCACTCACATATCTGAATGATGCTATGTAATTCGCTATAGAATTTATTACGGCTAGCTAAGAGACACACTGCCCAGTTATGTGTTCGGGGTTGAGGTATGGAACAAGCCCACACTCAAATTAGTTTTACTGCCTGTTTAAGAATATAGATCCTGTTTCATTAGAGTTGTTACATTGTTATGCATATCAGTTAATATGCTCCATCAGGACTGCCTGGGGAGAATTCTGATTGAGGTTGATGTAATAATATAGTTCCAAAATAAGGTAAATACATTTTGTGCAGAGTAAAGTCAAAAATAGGAGTTGGGTCTAAAGAATTGTTCAAGTATAATAGACGGAAGAGCAGGCACTGTTCATCCCTCTTTTCCAGAATATTTTTGTAAGTAATGTCTCAAAGCAAAATTCTGTTTCCATTGATGCTTTTTATGTTGGTAACAAGACAAAAATCACCAAGTATTTGATGTGTGAACTGTTCTAGGCTGTGATGACCTTACCCTACAGGATACTGGCTTTGTGAAATTCTTGTACTGTCTAAAATTAATCTCCTTGAAGTCTCTTCCCGTGCCCTATCGCACTTATCATGTTGCCAAGAGAATTATTAATATCTGCTTCTTTAACTTCTTTAGGCTGGCTGTGCATCTGCATGAAAGCTGCAATGACAATATTTACATATAAGAAAAATAAAGAACATCATTACCTGAGAAAATTTTTAAAGGTTACTTATTAAATGGGATAAAGTGTACATATTATTGACATCTGTATGACCTTAAATCTTTGTACTTTTGCTGAAATACATCTCACAGTTTGGCAAACAAAAATCTACAAAGATAAAAAAATTGCTGTTGGACTTAATGAATCATGTACTGAATTGATTGGGATTTCATTTTACCAAAGATTTTGAATACTGACAACCTCATGTACTACCAGAAGATCAAGAGTGAAAGTCATGTTGGGTCATAAAAATCTGTGTAAGGATTTTTAAGAACTACAATGAAGCTCTCTCTCTCACATAGGATACGGCTTTCAGCAAATATGTCAAAAATATCAAAAAAATCTGTAATCCGTACAATGTTATTAAATGACATAGAACACAACCTTGATATATCTGCACATTCTTTTACGTCTGGCAAAATGAGCTGAGGTGTACTTAAAAAATTGTGACCAAAAAGGACTCACGGTGGGAATTCAATTCACAACTTATTGACAACAGTTGCAATATAGCATTTGTGCTGAATGTTTGAACACTCCAAACTCCAAAACAGAAACTCCAAACTCCAAACAGAAATATGAAGAAGTAGGGTCATGTAAGAAACATAAAAATGTCAGTAATTATTACATACCTAAAATGGATGACAAGGATCAATGCCTTGTCTTCTATTTGATCCTTGGCCTTTCACGTTGCGGGTAACCAATTCGTCATCTGTATAAAACTGATGCCATAGGAACCTAACACATGCTGTTGGTGACCGTTGTTTTGCTTTCTGAACTGCTCTTGTGAAGAATTTCGATGGGACATACACACAATCCCCAGGTGTCAGAGGGACATACTGCAAAGTTTTTAAAAATAGAGAAAATTAATACACCACATAGTAACATACCACTACCAGAATTTGACATATTATTATTCTATCTTGTCCACATTTGTATGTTTGTGGAGTAATATGGTACGTCTTAAAGGGATCCCGGAGGGGATGGCAAATGTGACTTATGCATAATTATCTCCTTTTAGGATGAGGGGGGGGGGGGCGTTCGCTTAACAAAAATGCAGGACAAAAAATCAGTCTTTAACCACAGTCCCGAATGTGTTTGAACAAAGGAAGACATTGTTCAGAAAACACAGACAACTAATGTCTACAAAGGAAAAAAGGTGGTCAGCGGAGTTCATAATCATAAAGTGGAAGGCAAAAAACGTAAGGTTGGCACCCGAAGAGAAACACTGCAGATATCAAAAATCCTGGGCTACGTAAATTGTACAATACGATTTCAAATACTGTGAAAAATTGAACATACCTTGTTCCTCAAAGTTTGTTGTTTGTGTTCTTTTACGTTTTGCAGACATCATGTACTCAGCTTCTGGTCAAAACTTGAAAATAACTACATAAAAAAATTCAAAGTCGCGTCTTTTTTAACGGCCGACCATTGAAATGATAATGTCGAGATGTATCCTCATTGGGTGCACTTTGACCTTTTGTCCTCGTTCCATCATTGTAAAAAATAAGTTGTCGTCAAAGTCTTGCGTAAAAAGAGTATCATAAAATCACACATAATCCAACAGTTTTCGATAATTTTAGTACATTTATAGAAAAATATTGAAGAATTTTGTGAAAAAGTGCGATCAGCAAGTATTTCTAAATATTTACCTGGGCGAGCCGTTTCCCAGCATGCTGTGTGACGATCGGCCATATTGTTTCTTGGAAGTTGGAAGTTTCGACAACATAGCAGGCACAAATAATGATAGCAACAACCGTGAGCGTACGCGCAAACGAGGTAACTACTTCACCTACTTGAGTGACCCTTCGACACCAATACCACGTTCAACCAGAAGAAGATGGTCCTCAAGAGACGACGTCGATCAGAGTACAAGCGATATGACCACGACCGATCGTAATTTCCAACACCACCGTCAAGTACAACGTTAGACAGCAAGTAGTAGGTCAGGTCGATCAGAGTTGTGATATTAAAAAAAATCCAAAGTACAACTGCCAGTTCTCCCGACAATGTCGACGATTTGTCAGATGCTGTCCCACAGTTTTCCTTTTTTGAAAGTGAAATCGAAAGTACGGACACGATAACAACGGAATGTACAGGTGAAACTGAAGACACTCACTTGACGATTTTAAGTTCAGACCTCGCAAATCAAAAATGGGATAACTATATCGACGACTACACTGCCGATTACGATGAGCGTTATCGGATTCCTGCCAATATAATTCAGATAATGCTGAACTTTCGAGCGAAAGCCAAGACACTGACGAGATAAAACCGCTATATCATGTGGAAAATGTCTGTAAAATTAAGTGTATCGCTGTAAAGGGAAGTGTGATACATAGCAAAGACTACACGCCAGTAACCAGGAGAAATAGCTACACTGTACAGTTCATGAAACAGTCAGGGGAAGTGTCCTATGGCCAAGTAAGGTACTATGCCAAATTTAAACTTGTGTCCTGATGAATTATTGTGTACAGAAGCATGTTTTTGTCAGAAACCTGTATATGTCGCCATGATAGACAAGTTCAAAGTCAGGCATGATCTAAAGGCATGTATAATACAAGATGATGTCACAAATGCAACTTTGAAGCATATCATCCCTGTAGATAAAAATGAAAGAGAACTTTGTGTGCATAGACATTGGAAGTATAACTCAATGTTGTGTTTTTGTTGATTGCAACAGAGCTGAATTTTTTTGTGTGTGTCTGTTCTCCAACAGCATAGAAAAGGATTAGGGGACTCAGTAATTCTGTGGACAGATTTTCTTTTTCCAAGCTTGCAAACAGATTTTACAGAAATATGAGTGACATTTCATTTTCATGTGCACTTGCTACATATAAATCAATGCATGATGTGGAAAGTAAAAGAATTTTGAACACATAGTCATTCAATTACATGCAATAAAATATTCAAGAGAATTGAATTTTGTTAGTAATTGTGTGAATGTTTAATCTTAGCCATTATCAACATATATTGCTATCATTCAGTCTCTAATATGAATATTTCTATGATTTAAAAAACATCATTTTCTGTGAAAATTATAAATTCAAAGTTGTGTTGTGAGGAAATCTGAATGAAATCAAAAGTATACATATTTAGCTCATCACTGCATGAAAACCCGATAATTCACATAAATTCACATTAATGAGTTGCCCGTATTATAGTATAATACACGTGAATTCACATGAATCCACAAGGATACAGGCTTGCTGAATACAAAAAATGGATTCTTGACTGTATTCATCTGTATATGCACTCTTCAGCTAAAATACAGGCAATAAGCCATGTTAATACGGTTTATGCAGTGTTTAACAATGTGAGCTTATAGTATATGTCAGCATTTGTCATCTGAATGTATGTATGTATTGTATGTGTATGTGTGTTTATTTATTTCTTTATTGCAACCCTTTCAAAGCAGGGGCTCACTAAAAATAAAAGGAGCAGCAAATTACGCAGGGATCTGGAAATGCAAGTAAACAATTACAGAACAAGCTAAAAAAATATCAACCACACTCTGCTGGAAAGGAAATAATAGTTTATATATATATATATATATATATATATATATATATATATATATATATATATATATATATATATATATATATATATATGTATGTATGTATGTATGTATGTATGTATGTATGTATGTATGTATGTATGTGTGTGTGTGTGTGTGTATGTATGTATGTATGGAGATGTGGATTGATTGATGGATGGATGGATATGTACATAACTGTCCACTGCTAAAACGTTAAAACCTATTTTGTGTGTAAATGCAATCTTGGCTGTAGATGAGATTTTTTAGGGTTTCGAGACCACAGGTCCGAAACCCTCTAGTAAAATCATTCTGTTTTTCATTATTATTTCTTCTTCTTCCGTCCTCTAAATGCAACTGCCACGCGAACACCGTTGCACCTAGAGACTTCAAATTTGGTACATAGATAAAACTCCTCACAAGTAATTTTTTGATCACATGACCATAACAATGGGTCACGTCACCTGGCGCCCATTTTGAAATTAAACTTTAAAATCGACCTCATTTGCATAAAAATTAATCAATCAAAATTCTGTCCTAAATTTTTGTAGACCATAGGGCTAGGCTCCTTCATGCCAAATATCAAGGTCATAGGCCCTGCCGATTTTGAGAAGATTTTTAAAGTATAATTTTTCAC
Source organism: Ptychodera flava (assembly GCF_041260155.1). Taxonomy (NCBI): domain Eukaryota; kingdom Metazoa; phylum Hemichordata; class Enteropneusta; family Ptychoderidae; genus Ptychodera; species Ptychodera flava. The sequence goes on along the minus strand of NC_091929.1, from coordinate 18,048,012 downwards.
ATTTTTCAGTGACCTTTGACCTCCCCTATACCTATGCAGCTGAGCTATGGCAATGGCTTATTCTAGCCTATGTTAAAGTCAAGGAAAGCCAGCGGCTATTGGACAATGACCGGTAGGGGACCAAATTGCACTCCCCAATTTTGGGGATACCACTGGACCTTTGACCTTGGCAGTTTCCTGGAACTCATTTAGTATGCACATATCTAATTCTGGGCTCGCATACAGAGCGGGAGGTCTGATTTTTGGTACACAGGAATAATTATGGGAGCAAAGTTTTTTGACAAAATGTCACATGACCAGCCACTTCCTGTACCTCATTAATTATGCACATACCTAATTCTGGGCTAAATAATAGAGCTAGAGGTGTGATTTTTGGTATATTGGGATAACTATCGGATACAATTTTTTTGACAAAATATCACATGACCTTGATGACCTTTGACCCCAAATATACATATATGTCCATAACTCAGTAACCACAAGGGCTACGCCCGTCATATTTGGTAGGATGGGAGACCTTATGACGCCACATCCTTCACCTAATTAATTATGCACATATCTAATTTTGGGCAAGCCAATAGAGCTGGATGTCTGATTTTTGGTATATAGGGATTACTATGGGATACAATTTTTTTGACAAAATGTCACATGACCTCGATGACCTTTGACCTCAAATATACGTATTTGTCCATAACTCGGTAACCACAAGGGCTACACCCTTCATATTTGGTATGATGGGAAACTTTATAGTTCCATATCCTATACCTAAATAATAATGCACATATCTAATTTTGGGCAAGCTGATAGAGCTAGAGGTCTGACTTTTGGTATATAGGGATAACTATGACATTTAATTCCTTTAATAAAATGTCAAATAACCTCGGTGACCTTTGACCTCGATTTCATAAAAACTACCATAGCCTTCCATATTTTTGCACATGTATTTCTCTATTGCCCTGTTGACCCAGATGTCTCGAAACCTGGTCATTGCTGCTTTGCAGATATATTTTCAAATGAAATTGTCATTCCCTAAAATATGCAAATGAGCATTAGTGAGAAAGTGGTAAAAAATTTACAACAACCTCTGTTCAGATTGCCTTGAAAATTACTATGCAAGTATCTTGGGGGATCTCATACAGTATTATGCATTTTGTGAAGACTATTAATTTTCTAGGAATGAATTTTTGATGTTTTCTTCTACTTTATAATTTATTTAAATTATGACAAAATTAACATTTAAGTTGAAATTTTTGACATTTTTTTTGTCCAAAATTTCTCTGAAATTTTCTTTAGTCCAAAGTGGTTGTGTTTTTGATTTGGTTATAATTGCCTTGGAATTTCTAAGTCACATGCAGGTCTTTTCGGGTGACTATGATTATACCTCAAATTTCTAAGTCACATGCAGGTTTTTTCGGGTGGCTATGATAATACCTCAAAATTTCTAAGTTGTATGCAGGTTTTTTCATGTGGCTATGATAATGCCTCAAATTTCTAAGTTAAAGCTGGTATGTTTAGGGCGGTTATGCTTATGCCTCAAAATTTCTCGGCCACAAGCAGGTATGTTTGAGGCGGTAATAATACAGCTTCAAAATTTCTCAGTGTATAGCAGGCGTCTTTTAGGTACGCCCACATCATACCTAGCCATTGAGGTAGAAACGGGGTAGGACTACTCACAAACCAACAACACACCAGTTTACACAGTGGTTTGTCTTAGGTTTGACAATGGTATGTTGTAATCATTGGAGTGTTGTTCAGGTACTGTATTGGTAGACCTTAGGTGTACTCCAGTGCCTCTGAATTTGGTAAGGGCTGTAACCGTGATAAACAATCAGCAAGAGTGTTATCCTTGCCAGGAAGGTGTTTTGCTAGAAAAATAATATTGCACCTTAGACATGTCGAACACAAGCCTGCGTACCAATTCATGATAGTATTGTCCTTTGAGGACAGCGGTTAATGATTTCTGCGACTGCAATGTTATCTGTCATGAACCAAATTTCCTGGTTTGCCATGCTGTGCCCCCAAAGCTCCACAGCAACAACAATCGGGTACAATTAAAGGTAGGTGATGTTAAGAGATTTCCACTTGTGTGGCCATTCCCCATAAAACCAGTGATTCTGGAATACCCCACCAAAACCTTGTGATGCAGCAGCATCAGTGTGCAACTGTTGGGATGGATAACCAGGGGAACTGTGGCTAATGAAAAATGATTTGCCATTAAAGCTACCTAGGAATGTTTGCTATACCAACAGATCTCGTTCTTGCTTCACGTCTTAAACGTGTATGGTGAAATGGTTTTTTGAGACCCAGTGTTAAATTGATGAGACGTCGAAGGAATGCCCTGCCTGGTGAAACTACACAACATGCATAACTTAAGGTACCTATCAAGGATTGCAATTCCCTTAGGGTGGCGCAAGACTTGCCTAAAAATTGCTCCACCAAGTCCATGCATTTATAAAGCTTGTCCAAGGGTAACCTGGCTTCCATTCTGACGTATCTAACTCAATTCCTGCAAAACATAATGTCGTCGAAGGCCCTGCTGTTTTTTCCTCTGCAATTGGTACCCCTATTTTGCACAAAAGGCTAAAAAGTTGCGAAGGTCTTTAAGGCACGATTTTCTACTGTGGTTGCAGAACAAAAAGTCGTCAAGGATGTGTAGAACCGCTGCTGCCCCAAGTTTGTGAGTAGCAACCCATTCTAGTGACGTACTGAACGGCTCAAAAATTCTGCATGAAGTGGCACAACCCATGGGCAGGCATTTATCAAAAAAAAAATTACCATACCATTGGAAGCCTAGTAAAGGGTACTCCCCGGGCCTGATGGAATCAACCTGAAAGCTGACTTGATATCAGTTTTTGCCAAATAACACCCTTGACCCATTGACAGAATTGCCTCAATAGCATGCTCGACTCTAGTCTGGCAGAGACCCTGCGATTCGCGTTCTTCCCTGTTGGAACACCGAGTGCCCTTCAGAGACGCGACGCGAATCCCAGGGTCTGGACGTTCTTGCAAGCGACCGGTCGGATTTTGCCTGATCCGCGTACTTTATAGAACACACATCCGTTAATCGAAACAAAAATGACAGGTAGCATAGCCAAATAAAATTAAAAATGAAAAATAAAAACATACCGCGTATATAGGTCTACCCGCTACTAGTATATATTCTCTCCGCCCAGTTAGATAGATTTTTCTTTTGACGTCACTACCCTTATGAATATTCATAAACTTGCAAGAACCGACAGTCGCTGTGTCTGGCAGCGCGTGCTCACAGCTGCACAGCCTTCGAATGCAGGCCCATCGCGGCGCGCACAAATCAAGGCACAGCGACTGTGGAGAGTCTAACTCGACTCTAGCATAATGAGCACTTGTTAGCACTGATGGGATACCATCATTAACAGATTCGCCTTCAAGGTATCATAAGTGATGAGTTAACTTGAGCTTGTATGGCACTTTTTTGGGGTACCAACCCAAGTGGGGAAACCAAAAATGGATCGAAAAGGTGGGGGAGGTGGAAAAAGTTTCCGCAATTCTGCCCGGTGCCAATTCTACGTCGAACTTATGCTTTACCAAAGCGCGATGTGTTTTGGCTGACACGAGATTGTACCAGGTTGTAATTCTGATTTCTCCAACAAAAATCAATTGAAAACCAAACAGGAAACCATGTAGCAAATATGATGCCAAGTCATTAGGATAGCCCTGTAAAAAACCTGCGAATGAGCTAACTTTTATTGGCGTTGGTAGCTTGCTGGCTGGGAAAGGGGGTGTGCTGTTTGGCAGGTTGTCCTGCATTTGCTTTGGACAAAGCTGTTTGTGATTGCCCTGGCTTGGTGGCCCTGCACCTAGTGACTGGATGTGCCCCGCCACATTTGGAACATTTGTGTTCATATGAACACCCTGTACATGTTTTTCCTGCACTGAAATTCCAGCAGACACCCTTTGCGAGGCTTCCATGAAAAAGCTGCTTATTGTGCTTGTGAAACTCTGCACTTTCATGAATGGGAGTACGGGCCCGTAGAAATAACTCAATGTGAATCTGGTCCCATGGTAAAGGGGTGGACTCTTTCATCAAACGGAAATTAACATCGTAAAACCTCCAATTACCCCCTGAAGCTGCCAAATTATGAATAACTTCCAAGTATTTCATCAGAGCGGGGGCCTCATGAGGGAATTTGGAAGTATACACAGCTGCAAAAACCTGAAAAGCTGAAATCCATTTGTCAATAGAATTGATGGGGATATGTTTTTCAGTGGGAACCAACTGAAAGGATGGAGTGTCACTGTCACCTGGATTTTGGACACATAATGTATACTGCTCCTGCTTGGTTTTAGATAGCAGGGCGCTGAACTCAATGAAATCACCAGACCAAATTTTTTGCTTAACTTTGTCAGAAAGGGTTGCACCAAGTGGCACAGACAAGCTAGTGAATTCGAAGTGACTGACTCCAACACCCGTCGGTTGACCCCCAGTGCCATCAGGGGGCTGTGCAATATGCCACCTACAACACTGTTGACTGTGTTCTGCACAGGTTGTACAATATTATTTGGCCTTGCATCATTGCCCAACCCACTGTTACCTGTGATAGAGGTCAAAGAACCCTGTACTGCATTAAGTACTTGCTGTTCACTTGTTGTTTGCGACATATTTTGCGCTGGGTTGGAAGGAACTCCCATCAGCTTGTCGGCTACAGTATTCAGTGCTTGTATAGTGTTCTGCAATGTTGCCTGTAATGCTGCCGTGTTGTTAGGTGTTTGCCCTGTTGATGTTGATGTTCTCTGTTGCCTTGTCACTCTATTACTGGCTGCTGTAGCCACTGCTGCTGACGATGTTCTCCGTTGCTTTGTAGCCCTAGTACTGGCTGCTGTAGCCGTTAGACTTGCTCTTTTACTTGTGGTACTGGAGCTAGCTGCCTTCTTCTGGGTTATCTTTTGCCTCGAGCCATGCCTATGAGCTAAGAAAATGAAAAGTAGGCAGAAAAAGGAAATTGTCTGAGTTCAACTTAAGGGGTTATAATACCCGTAGTTCAAAACTTTCGACAGCTGGTCACATGCAAAGCTATTGCAAATCTAAGGCAAAAAGCTGAAATTGCCCGTTTCCTTAATTGGACATATGCACGACTGCAGGTAATGAGGCAAAGAAAAGCTGTGGTTGAGTGGCAGCAAGATCCACGGCATGGAGAATCCACTCAGGGACGCTGCCTGAAAATACATCCACCCCTTCCGCAGCCGAAATGTCAAAGTTGCGTGCCCAGCCGATCCCAACAATGAACGGGAAAAATACAAGCTGAAAAACACAGCTGAATCCAACAATGTGGAAAAATAAGACAGCGCTACAAGAGCAGCTACATTCCACCGAAGTGGAAAATAAACAAGCTGTAAAAACAGCAACACCCGACATGGGGACCTGTAATGGGCTGTAAGCACAGCAGTAAAACAAGCCGCGTGGGGAATGGTATGTAACAAGATTCACACATGATTCCAATGCCCTAGTCTGATGCCACTCTGTCGACATTCCGACCACAGCTATACTACAATAAAAATATAATGATCGAAGGCATGGCGACGTATTATGCCAATGCTCGACAAGCACGAAGTAGAGTACCTCGTACACTACGATAGTACCGGCGAATGCCCAGCTCGTTAAGGTGTACCCCATCCCTGTGGAATACTGGAAGCGATGACCGCCATAACCCGACATGTGACCAGAAAAACACAAAGGGATTTCCCGCCAAAGACTCCCTCGATTGTTTGTTCAGTGCTCTGCACGTGCATTGAAGTCCCGGATGTTTTCCGGACACCGGGCATGATGCAAAACCTGGCTAACAATTACAACTCGAACGCTGAGATGCCGATGGAGATTCTGCACGAATAAAAAAATCCTCTGAGCAATAGCCTCGAGTGAACTATACACACTGCAGAGATCGTTTGTACCGATGTCTAAAAGTACTATATCCGGCGATACGTCTCTCACGTACGACGTACTCAGAGAACGTAAGGTACCTCCACTGATACCCCTCACAAAGACACGCACTTCGGACAAACAGAAATTACTGAGTGAGTTTCTGCGCGTATATTCCCCTAGACGGCGTATGAAAGAATGTCCCAGAAGTAGTACGCGGATAGGGGACATGGTGTCTTGTGAAAAAAGGATTATATAAATACCGTGTGTGATGTTAAAACTGACCAAAGGTAGAGCCGAAAAATGGCGATGTTGTCTGGCGGACGTCCTTGTGCAAAGAGGACAGGACTGGGAGAACTGTGACCTCTGCCACAGATGGCGCTGTTGGTAACATTTGCATAGATAAAATTCTTACAGTGTGACTTCTTATCTCTACAAGCTTGGTACAAGTTCCACCACAATTGAGGTGAAAATCCCCTTAGTTTGTACCAAACTAGAGCAAACTTGGTGCATATTTCTAATGTTCAATTAAAGTGTTTAGCAAATTTGTAAACATATACGTACTGAGTAAAAGTTTTGATCTTTCGTACGGGATGTATTGAATGTTTTTATTCTCTTTTACGAACGGGAAAGGCATTTCCACAAGGTCTTCCTGCCAAAATTGTCTATCAATGATATGAAGACGCGCCTCCCGCCCGAAGCATCGCGAATACAAGGTACCGGTTTTTGTAGATTATAAGTTAGCTGAGTTTGGCAACCAGTCCTGTACCTCTTTCTTAGTAACTTTTAGTCCGCTGGCACGTGCTGCCTCATATAATTTTTGTACACCTCTAAAACCAGTTCTTGGGTTGTAATATAATTCTCTAAGGGTTCCTTCGGGAGTTCCTTTGGCGGAGACTTCGGTAGAGCCTTTGGGCGAAGCCATGATTAGCTATATTATACTAAAAATTGTATGTCGTACGGATGCCGTAAATGAAATACTAGTTTACTGAATGGTGTACTTTTCAATTGCCTGACTAGGTCCGTGGCTTCCCATTCTGACACCTCCATTCCATATTCTTTAATAATAGTCTTGTTGTCTGTCTTGCTGGGTGTGTAAAAAAGTACTAACATCTGTATGTTTTCCCTGAATGGTTTACTAATACAAGTATATTGTTGAGTCAGAACCCAGAAAGATAATCCGTCGTGTCTTGCGCTGAAACCAAGTTTGACTAAAACGTCACTGCGCTTCTTCATATCTTTGGACGAGGCGCAGTCATCGAGGATTATTAAAGTGTTCGTGCCAGCCCATTCTTTATGCACGAAGGCTAGTGTATCATCCACAGCATCGAGTCTGACCGGAAACACAAACACGTTGTCATCCGTGAAAATGAATCTTTTATTATACGTTTTATTGTTCATGAATGTCGGACAAATGAATACTACGTAGTCAAATTTCCCTAAGTCAGACCAGTGAGGAGATCCATCACATATTCCGTTTTGCCAGAATTTGTCGGTCCAGTTACAATCATGTTGAATGGTCGGGTCGCGTACATTTCCATCGGCATTTCCTTTGGATCTATATACTGTACATAAATGTAATGAATATGGCTAAATATAACAAACCAATTTTACTGAATTCATGAATAGGATCCGCGCCGGCGACAGCAGTGACTGTATCTGCTGCCTTCGGAATCTGACTCATGTCTGCAGCGTCTGTCGTATTAGGTGGCTCATCCTGCCACTTCACAGCATCCTCGTACCCATCCATCTCATGTTTAGCACTTTCTTTAATTTCCGTGTTTATATCTCCATTCACCCCGAAGACCATAGATTCTGTTGCGTATTGCAATTCATTATTATAACCTGTGATTGCCGGGCCCGAGACCATTTTAGATGGCAAGAGAAGTAAATTGGGCGAAACGGCCATATCAAGTTTTACACCAGTATTTGTTTTTGTGTCTTGATATCGGCTATAACTGATTACTTTGTCGGTATTGCGAATTTCATCTCCGAGGAGAACGCCGAATTCTTTTCTGACTTGCTATGCACTGCCAGTATCGCCCACTATAGAACTACGAATATTCACTTGTGCGCCAAGTATACAATATACGTATAAGGCTTCAAGGCTTTCATTGAGGCGGGAGAGATCGGCCTTTGTTAGTCCCGTGTCTCCCTTCAGAGGGACGAAACTATTGTATTGACCCTCCGATCCATCATTTCGGAAGAAATAATATGTGGTTTGTCTTTGTTTCCAAAAATGGTATGTGTGTAGAAAACGCCTCCGTCGGCGGAGAGGAAAAAGTCATAACCATTGTATACAGCGGCAGGCTGACGAACGGGACCGCGATTAGTGTAATATCATAACAATGGCCAAGACCTGAGTTTTGACCGCCGCGATAACAAAGGTCAGACTTCGTGGGGCTTTTATTTCCAAATTTACTACAGAGAAGTTCATATTTCACGAGATTATCGCCGGCTTTGAAGACCTCTCCAGTATCATCTGGAAGTGCAACCTCCATTTCGTGAAGGATCCGACGTACTGTAAAGTATACATGAAAACGACAGAATGAACGTATTTGTGGTGGAAATTTGCTATCCATGAGATGGGCGAATGATATACCACAACCAGTAGTGCTGCACCATGCGGCGAAATTTAATTGCTGGTCCCAGTATTTCATGCGCCCAACCATATATTACTTTCTTTAGCTGTTCAATGAGTGATTACGTTATCTTTAAATATATCCCGTGGATGAAAAGTAAATTTATCTGTCGGCGTTACATATATTTCTAAGTCCACAAGAATAGGTTTTATGTGTTTAGTTTGAGGAGGAATATCAGCATGCTGTACTGTCGGTATATGTTTTTTATTCAGTTGAAAAGCAACCGGAAAAGTGTCTGTACTCATGATTATATGTGATTCTATATAAGATAGATTTTAATGGAGGAGAATTTTCATATTCATAATCTGCAACCTATTTTCTCGTCATATTCCAGACTATGTTAATCCTATATTTCGGATTCAGGTTTAACGAAATTTTTTATTTTTTTCTAAGAATAGATAACATATTGCACACAATGGAGAATTTCATAAAATCATTGGCAGCGGCAAATGCATCAACAGTGACAGTGGCACTACCGTCAGGACCTTCTGACACCCGATCTATAAAAGAGATGAAGTGTGAAAAACTACTCTATATTGTTGCAAGTGGACAAAGCAAGTTATTTTTTGGCAAGTAGTTTACAATCAAAAGTGTTGAAAGGTGGAATGATGATAAGGTAAATAAAGTATTTAAAGTTTATGAAGCTAGATACTTTTTTCTTATAAGTGATACCATTACTCAACGTTTTATAGATCTAGGAGCCCGTGCAATAAGTCAGGTAGTTCAAACGATGACCGAGATAACTATGCCACTGATCTTAAACAGGATTTTATTCTAAACAGTGAAATAAAACAATTATTTGGACGGATAGCCTCTACATGGGGACCCCTACTTGCTCTAGTTTTCCACCGGTTTAATTACGGGTAAACATGTAGATTTAAAAAAAATCGGGTTTAATATAATACCCGAAATAAATGGATTCATTCTCAAGCACCCCAAACGGTTCCAACACCGACTTAGCAAACGGAAACGGCTCCATCACCACAAGCCCCTCCAATGACTACACCGCAGCGCACTATAGAAAAAATTACATTACCAACGAAACATCAAGGGAGAGTTGCTGCAGGGTAGAAATTAGCAGAATGGAACAGACTGATAGAAAAGTAAACTCATCAAGCTATAGTGCAGCGTCAAGCGATAGCAATGACTGAGGTAGACTGTGTCAGCTCTGTCTGCCCTCCAGGGCGTTCCGAAGGGGCTCCACAACAGTGTGATGGATGGTATAATAATGTTATCTTGTTTTAGGAATAATAGGAGTTTCATTGACTGCATTAGGACTATATTTGGGGCTGCTCGGCATATTTGTCCTCTTGCGTGACCAAGTCCGCTTACGTATGAGCCCCTTCAGAAAGCGATGCCTACAGAGCCCACCTTTGAACGTTAGCAGAAAGTAAGTTTTCCCAACCAAATCCGAGTCCCTCTACATTGTATGAGATGGATTAATTCCGTAGGAGACCTTTCAGAAATTATTTTATTTTTCTATTTTATATACATGTCAGCAATCATGGATACTAAAACAGTTGTAAACACAATGTATGATGGTAGTGTAATTGCTGGACTTACGATGGGATATCTAATGATCTCCAGCAAATTTCTGAAAATGGATATGGGCGATCCAAGCCGACCAAATATCACTCGGTGGTTGAAATTAGGGGAGCAACTGCTGCTGCTGCGACAATTCATCTCCTTGAACAGAAAAATATTATTCATGCAGAACCTTATATTTTTAATGTATATGCATACAGTAAGTATGATCATTTGGATTGAAAGCAAAACGGGTAAACTGGTTACTGTTAATTTTAACCCTTGCATTGACATAGCACAGTTTACTACAATAAGACTATTACAGTGTTCACTCTATCATTCATGGTATAACATAACGGGGACGAATAGTATATTAAAATATCAAGAAGGTAACCAACTGAAGAAGACTAAATCAATACGTCCAGGTAACTACAATATCGATACACTCAACAAAGCAATCGGTTGCAGCAGAAAATTATCTGCCGACAAACCATGTTTATCTAACTTTGGCTAAAGATGTTAAAGTATTTTTTAATGCTACAGGTAACTTCGCTAACCTCGTCAGCTTTTCAGATAGGCCAGATGACAACCCCGTGATTAAAAGTACTATGAGTCCAAAACGAGCGGATTTCTTAACAGTCAATAAATATATAGTTCATTCAGATGCCGTCGATGTTACTGGAAATTATGTTTCAAGCGGCTCTGGTGAATACATACAGAGGAAAACCTCAGACTGTTTACAAATACTTCCCATCCAGGATAGAGAAGAAATAACTAAGATCACCTATGACTTAAAAAACAGCTCAATTTCCATGCCATTGAGAAAGGGCTCAGATTACATGAGTTCAATGCGTATTTGGATAACAGATCAGGATGGAAATATAGTCAATTTCAATAACTGGCCCACCACCTTTTGTATCGAATTGCTGTAGCTAGTGCCTATCGCGTTCCGAAGGGGTGTAACATAAACCATCCCACGACCAATCCTCCAGCAATATAAATCATTTCATATTTTTTTTGCTCGGGACTGGGCTGATAATAATCTGAGAATTGAACTGGCCCTGATGCAGAGTTGGCTTGCACTGACGCAGTCGCCGCCGCTTCTTCCAGGATTTCTGCATCTGTATCTCTTAATTCAGCTGCAGCATGCATATCTTTAGCCTGATTTTCTCCTTCCCAATCAGGTTATTTTGGGATACAACGAGCTCGAAACTTGGTCTGAAAAGTGTGGGAGATGGAACAGGTGTATTAACTTTAATGACGGCCAATCAACAGATGACAGATAATATGAGAATACTTCAACATGGTACAGCTTTTATTAAATGTATAAAATTAGGTACAGGAGACGAGTTTGATGATTTAGTTGGAAATATTGCTATAAAACAGATTCAAGAACACCTTGCGATATTATCATAACCACAGATAAAGACAGAAAGGATTTAGATATTGTTGCTCGTAGTAGTCCTTCGGAAGAAAGTAGCAACATTTCATTTGTTAAAAAAGATACAACAACTTACACTTTATATATTAGTACCATTTATCTAAAACGTCTCATTTTGTTTGAAGTAATGATCTTCCCGCATATTTTAAGTTCAAAGGAAATTTCTGAAATTTTAACTATTGCGTGAGCAAGTTAACTCATGAGTTCAGAAAGAACTCTGTAGAAACTGTAGAATATCAGACCTCCATCATGACATAATGGGCAGCTAAGCAACACTGCGAAAGGCCTACCGGAACAGTATTGCGAAAGCCCTACCAGTACGGTATTGTGCAACAGACTCCCTTCAGAATGAAACATAAGTGCTAACGAATTCTGAAGACACTCCATAGGGATAGTAAATAAAATTATGTATACTTATACGTAGCTAGAATTTATATACTTACAAATTATGTATATTTACATGTAGCTAGAAGGATGACTCTGTAGCCAGCATCACAGTCCACTCCTTGACTCTGTAGGGGTAGTGTGGAAAATGAGACTAATGGTTCTTTGGAACACTGTTGTAAGTGAATGTTGTAATACCTGATAGGGAATTCCCCCACTGAGTAATATATAGGTCACTCTGGTTATGACTCACTGCCTGTGCTTGTGCAATCCGCTTACGTGCATGCTCACGGATGCACAGTAGGCACACGCGTAAGGGACTACAGGGAGGGGAATTCTCCTTCCTTTCCTGTCGCTATTTCGAATAAAATGGTGTAAAAATTCTTTTCTTGGAAAGGAATATTTACCTACTACCAGTTTAGATTTCGCTCGTCTGATGGTTTGGAACAGTGCTGATTGTAACCGAATTTTCGAAGGTGGGTTGGCTTGTTGGCTGGTGTCCTTTTCTTCTAGGAGAGCACCGTCTTCTTTATCCTTGCCTTCAGTCTCAATTTTCGGGAGTTGGTATGGTGTCGGGAAATCGTCGTCACTGGAGCTGCCACTGAACAACAGTATGGCGTCACACGCGATCTCGTTTGTTTGTTGGCTCATCTTCAGTGTGTTCTGATTGTGGAGATGAGACCTCCTTATGTTAGGATGAGGCCGGATGCTTTTATTTAAATTAGCTTCTGTAGATACCGTTGTTTGTGGTCGAAAGCTTATTTGTTGAAATTAGTTTAAGAATGTTGAAAGCAGTAAGCTGTTGATGAAGTTTCATCTCTACACTCAGTTTCCTTTAGAGCCATGATTATTTTTCAATAAACAATCAGGTTTGGATTTTCATTGTGGTGGTCAAGCTTGGTTTTCATAAAACATTTACTGAGGTAGTCGAAGGATAACCCGAAGGGTATTCTCGTACTTGCTAGCTCTCGACTTAGATCACACATGGTCTTTTCATAAAATGGAGTGTCCGTGCTTGTAATGTGGCCTAAGAAAATTATGAATATATAGGAAAATGAGAGCAACTTTACACATCGTTTTCTACCTTTGATAGTGATGCGGTATATTGAATCGATCAATGTGGTTTAATGATATGGAGAAACATGGTGAGACACCGGTGAATCGATAGTGCTTTGACCCTGGTCATGTGATCTGGGTCCCTGGGAAAGAACCGGTTATGTGTTGGAGTGATTCATCTTAACGGTGTTTCGGAACCAGAGTGTGGTTCCTTCATCAGTCGCTCGAATTGTTTTGTTATCCCACATGTTAATTTGATAGTAGCGATTGTTCATCAAATAGAGATGCTAGTATGGATATGTTGTGGTCTGAACTTTGAGTGGTTTGTTGGTCGGACCGTTCGTGTTTATTTTTATCCTCATGCTTGATTTGTGCCTGAACGAGGATGTCTTTTATGTTTTTATTCCTTTTGTATGCTATGATAGGTTTTTCTGGAAAAACTTTGGCCATTGTTGCATAGGCTTCTATTATTCTCCAATTTTTTGCTAGACATTGTTTGATTTGCCTGGTTTTGATGAATGGACTGAAGGTCGTTGTGTAAATCAGTTTTGTTCTTATGTCATTCCCCTAATCTTTATCGGTGAGGCATCTTTGACTGTTGGTGAGATTAACATCTTTCTTTATACGAGATATGGGGGTATACAAAACGAAGACCGAAGATCGAAGACCGAAGACCGAAGATCGAAGACCGAAGACCGAAGACCCATGAATTTGGATTAAAGGCACGATGCACTCTAACCGGCAAGGACGGATCGAACGTTATAGTATTTAGTACGCAGTAATTACGCTGTTTCAGACATAATACACGCCAAATTACCATCGCATCGGAATCAAACTGAAACACTCGCCTGCGCGACTTGATAACGATGGCGGCTAACATTTCAAACACAATACACGAAGTTCAACCGAAATACGGCGAAATATGGCCCTTAAATACGGAGATATCACAGTTCTTGATTTGTACTTTTGACTTTGACAGATACGGCAAGCCGCTAGTATTGGTTTCGGATTGTAATTCTCAAATAGGCGCAACTATTTTAAGTTTTAATGTTTCATATAGCCATTTTTGATATAGTTGTGGATGAATAACTCTCTCCTTGACCAATTGAAATAATCCCGACGAAAAATGGACGATTTTTACGAGAGATATGCAGGGTCTTCGTTTTGTACATTTGGACTTGAAAAACGCCCAAAATTAGTAGGTTTTTCTTAAATTACTCCAAAAATATACATCCAAATTTTGTTTTTGGTACGGAATTGACTTCCTCCCACTATTCGTCACAAAATAAACCAATACCGAAAATGAATAGTCCTTAAATACAGGAGATATCAAGGGTCTTCGTTTTGTACTTTTGACTTTGACAGATACGGTAAGCCGCTGGCGTTCGTTCGGATTCCGATTCTTAAATAAACGTAACTATTTTAGGTTTTAATGTTTCATATGGCCATTTTTGATATAGTTGTGGATGAATAACTCTCTCCTTGACCAATTGAAATAATCCCGACGAAAAATGGACGATTTTTACGAGAGATATGCCAGGGTCTTCGTTTTGTACATTTGGACTTGAAAAACGCCCAAAATTAGTAGGTTTTTCTTAAATTACTCCAAAAATATACATCCAAATTGTGTTTTTGGTACGGAATTGACTTCCTCCCACTATTCGTCACAAAATAAACCAATACCGAAAATGAATAGTCCTTAAATACAGGAGATATCAAGGGTCTTCGTTTTGTACTTTTGACTTTGACAGATACGGTAAGCCGCTGGCGTTCGTTCGGATTCCGATTCTTAAATAAACGTAACTATTTTAGGTTTTAATGTTTCATATGGCCATTTTTGATATAGTTGTGGATGAATAACTCTCTCCTTGACCAATTGAAATAATCCCGACGAAAAATGGACGATTTTTACGAGAGATATGCCAGGGTCTTCGTTTTGTACATTTGGACTTGAAAAACGCCCAAAATTAGTAGGTTTTTCTTAAATTACTCCAAAAATATACATCCAAATTTTGTTTTGGTACGGAATTGACTTCCTCCCACTATTCGTCACAAAATAAACCAATACCGAAAATGAATAGTCCTTAAATACAGGAGATATCAAGGGTCTTCGTTTTGTACTTTTGACTTTGACAGATACGGTAAGCCGCTGGCGTTCGTTCGGATTCCGATTCTTAAATAAACGTAACTATTTTAGGTTTAATGTTTCATATGGCCATTTTGATATAGTTGTGGATGAATAACTCTCTCCTTGACCAATTGAAATAATCCCGACGAAAAATGGACGATTTTTACGAGAGATATGCCAGGGTCTTCGTTTTGTACATTTGGACTTGAAAAACGCCCAAAATTAGTAGGTTTTTCTTAAATTACTCCAAAAATATACATCCAAATTTTGTTTTTGGTACGGAATTGACTTCCTCCCACTATTCGTCACAAAATAAACCAATACCGACAATGAATAGTCCTGAAATACCGGAGATATCAAGGGTCTTCGTTTTGTACTTTTGACTTTGACAGATACGGTAAGCCGATGGCATTCGTTTGTGATTCCGATTCTCAAATAAACGTAACTATTTTAGGTTTTAATGTTTCATATGGCCATTTTGATATAGTTGTGGATGAATAACTCTCTCCTTGACCAATTGAAATAATGCCGACGAAAAATGGACGATTTTTACGAGAGATATGCCAGGGTCTTCGTTTTGTACATTTGGACTTGAAAAACGCCCAAAATTAGTAGGTTTTTCTTAAATTACTCCAAAAATATATATCCAAATTTTGTTTTTGGTACGGAATTGACTTCCTCCCACTATTCGTCACAAAATAAACCAATACCGACAATGAATAGTCCTGAAATACCGGAGATATCAAGGGTCTTCGTTTTGTACTTTTGACTTTGACAGATACGGTAAGCCGCTGGCGTTCGTTCGGATTCCGATTCTTAAATAAACGTAACTATTTTAGGTTTTAATGTTTCATATGGCCATTTTTTATATAGTTGTGGATGAATAACTCTCTCCTTGACCAAAGAAATAATCCCGACGAAAAATGGACGATTTTTACGAGAGATATGCCAGGGTCTTCGTTTTGTACATTTGGACTTGAAAAACGCCCAAAATTAGTAGGTTTTCTTAAATTACTCCAAAAATATACGTCCAGATTTGTTTTTGCACGGAATTGACTTCCTCCCACTATTCGTCACAAAAATAACCAATACCGACAATGAAGTGCCCTTAAATACAGGAGATATCAAGGGTCTTCGTTTTGTACTTTTGACTTTGACAACCTCGTATACGGTACTTGCCGCTGGCATTAGTTTAGGATTCCGATTTTCAAATAAATGCAACTATTTTAGGTTTTAATGTTTCATATGGCCATTTTTGCTATAGTTGTGGATGAATAACTCTCTCCTTGACCAATTGAAATAATCCCGACGAAAAATGGACGATTTTTACGAGAGATATGCCAGGGTCTTCGTTTTGTACATTTGGACTTGAAAAACGCCCAAAATTAGTAGGTTTTTCTTAATTACTCCAAAATTATAAATCCAAATTTGTTTTTGGCACGGAATTGACTTCCTCCCGCTATTCGTCACAAAATAAACCAATACCGACAATGAATAGTCCTTAAATACCGGCGATATCAAGGGTCTTCGTTTTGTACTTTTGACTTTGACAGATACGGTAAGCCGCTGGCGTTCGTTCGGATTCCGATTCTTAAATAAACGTAACTAGTTTAGGTTTTAATGTTTCATATGGCCATTTTTGCTGTAGTTGTGGATGAATAACTCTCTCCTTGACCAAATGAAATAATCCCGACGAAAAATTGACGATTTTTACGAGAGATATGCCAGGGTCTTCGTTTTGTACATTGGACTTTTTTCCGGCTACTGAATTGAGCTATCAAAGATTTCCACCTTCTTCATCAACATGTGTCAAAAATAGTTATTCTCTACATAAACACAGCGTAGCTATATCTTCCGTTAGGTCGCTTGTCTTTTTAAGTGACAAATGCATTTGTTTTTATGAGTAATTTGTAATATTGCATCATTCCGCTATAGGGCACGTACAATTTTTGAGAAATTTGAAAAATATGAAAATCCAATTATCTCAAATTAGTTCCAATCGTGTTATCAACAAAAACAATCGTCGTCCTACCTAACCAAATTCTCGGAGAAATGTTACAAGAAACACACAGTTGTTTAGGTCACGTACTTGGCAATAACAATACAAAAAACGAATTTGTGTAACCACTCAAGCCATTTCAATATATCCACAATACCATGTTAAAGTAAACATTAGTCAATTTTGATGCATGAAACAAATTCCAGTACGACCATTCGATTTATCCACTATGTGCTACTTAAAGAGGCACTCCCACTTGGTAACATTTTTAAACGTAATTTTTTAATGCCAACGGTCGATATTTGACGTGGCGACTGCGCGCGGATCGCGAGATATCGATAAAAACATGTCCTCAAAAAAGTAAAAGTTTGAATTCCGGTGGCCCACCTAAATTCAGCTTCCGAACATCGAACGTTCGGCACTGGGGCCATTGTCAACTAAGCTATGGAGTACGAGTCGACGCTGACGCTGCTGTACGCCACAGTACCACTCGCGTCGGTGATCGGTCATGCCCCATGGGGGAAAGCCGAGTCTTACTGACTCGGAGAAAAGACGGAAAACAAAAGTTTGCTGATTCCGCCAGAATTCGCATAGGTGACTAGCACATACGTGCGGTTGATACATGCATAGCGGCCGCCGCGTGGTATGCACGCATACTGCGCGCGGCGGCCGCTATGTATCGAACCACGCGCAACTGTGTGGCAGACGACAAAATGTAGTCATCAGAGGCGGCTAACTAATATTTTACAGGTAAAAACTGATATCTATGTGGTATTGGTTAAAAATATAATAGAACTGACTGAGAATAATGAAAAAGACAAAAACTAAGGAGAAGTTTAAAAAAAAACTTTATACCTGAAGTGAAGGCATAATGCTGTATATATAAAGTCTTCGCATTGGGAGGTAAATTAATTGCGTCATTCGAACTTATTATGGACTCCCTAGAATATCGTCACTCAGCACTACAACAAACCTTCGGGGGATTTCGGGTCATAATCAGAAACAATCGTAAAACTTCTGAATGTGAAAAATACGCTTGGGAAATGACACGTTGTTATCGATATCTCGCGATCCGCTTGCAGTCAAAGTCAAAAGTACAAAACGAAGACCCTTGATATCTCCGGTATTTAAGGACTATTCATTGTCGGTATTGGTTTATTTTGTGACGAATAGTGGGAGGAAGTCAATTCCGTACCAAAAACACAATTTGGATGTATATTTTTGGAGTAATTTAAGAAAAACCTACTAATTTTGGGCGTTTTTCAAGTCCAAATGTACAAAACGAAGACCCTGGCATATCTCTCGTAAAAATCGTCCATTTTTCGTCGGGATTATTTCATTGGTCAAGGAGAGAGTTATTCATCCACAACTATATCAAAAATGGCCATATGAAACATTAAAACCTAAAATAGTTACGTTTATTTAAGAATCGGAATCCGAACGAACGCCAGCGGCTTACCGTATCTGTCAAGTCAAAAGTACAAAACGAAGACCCTTGATATCTCCTGTATTTAAGGACTATTCATTTTCGGTATTGGTTTATTTGTGACAAATAGTGGGAGGAAGTCAATTACGTACCAAAAACAAATTTGAGTGTATATTTTTGGAGTAATTTAAGAAAAACCTACTAATTTGGGCGTTTTTCAAGTCCAAATGTACAAAACGAAGACCCTGGCATATCTCTCGTAAAAATCGTCCATTTTTCGTCGGGATTATTTCAATTGGTCAAGGAGAGAGTTATTCATCCACAACTATATCAAAAATGGCCATATGAAACATTAAAACCTAAAATAGTTACGTTTATTTAAGAATCGGAATCCGAACGAACGCCAGCGGCTTACCGTATCTGTCAAAGTCAAAAGTACAAAACGAAGACCCTTGATATCTCCGGTATTTAAGGACTATTCATTTTCGGTATTGGTTTATTTTGTGACGAATAGTGGGAGGAAGTCAATTCCGTACCAAAAACAAAATTTGGATGTATATTTTTGGAGTAATTTAAGAAAAACCTACTAATTTTGGGCGTTTTTCAAGTCCAAATGTACAAAACGAAGACCCTGGCATATCTCTCGTAAAAATCGTCCATTTTTCGTCGGGATTATTTCAATTGGTCAAGGAGAGAGTTATTCATCCACAACTATAGCAAAAATGGCCATATGAAACATTAAAACCTAAAATAGTTACGTTTATTTAAGAATCGGAATCCGAACGAACGCCAGCGGCTTACCGTATCTGTCAAAGTCAAAAGTACAAAACGAAGACCCTTGATATCTCCTGTATTTAAGGACTATTCATTTTCGGTATTGGTTTATTTTGTGACGAATAGTGGGAGGAAGTCAATTCCGTACCAAAACAAAATTTGGATGTATATTTTTGGAGTAATTTAAGAAAAACCTACTAATTTTGGGCGTTTTTCAAGTCCAAATGTACAAAACGAAGACCCTGGCATATCTCTCGTAAAAATCGTCCATTTTTCGTCGGGATTATTTCATTTGGTCAAGGAGAGAGTTATTCATCCACAACTATATCAAAAATGGCTATATGAAACATTAAAACTTAAAATAGTTGCGCCTATTTGAGAATTACAATCCGAAACCAATACTAGCGGCTTGCCGTATCTGTCAAAGTCAAAAGTACAAATCAAAGAACTGTGATATCTCCGGTATTTAAGGGCCATATTTCGCCGTATTTCGGTTGAACTTCGTGTATTGTGTTTGAAATGTTAGCCGCCATCGTTATCAAGTCGCGCAGGCGAGTGTTTCAGTTTGATTCCGATGCGATGGTAATTTGGCGTGTATTATGTCTGAAACTAAATACAATAACGTTCGATCCGTCCTTGCCGGTTAGAGTGCATCGTGCCTTTAATCCAAATTCAGGGGTCTTCGGTCTTCGGTCTTCGATCTTCGGTCTTCGGTCTTTGATCTTCGGTCTTCGTTTTGTATACCCCCTACGAGATATATCTTTTTTTCTATAATCTCGTTGTTGAAGTTTGTGTGTGAGAAAGTTGACCTTTTCAAAGTGGTCCATGTCGTTTTTGCATGTGCGAGCATATCGGAGAAGTTCACCTTTAATGAAGCCTTTGAAAGTGCCGCTCGGGTGACATGAATTTCTCAATAAATATTTGAACGTGTCGGTTGGTTTTGTGTTGGTTTTGAAGTCGAGCCTTCTTTCTCGATTGTATCTCAGACCTTTAAAGACCGTTACGTCCAGGTATGAGACGTTGTCAACAGAATATTCAAATGTGAATTTGAGCGTAGGGTGCAGCTTGTTGCACTCCCCGACAAAGGTTTGGAGTTCACATTCTGTTCCCGTGTAAATCGTAAAGATGTCATCTCTGAAACGTTTCCATAGGAATATTTGATCGGAGTGGAAATTTAGAATGGTTTTCTCCGTTTCATGGAATGTGATGTCAGTGATCTGAGGAGACGCAGGCGAGCCCATGCTTCAGCCCCGGATTTGTTATAGTATTCTCCGTTGAATTAAAATATGTAATATGTATCAGAATAAGCGACAGTAGGGTTTGCATGTAGCTTGCTGGCGTTTTTTTTATATCGTATGTGTTTGCTGGTACAATTGTTGAGTCCAGTGCTGCGGTCAATGAGTTAATGGCTTCATTTTATGGCATGTTTGTGTACATAGAGACCACGTCCTATGGTACCAGAATAGAATTTTCCGGTGTTTTTATTGATTCTAGTTTTTTAATGAAGTCTGTTGTGTCCTTGACGTATGTTGATTGTCTTTGGACGATTGGTTTGATGAAATAGTCTAGATATTCAGAGATATTATTTGTTGGGCCGGAACAGCCACTAATAATAGGACGTCTGTTAAGACCTCTAAGTGGTCCCCGACTTCAAAGTGGTCTCCGTAGTTGTAATTGAACTAATTTTTTACGCAGTCCAGGGATTTTTTCATTCATATATTTGCATAAAGTTGTTGAACTTTGTAACATGCAAATACTATTCTGTTATCTTGGTCATTTTTGATATATGCGCTCACTTTTATTACTTTTTCAAAATTCCGATGTATTTTACAATCCGAAATCAGCCAAAACTGCACGTCATATTTTTTCACCTGGTTAGGGTGTCTCATATTAGCATCATGGGAGTTTGCGCTGCACACGGCGGCCATCTTGTTACATGGAGCCATTACCGTTATTAAGACCTGGCGACCTACCGATCGATCACTGTACGAATCTCCATGGTTAAACCCCATCAGCATCTGAGTGAGTACCACCTCAAACAGTCATATAGTTTCAATCTTGTTGCTCGAAGTTACATTTCATGCGAGGTCTGATTGCCCGGCGTTACACAGCCTGGTGGAGGCCGTGTAAGACCTGTATGCAGGGCTAAATGATGGCCCTGCGTTAGCTCTGCATGGCAGGGCTGTGTTTTACTGGCGTTATATGGCCTCCCACCATGCTGTATAACGCCGGTAACATACAGCCCTGCCATGCAGAGCTAGCCCTGTGTTAGCTCTGCATGGCAGGGCCGGCTGGGCTGTGTGTTACCAGCCACTGTCCCTCCACCCACGGGGAGGCTTACCGGCGTTATACGGCCTCCCACACACATACACTGATCGCATATGGTTAGGGCCGTATGATGCCGGTAACACACAGCCAAGCCATGCAGAGCCAGCCCTGCGTATATGGGGTGAGAACACCGCCAAAATTATCTTGAAATATTTATTTAAACTTATGTTATCATTATTATTCCATTTATTTTGGTGATTTTGTGATAATTATGTAAATATTGTGCCATTATTATGCAATTATTTGATCATTATTTGGATATTATTTTGATATAATAACAAACCTATTTGGTAATTCGGTTGTTGTGACATTATTTGCATTGATGTCTTGATTTGGAACTTATTTCACAATTACTATGCCATTATTTGGTGATTTGGTCATTTTTATGTCATTATTTTGTCTTTATTTTCGATTATTTGGTCATGATTATGACATTATCTTGATATTATCTTGACATTATTATGAATTTATTATGTTAATTCGGTTATTTTGCCATTATTCGGCATTGATGTCTTGATTTGGAATTTAATTCATCATTATTTTGCCATTATTCGGTGATTTCGTCATTTTTACGTCATTATTTGGTCTTTATTATGCGATTATTTGGTGATTATTACGACATTACCTTGACATTATTACGAATTTATTATGTTAATTTGGTTTTCTTTTCAATTATTCGGCATTGATGTCTTGATTTGGAACTTATTTCATCATTATTTTGCCATTATTTGGTGATTTGGTCATTTTTACGTCATTATTTGGTCTTTATAATGCGAATATTTGGTGATTATTACGACTATTATACGACATTACCTTGACATTTTATGAATTTATTATGTTAATTCGGTTCTTTTGCCATTATTCGGCATTGATGTCTTGATTTGGAACTTATTTCATCATTATTATGCCATTATTTGGTGATTTGGTCATTTTTACGTCATTATTTGGTCTTTATTATTCGATTATTTGGTGATTATTACGACATTACCTTGACATTATTATGAATTTATTATGTTAATTCGGTTCTTTTGCCATTATTTGGCATTGATGTCTTGATTTGGAACTTATTTCATCATTATTATTTCATTATTAGGTGATTTGGTCATTTTTATGTCATTATTTGGTCTTTATTACGCGATTATTTGGTCATGATTACGACATTATCTTGATATTATCTTGACATTATTATAAATTTATTATGTTAATTCGGTTGTTTTGCTATTATTTAGTATTTATGTCTTGATTTGGAACTTATCTCATCATTATTATTCATTATTTTGTGATTGAGGCATTTTTGTGTCATTACTAGCCATTATTATGCGATTATTTGGTCATGATTACGACATTATTATGACATTAGCTTGGCTTTCAATTATTTGACCTACTTTATTATCTGAACTCATTATTTGACCTGCATTTGAACCCTACCCAGAAATCATTGTACATCACAATGGCGGCTGTGATTTGGTCGGTCTCCTCGGACAGAGAGAAAAAACCGGGCTTTGCGTAAGTTTTAAAGCGCAGCTCAGCATATCGCGTATCTAGAATAGTTGGGCGTGCTCGAAAACAGAGGTCGACCACAATTTCGGATTAAAAATCGATTGTTTTCGGCGGCGGAACTGGGCTGTGGTGGGGGTAGCCGACGGTGGCATGTCTCCATAGCTAGGCAGTTACAGTCCCTCCATCCCCAGAGTAGAGGGACTGTGGTTACACCTAGCTCTCTGTGTAGCAGGGCGGTGTGTAACCGGCGTTATACGGCCTCCCACCACATTAGGCAGGCCGTATAACGCCGGTAACACACAGCCCTGCCATGCAGAGCGAGGTTACACCCAACCTGCCACGCATAGCCAGCGTGCGAAATTCACGCTAACCCCGTGGCCTAAGACCAGCTGTTTTCATGCCGGACCATTAATACTTGACAGATGTCCTGCTGTTCCTAAAGACGAGGGACAGTAACGTTAAACTTTTCCTGTATGTACAGATGTTTACCAAAATGTTTTGCTAAGCTAAATACCCGACAAAATTATTCAAAGATACGAAATTTATTCTTTCAAGAGATTTGCAAAACGCGATTCGCAAATAAAAGTTAACAGACTGATCGGCACGACGTCAAAGCCAAAGACCTTAGGCCTAGGCCCACCTCACATTTTATCGCCAAATTAATGAGTGGCGCTATGCAATATCCTGATTTGTAAAGTATTTCATTTGTTAGGTTCAAGATCTCCTTGTGGTCATAATAGCGTAATTGTTTTATAGCGCATCGACCGTGTTGCATGTGTCGCGGTAAACTGAATTTCGAGGACACTGCAACATTGGACTCTTGGACGACACAGTATCGAAATTAGAATTGTTTGGTCAGATCGTGGACCCCCGAGAAAAACTTCGTTTTATGGTCAGATATGTGAGATGGTGAAATCTCCGATGTTGGATATTTACCCACTGTTTTAGACAAGTATCGTATAATTTAAGTCAGATTCGGACTACGGAAGTCGGGCTTGGCTAGACCACTGGACCAGTTTTTACACATAAGTGATCTCCCAGATAAACATCAATTATTTCCCACGATTTGACAAGTATAGTATCGTTAAGTATCGAAGTTAGAGCCATATTGAGGAAGTCGGGTTTGCCGGGCGGGTTTTGCAAGATCTGTGAGGTGGCAAATCTCTGACATATAGGCCTATATCGGACATTTGTACGGAATCGCCGATAAACATAGGAGATTTTACATAGATCAGACGTGCCTAAGACACAAGGCAAGTCATTCTAGTGACCATATGGTCCCAATCGCCGATAAATATCGAGTAAATATATGTGATTTCACAGATCCGCCGTGTTGAGACGTAAGGCAAGTCATTCTAGAATTGCCCAGTGTCGATTACTATAATTTAGAGTCCCAAAATCGCCGATATGTATCAGCTTGACGTAAAATATCGGCAATTTCTCAAACCCGGCGTGCTGCGACAGACGGCAAGTCATTTTTGTGTCGTCTAGTACCGATATTAGACCCGATATATAGATTGTGTTATGACGAAAATATGTTGGACGTCAAACTTCAATACCAGAAAGTAAATGTCCGACATTTAACATTGTGGAAAGTAGTTCTGATTTTGATGGCTATTTAATAGCCTTAGTCACAGTTAAGGTTAAGCCACAGTCCCTTTATGTGGTTAAGATTACATTTTAAACATATTCGTGCCATTATTGAAGCCTTCTCATCCAGATGAGTCCAGATGAGAATTATGAAAAAAAATGAGAAAGCAATAGGGCCTACTTTTCTTTTATCTTATTTTAAGGCCAGTTAGAGTTGCATCTGTATGCTACAGTCTGAAAGCCGGTGATAAGTATCAAGGAAATATTCGTTCAATGAAGATGTCTTATCATACGTATGCCACATTACATTTTTGTTTGTCAGCAACTATTCTCGAAACATATGTTATTTTTATCGTAAACTCATAGGGGCACCGTCGCTAACCTAACGACTTTTTATTGCGTTGTTTGTCATGAAACTTTATGACTTTTCCCCGTAAAGAATACTATGTTGATTCGTTGTGAGGACTCCAACCTTTAAAACTGTATTGTCTCCCTATGCACGATTTTGATTCTTTCTTTTGTTTCCCTTTCGATTGTGCGATGTTGTTTTCTTCCGCAGAGCGCGATATTAATAGCGAAAACAATTGTTTTTATCAAGTCCACACGGCCGAACATGCAGTCGCTGTTTCCTCAAGCTGCAAGTTGTACGTATTTTTTGCTGTGTTGATTAGGCAAATAAAACATACTGCATACACCGAAGCATCGCCATACACATAGCTGTTGTGCCGTGTCTTGTACAGTATCATGACATTGGCAATTTTTAAAACAAATAAACATTTACTGCAAGGAGTATTTTGAAAATAACATGTCGGGAAGGACGGTATGCGAGGACTTGAAACACACTCAATTTTTATACCACGGGCATATAGGAAGAAATTAAATATTACCTGTAACGTAACTTCAAAGATGCATCAGTTATGGCAAATTCTTGGAAATGTACGAATATATTTTACCTTTTGGAAGTTTTATATTGAAATACTCACGGTAATTAAAATTTCCTCCCTGCTTATGTTGACATTTTTGCAACCGACTCTGTCCATATAAATTGTTTGTCAAATATTGTACGATATCATTCCTGTTGTTAAATTTATTTAATTTTACATATAACATCGTCTAGAAAAATGATTTCAAAACCTTACATCTCAATATCTCGGCTATAGCATGTATAGAGACGCGTTGTACTCAAGTACAAATGAATAATATACGATCACCGGCCCAACTCAAATCATATTGAAAAACCGCAATAATTTCTACATTTGGTGAAGCCAGTTATGAGAAACGGATTTCTTTTAAAACGTTCAGAACTATACCAAGAAAATTAAAAGTATGTTCTGATAATCGGGTACAGTGGAAATCGGAAAGTTCCGCCCTGTTTACGCCTACATCATGCCATTCTAATCACCTATAAATGATTTAGGCCTATTGTAATTTAGCATAATATATATATCACATTGATAAATCATGGTTTATATATTTCAATTACTAAGGTTCGACGTTTTCTTCAAAAAAGGAATCGTTCGGAATCACATTGAAGTTTTCTAAACACAATGTTATGGCACAATTTTAAAAAGACGGCTCTATTAAAATGAGTAAGCTTAAAAAATGCTGCCTCGATGCGTATAGCCTAGCTGTGGGTCCATAGCTGTGGTTTTTTCAGACGGGATTGCTGCCTTTTACGGGCTGGTTTTGACTTTTACTATTTTAACCCCGCCACCACAAAATCGTAAAAGTCAAAACCAGCCTTAAGTTTAAAAGGCAGGAATCCGGTCAGAAAACACCACAGTGGATCGACCCACAGCTAAGTATAGCCATGGGTTTCATAGACTCAGGCAGATAGGCGTGGAGGTCGAGGCCCCCACCATTGCTGTGCCGTATGATGTAAACCGTGTCGGGCCGATTTATATGATAGAGTTCGGGTATTAATAACACCTTTTAGCTCTACGCACAGGCACCACCGTAGTTGATAGTGTTTTTAGTGCCCTTTTCTACAACACTAAAAGCGCTATCAACTACGATGGTGTTAGTGGCTCTACGAGAGTCAACGTGGCAGGGCTGGGGCTGTCGACAGCCCGCTGGCTTCCAGTATGGAGCGCCCAGTTCCGCCGCCGAAAACAATCGATTTTTAATCCGAAATCGTGGTCGACCTCTGTTTTCGAGCACGCCCAACTATTCTAGATACGCGATATGCTGAGCTGCGCTTTAAAACTTACACAAAGCTTTCCTCTCTCTGTCCGAGGAGACTGACCAAATCACAGCCGCCATTGTGATGTGCAATGATTTCTGGGTAGGGTTCAAATGCAGGTCAAATAATGAGTTCAGATAATAAAGTAGGTCAAATAATTGAAAGCCAAGCTAATGTCATAATAATGTCGTAATCATGACCAAATAATCGCATAATAATGGCTAGTAATGACACAAAAATGACCCAAACACCAAATAATGAAATAATAATGATGAGATAAGTTCCAAATCAAGACATAAATACTAAATAATAGCAAAACAACCGAATTAACATAATAAATTCATAATAATGTCAAGATAATATCAAGATAATGTCGTAATCATGACCAAATAATTGCGTAATAAAGACCAAATAATGACATAAAAATGACCAAATCACCTAATAATGGCAAAATAATGATGAAATAAGTTCCAAATCAAGACATCAATGCCAAATAATTGAAAAAGAACCGAATTAACATAATAAATTCATAATAATGCCAAGGTAATATCAAGATAATGTCGTAATCATGACCAAATAATCGCATAAGAAAGATTAAATAATGACATAAAAATGACCAAATCACCAAATAATGGAATAATAATGATGAAAAAAGTTCTGAATCAAGTTATCAATGCCGAATAATTGAATTAACATAATAAATTCGTAATAATGTCAAGGTAATGTCGTAATCATGACCAAATAATTGCATAATAAAGACCAAATAATGACGTAAAAATGACCAAATCACCGAATAATGGCAAAATAATGATGAAATAAGTTCCAAATCAAGACATCAATGCCGAATAATGGCAAAAGAACCGAATTAACGTAATAAATTCATAATAATGTCAAGATAATATCAAGATAATGTCGTAATCATGACCAAATAATCGCGTAATAAAGACCAAATAATGACATAAAAATGACCAAATCACCTAATAATGGCAAAATAATGATGAAATAAGTTCCAAATCAAGACATCAATACCGAATAATGGCAAAAGAAACGAATTAACATAATAAATTCATAATAATTTCAAGGTAATGTCGTAATAATCACCAAATAATCGCATAATAAAGACCAAATAATGACATAAAAATGACCAAATCACCTAATAATGGCAAAATAATGATGAAATAAGTTCCAAATCAAGACATCAATGCCGAATAATTGAAAAAGAACCGAATTAACATAATAAATTCGTAATAATGTCAAGATAATGTCGTAATAATCACCAAATAATCGCATAATAAAGACCAAATAATAACGTAAAAATGACCAAATCACCAAATAATGGAATAATAATGATGAGATAAGTTTAAATAAAGATTTCAAGATAATTTTGGCGGTGTTCTCACCCCATATGCGTACATGTTCCGGCATTATATAACACAGAGGCTCATCATAGAAGTGAGTGAGCTCATATTAAGCTGCTGTACCTCTCTTTACCAACTTAGATTAGTTTTACCTGTCCGGGCTATTTTTGGAAAAGTGTTTTAAACACAATTTGTCAGGAATTTCCGTATAGAAATATACTCCAACACCCGAACCTAGCCCACTAAGCCCCAGGGCTGTATTGTGCACGCATAGGAAAGCAAATTTAGCTGCACAGAGTAGCCAACGGGCCGCAGCTGGCTTTTTTGGTCGTTTTGATTTTTAGCTACTATAGACTGTAGTCTATAGAAGCTATTTGGATGGGTATCCATCCGTCGTCAGTCTGTATGTATGTATGTGTGTCCGTTTGTGAGGCGTCCGTCCACTCAAATATCTTGATAACAGCAGTACTTTCTGATTTGATATTTGCTGCGAAGATGCAACATATGATTCTAGAAACTATTTTTGTGAGTTTTTTATATTGTTGAAAATATGCAAATTAGCACCAAAAAAGGTGTTTTGGTAAAATGTCTTCTTCTTCATAACCACTGGTCAGACAGCTTTGTTATTTGGTATACAGGTCCCTAGGAATAACCCAACTTAGATTTGTTCAAGTTGTGATGAAATATGCAAATCTGTATTTCTAAGGAAATTTTTCGTCATTTTTGGTCAAAACTTTATTATCACAGTCTGCTAAAAAACTTTATTTCATCAGAACCACTCGTCTGACAGCTTTGATATTTGATATACAGGTTCCTACAGATCAAGTAAATATGATATATTGAATATATAATGAAATCTGCAATTTTGTATTATTGGTGCAATTTTTGCCATTTATGGTCAAAAAATGTGTTTCTCAAAAACTACTCGTCTGATGCCTTTGATATTTAGTATACAGGTTCCTAGGGGTTGTCTTAGTGTGATATATTGAATTGAAATGAAATGAATTCCTTTTTGCCGTGGATTATATCTATTCATTAAGGCACCTTCTTCACACATTCTATTACAGCATCTTTACAACGTGCATTAACACAAAAAGTTTTAACGACTATAAATAACCTGTTCCCATGCAGGACTTGCACACGAACTTGCACATGGTAGTTATAATTGGCAAAAGTGTTGTACAACAGCTAAATTCAGGCCCTGACACCTTTTGGGCACCCCTAAATATAAGGTACAGTCCGCTAGGTACTTCAGTGGCAGCACACTTGACAAGGCCCCAGAGAATAATTAAATTTTCAACAATAACAATACTTTTTATACATTACATGGTTCGTGTCAATAAACCAGTCAAGGGATATATCATCATGCTTCAGGGAGTAGAACAACAGACTGACATAGCTACACTACATAAAACAAGATTTCTGAAACAATAGCCGAAGGTTTAGCTTACACATCTTTAATTACAGTATATAATGTTTTCTGATGTAACTTCAGTATTAAAGGGATATAGTCGTCAGAACTGCGCCTGTGCGAGTTTCTTGTTTACAATCAATGTATTTCATGCACGATATCAAGATGCACCTCATCATCATAGCTGCAACATTTAAATTATACAATGATAGATTATGACAGACATGTTTTAACTTTCACCAATCACCATTGTGTCTTGGATACATTGTTGCCATGGGTGGTATGGGTCCCATATGATCTTTGAGCGCAGTTCCGATGACTATATCCCTTGAAGTTAAATGATTATTTTAGCCAAGAAAAAAATGATGTGGATAGACAGTTTTAATTTACATATTTTTCGCAATTGTATTGTAACAAACACCTGAACAACAGGAAATAATGACATTTTTCATCATGTCTTTTTATTAGATTGCACAATGGGTGGTTAACGTGGTGTCAGTTTATGAAGTAAGGTACAGTTCCAATTGATGATGGATGTCCTGAGCAACAAAGTGAAGATGAAAGAATGTAAAGGAAAATGAGGGCAACTTCATACATTAGCTCTACCAAGTTTGTTTAATATTACGATATTGTGAATAAAAGGATCATTGCAGTTATTAGTCCCCACGGACACCGTCCGGGGACTTATAGGTTTGGTCATGTCCGTGCATGCGTCCGTGCGTGCGTGCATGCGTGTGTGCATCCGTGCGTCCGTCCGTTCACGCAGATATCTCAGACATGCCCTGGTCAATTTCTTTCAAACTTTGCACAAGGATAGTACCCTACCCCATACATATGCATGTCGATTTGTTTCACAGTGCAATCAAATTTGGCCGTGTTAGAGGACTTTGTAGTTTACACCTCCATAGACTCCCATGTATAAGGCCAAGAAAAATAAAAATTTAGTTTCTCATCGTATTCATATTGCAAAAAGGATGCAGTGATACAGTTTTTAGTCCCCACGGATGAAGTCCAGGGGGCTTATAGATTGGGTCATGTCCGTCCGTTTGTCCATCTGTTCGTCCATCAGTTCACGCAGATATCTCAGATATTTTGACATGTCACGTGACCTCAGTGACCTTTGACCTCAAATATACATATTTGTCCATAACTCAGTAACCACAAGTGCTACACCATTCATATATGGTATGATGGGACACCTTATGATGCCATATATTGTACCTCATTAAGTATGTGCATATCTAATTTGAGCGAGCAAATAGAGCTGGAGGTCGGATTTTTGGTATATAGGGAAAACTATAGGATAGTTTTCGATGACCTTTTACTTAATATATGCATTTATGTCGATAAATAAGTAACCACAAGTGGTATGTCCTTTATATTTAGTAGGATGAGAGACCTTATGACAACACACGTTTTACCTCATTAATTATGCACACATCTAATTCTGGGCAAGCGAATAGAGCTAGAGGTCTAATTTTTGGCATAAAGGGATTAATTAGCAATACAATTTTTTCAAAATGTCAGGTGACCTCGATGACCTTTGACCGTGATTACACATATATATGTGCATAACTCAGTAACCACAAGTTCTATGCCCTCCAATTTTGATAGGATAATAATCGCAATCACACCAATCCATAATCCAACAACACTAGGTCAAAACCTGCAAGACAATAGCTGTAAACACAGACACAAAACGGCACAGAACAGACAGTAAATAGACAGTACAAACAAAGTCAAATTCATGATAGAAAGACATATGGACCTCCGGCCTAAAGACCAAGAAGTGATGTCAGGTGTTTCGAAAATAGTAAGCGCATCCCGCCCCACATGTGGCACCCGCCATATATCAATCTGTAAGTCAGATAGGTAGTGGTCACTAACTAAGGCCCAATGTCACCGATGCCATCAGTGATCATTTGTCGAAGAGAGATATTGTACCCATCTACCAGACCTTAAGATGTAACATCTTGTACCTCATTTATTATGCACATACGTATTTCATGGCTGGCCAATACAGCTAGAGGTCTGATTTTTTCCCGATTTAAAACCATAACTTAGACATGCCTCATGTGTTTCAAATTGGAAACAACAACATAGACCTATGTGCCCATAGATCTCAACATATACACTCCAGTGATACTTCTCAATGACCACATTTCCCTGCCCCATCAAGACTAATACTCCTATTACAAGTAGGGACTATGTTATTGTCAATGACTTGTTTTTTGTGGAATACATAGTGAGACACTGGTGAATCGATAAAGCTTTGATCCTAGTCATGTGATCTGGGTCCCTGGTAAACATGTTTGTTGATTGAATGATTCGTCTTAACGGTGTTTTGGAACCTAAAATGGGGTTCCTTCATCAGCCACTCTCTTGTTAGCTCTCATTTGGTATACCAAAGAGAGCTTATCTTATTAGGTGAATCAGTTCATTTGCATCTCATTTACATGTCATTTGCGTGTATGTATGTACGTATGTCTGTCTGTCTGTCTATCTGTCTGTTAGTACGTCCAGATCAAAAACTCTGCAGCAGCTGCCGTCTAAGTATTTGGTATAAAGGTGCACCCAGGGGTGGAGATGTGAATTGGTTCAAATGAACATGTCAGTGTCAAAACTATGCAAATGGGGGAAAAAAGAAAAATCCTACAAACTGCTAAAACTCAGTAACCGTTGGTTAGATTTGGATGAAACTGGGTATGTAGGTTCCTTTAGGTATTCTAAATTAGGTGTGTACTACCGTGTATGAAATTTGCGTGTTCGTATTTTTGGGGTATTTTTTTTCAGTTTTAGTCAATAAATCTTCTCCTCTCAAACAACTTGTCCGATTGCTTTGAAAGTTGGTATCCATATTCCTCTGAATGACCTCAGTCAAGTTTGTAAAATTGTAGTAAATATTTTGCATTTGTAATTTTTGGTAATTTTCTCAATTTTGGTCATTTTTTTTTTCTCCAAAAACTACCCATTTGATGCCTTTGATATTCCGTACACAGGTTCATAAGGTTATGAAATTTGCAATGTTTTACTTTTTGGGCAATTTTTGTCACTTTTGGTCAAAAAAAGTATTTCTCAAAAACTACTCATTTGATAGCTTTGATGTCTGGTATACATATTTCTATGGTTATCATGATATGATACATTGAAATCAGGAGGAAATCTGCATTTTTGTATTTTGGGGCAATTTTTGCCATTTTGGTCAAAAAATGTTTTTCTCTCAACGTTCTTGTTGGATTGCTTTGAAGCTTGATACTCTTGACCCTAGGGTTGATTTCTTAAATTTGTTGTGAAATTTTCATTTTTTTATTTTTGGCATTTTGGGCAATTCTTTTTTTTGGGGGGGGGGTGTCAAAAAATAATTTTCTTTGAAGTAAATGTTCTGATTGCTTTAAAACTCGTTTTGAATGTATCTAGAGGCAACCTTGGTTGAGTATCTTAAAGTTTTTGGTGAAAGTTTTTTTCCCATGTTTGGTCAAAAATCACTTCCTCTGAAACTTTGAATGCATGTTGCCAGGGGTGACCTTAGTTAAGTATACACACTGTCGCCTTCTACATCAAATCAAACATGAGCCAAGTGTCATTGATGCTATGTTTTCCATTTTTGATCAAAAAATCTCTTTCTCTAAACACTACTCGTCTCATAACTCTGGCTGATTTGTTCTGAAGGATAATCTTACTGTGATGTTCAAATTATAATAATATTTTCAATTCTGTATTGGCGATAATACAGCTTTTTGACATTTTTTGAAATGTGCTATCAAAGGTATCCATCTTCATCAACATATGTGTCACAAAAGGTTATTCTCTACATAGCACAGCAGGACTGTATTGGCCGTTAGGTAATGTGCTTTCATATTTGTGAAATTTATATACCCTTTATCTCATTTTCCGGTTATTAAGAGTAGTTATTTTACTTTATAGAGAAAAACTGTTCTTATGCTTCATTAACTCTCCTGTTAAAATTTGCGTACAGTCAAATATTTTTTTTCGATAAATAATGCTTAATATCTATTTGTATGTGTGTATAAGATTGAGTTTATAAGTCAGAGTTATATGTAGGATTATTCTACATTTCTACTGATTTATCAAACATTTTGTATGGTATTGAAAAATATATGACTCCTAAATGTCCGTAAAGGTGTCCACAGAAAGTCCGCTTGATTATTTGCTCCTACTGCTTTGTTCAGCTTCTTTTAAGGTAAATAAAAGAATGTGATGACTTGAAAAATGTAACATGCCAGCTGTGAAGTATCAGGTATAAAGGACTATAGTACACTTCCTTGGATTTTTGTCAACTTTTAGTTTGTTTTGAATAAGGAAATCAGTTTGACTCCAAAAGTGTCCTTTTGACTTCAAAGTGGTCCCACGAAATTCGAATGATTGTACACTCTGTATGCTTTATCAAACTTCTTTTTTGTAATTGAAGAAATGTTCTAACTTGAAAAATGCAACATGCGACCTGTGAAGTATCAGGTATTAATAGGACTATAGTACACTTCCTTGATTTTTGTCAACTTTAAGTATTGAGTAAAGAGAAACAGTTTGACTCCAAAAGTGTCCATTTGACTTCAAAGTTGTCCCGAGAAATTCCAATGATTGTACACTGTCTTTGCTAAATTCAACATAGTTTATGTTATAGAAAGAATGGGTCGACTTGAAAAATGTAACATGCGATCTGTGAAGTATCAGGTATTAATAGGACTATAGTACACTTCCTTCGGTTTTTGTAAACTTTTAGTATTGAATAAAGAAAATCAGTTTGACTCCAAATGTGTCCTTATGACCTCAAAGTGATCCCCGAAGACTTTGGATGATATTAGGCTCTCTGCACTGTTTTCATCATCGTTTATGTTATTGAAAGAATGTGTTGACTAGAAAAATGTAACATGCGACCTGTGAAGTATCAGGTATTAATAGGACTTTTGTACACTTCCTTTTTGTCAAACATTTATTATTGAATAAAGGATATCAGTCTGACTCCAAAAGTGTCCTTTTGACTTCCAAGTGGTCCCGAATACTTGGGATGATTTTACGCTCTCTCTTTATGTCTTGAACATCGTTTATGTTATTAAAAGAATGTGTTGACTTAAAAATGTTACATGAGACCTGTGAAGTATCGGGTATTAATTTGACTAAAGTACACTTCCTTTTTTGTCAAACATTTAGTATTGAATAAAGAAAATCAATTTGACTCCTAAAGTGTCGTTTTATCTTCAAAGTGGTCCCGAAAACTTGGGATGATTTTACGCTCTCTCTTCCTGTATTCAACATTGTTAGTCCTTTGGGCCTTTGGCCCAAAGTACTAATGTGATGACGCGGTCTCTGTTGTAGCATACAGTGGGCCGTATGCTGTGGACGCAGGTATCTCAGAAACGCTTTCAGTAACTTTTTCTGAAATTTGGTCTGGTGGTCACTTGGGCATGTATCTCAAACGGTCTTTTTTCTTTTTTTGATTGAATCATTTTAAAGTCACTTTTTTAGCTTTTTTCTGAAACCACTATTTTCAATTTTTCCTCAAAACCACTGATTTGATTATTGTGATATTTGGCATGGGTGTTCGTATAGTTGCAATGCCGTCAGAAATGTTCAAAATTTGGTGATACATGCCTTGTATTATTTTTAAACAATATTTTATCCATTTTTATTTTATATTTACTTGTTTTGCCTCGCTTTCGTTAAAGCTACCGTCTGCGCATGCGCACAACTCTAGGACAATTTTGAGTTGAAGAATCGAATCGGACGCCATCTTGTTTCTCGTTCTGGGTACATTTTTTACGTTTCACATCGTTTCACTGTGTATTTCAACATATCTATTGTTATGAAGTTGACAGTGATGCACTTTTGCGGCTGTCGTGTACTTTTTGGTACGAAAGGGGCTTTTGATCGACTGAAGAATGATGGCATCCGTAGGCGATAAACATCGTACCGGCAGGCATATCAGTTCTACTGAGGAAGCAATCCACTGCCCGTATAGGTCAGGGGCTCACTTAGGGGAGAACCACATGATTTCCGGGGGGGGTATGGAGGATTTTGAGAAAAAAAATGTCCCCAGGTGAAATAAAAGAAAAAAATTAAGCCTGTAATGGCTTGAGAAAAAAAATTCTCATAACAGACAGAAATAAAAAAGGAATTGTCACAATGCAGTTGAAATGAGCAACATTTTGGAAACTTCATCCTCATGTATTCTTTGCTTGCATGCTGCCATAGGCAGCGCAAATGTTTTTACCACAAGCAATTCTTATGTGTTTTTTTTTTCCAGTGCTTACGATATAAGCATTTACTACTTTACACCTCAGTGCACTCGATGTTCCCTTCCCTTTTGTGACCCAAGAAATCATATTTCAGGATTTCTGTTGCAATATCTCAATATCTATATGGGACTATTTGACTTCTGTAAATTGTGAAAATTTAAAACACACGACAGGAGTCAATAAACTAGTGTTAAAACCAATACATTATTCTCTCAATATAAATATGTTAGAAAGATTACAAGTTGACAATGAAAAATTGAGGAACAACAAATATAAAGAAATACAATGTGTGAGCCTTGTTTCTCTGACCACAAAAGATAACATCCCCCCCCCCCGAGAACTTAAAAGGAATTGACTATTTTAAAGAAAAGCAGGTATAGTAATGATCACAGTTGATTTGCCAAAAAAGTGTTCTACAATTGAAAGTTGTATATATACTAGACTTTCCATTTTGTTTTCATTTGTTGGAATGTAAAATGAATACATAAAACCATCCTGTGATATGTGAAACAGTGGCTTAAATTTGAAAATTCACTGCTACTCCATTTGAAAAAAAAATTGATGCAGGTCTGACAGTAGAAATAAAAAAATGCTGTCTCTCTGACCAAAAAAAGTTTCCCATACCCACTTCCTGCATACCCCCCGAAATCAAATGGGTCTCCCCTTAATATGCGCATGCGCATATAAAAGTTAGCCTTGTTTTGCAAGGACTTACGCCATCTCGTTTCTCGCGTCTGGTGCGAATCTTGACGTTTTTTGGGGTTTTTAGCGTGTATTTATGATGTTTTGTAAATATGGAGTTCACAGTGATGGTACTTTGTTCTGTCATGTATTTTTTGGCACGAAACGCTCCTTCGATAGACTGAAAAATGATGGCCTCCGTACTCGGTACTCCCCAGTACCATTGCTTCAGCGAGGCGATCCCACCGGCGGCCCGTACTAATAGCTGGGTGAGAGCGAGGGAACGCTCTGTCCTTCTACCTCCATGTCATAACAAACTAGCGTCGTTTTATGTTGATGTACTGTCCTTTCGACATAGCGATAACTTTTAGTTTTCTGTTGCTTATTTTGGGTAATTTCGACAGTTGTGCATTGATTTTGACATCATTGTTGACTCCGATCGCTATTACAGTGTGTGCATGCTTTGACCTAGCCCTGCGTACGATGCTGTGTGTTCCGCTACAGCTAATCGCCCCGCTCACCACAGCCCTGCAAAGACCCGTACGTAGGGTGAGCGGGGCGATTAGCTGTAGCGGAACACACAGCATCGTACGCAGGGATGTTGACCGATTTACTAAGGAAGTACGCGCACTTCAGAATCACGGCATAATCCGACATGGTATAAATTGGCATGATCATCAGATCATACATGATCCGAGATTGCACTTCAGCAAGGTCACGATAACTAATGTTGTTTGTTTCACTGTCGTTTAATACCTGTATTTCCACTAAAAGACCATTAGAATTTCATCCTTGCTACTTTGAAATCGTGCACTGGCATGTATGTAGTTGTCAACATCACTATGCTTGAATGTAGTAGACTCTTACTATGAACATATCGACTGTCACTGCATATTGCATATGTGTGGAAGTCACTCCATATCATATCAAAAAATGTAGTATTGCGACGTTTGAGCTGCCAGAAGCCAGAATTTACAGTTTACGAGAAAGTTATCTTACATGTAAAACTCAGTTCTACTGTGAACAAAATGCAAGCTATGTTGTATAACTATCGTGAATAGCATAATATTTTGTACCTATCACCGTGTCAGAAAATCAGAAGGAAACAACCAATCAGACAAACTGTGGTCAGGATGATACTGTCCAATTTTAATATTTGTCTCTCGGCACACACCAGATACTCATAACTGTAAAACAACATTTCCATATAATTGTATATTCAGTTTTTATATTTAATTTGCTTTTCACCATATTGTATGTCCTTCCCTGCACTACATAATTCAAAATTAAATATTGTCTTTGGCCTATACATACTTGAGGGGTAAACTTATTTAGTCTCACACATTAAAGATGCACTGTTGACCTACAGAGTCCAAACTTTTTATCATTGTATTGTAGATAGGTGTACACTCCAAATACTAAGTACAAGTGTGGTGAGTGTAACAAGCAAATGTTTTTTAGTCAATGGCCCAAATTTATTTTCTATATGATGGACAATAAATACATGTGTAATCAATGCCAACAGTCCAGTTTAAGTAATTTGGTTTAGTTTAGCCATTGGCTAAATTTTCTCCCCTTCTGTATTATATAAGTTCACCGTTTCCTGTTTTAGATATTGTTGATCCTATTGAGTCCCATCTCTAATTCTTAATTCACTTTCATATCAGGGTTGTTGATACTTAGAATCCACACTTGAACTTATGCTGGAGCAGTAACCAACCAGTTCAAATAACTTTCATTTATGTCCAAACAATTTGACTGTTTGCCAAATTTCACATTTATAGTAAATAATAAACAGTAAGGAGGTACAAAGGACGTCGGTGCCCCCGGGCCCCATGTTTATGTTATTAAAAGAATGTGTTGACTTAAAAATGTAACATGCGACCTGTGAAGTATCAGGTATTAATAGGACTATAGTACACTTCCTTCGATTTTTGTCAACTTTTAGTATTGAATAAAGAAAATCAATTTGACTCCAAAAGTGTCCCTTTGACTTCAAAATGGTCCCCGAAGACTTAGGATGATTTTACGCTCTCTGTGCTGTTTTCATCATCGTTTATGTTATTGAAATAATGTGTTGACTTGAAAAATGTAACTTGCGACCCGTGAAGAATCAGGTATTAATAGGACTATAGTACACCTCTTTTGATTTTTGTCAACTTTTAATATTGAATGAAGCAAATCAGTTTGACTCCAAAAGTGTCCTTTTGACTTCAAAGTGGTCCCCGAAAACTTGGGATGATTTTACGCTCTCTCTTCCTGTATTCAACATCGTTTATGTTATTAAAAGAATGTGTTGACTTAAAAATGTAACATAAGACCTGTGAACTATCGGGTATTAATAGGAGTATAGTAAACTTACCTTTTTTGTCAAACATTTAGTATTGAATAAAGAAAATCAGTTTGACTCCAAAAGTGTCCTTTTGACTTCAAAGTGGTCCCCAAAATCTCGGGATAATTTTACGCTCTCTCTGCTGTATTAATCATCGTTTATGTTATTGAAAGAATGTGTTGACTTGAAAAATGTAACATGCGACCTGTGAAGTATCAGGTATTAATAGGACTATAGTACACTTCCTTCGATTTTTGTCTACTTTAAGTATTGAATAAAGAAAATCAGTTTGACTCCAAAAGTGTCCTCTTGACAACAAAGTGGTCCCGAAGGCTTAGGATGATTTTACGCTTTCGAATTCTCTGATGTATTAATCATCGTTTATATTATTAAAAGAAATTGTTGACTTGAAAATGTAACATGCGACCCGTAAAGAATCGGGTATTAATAGGACTATAGTACACCTCTTTTGATTTTCGTCAACTTTTAATATTGAATAAAGCAAATCCGTTTGACTCCAGAAGTGTCCTTTTGACTTCAAAGTGGTCCCCGAAAATTTTGGATGATTTTTCGCTCTCTATTCCTGTATTCAACATCGTTTATGTTATTAAAAGGAATGTGTTGACTTAAAAATGTAACATAAGACCTGTGAACTATCGGTTATTAATAATGATTTTATTTGCGTTCCAGGCCTCCGGCCCAAATGCAAAGGGGGTAACATTACTTGTATGTTGAGTTTGAACACAAAAAATGGTATATCTTACGTATCAAAGTGGTAATAAATAAATGCAGCATGACTTAACGATGTACTGAAAGGACAGTCTTCATTCTGAGGTTAAATGCTTTATATACAAAAATACACATCTGAATGATCAGTTTTGAATCAGTCGACTGTAAAAGATTGGTAAATTTACAGAAGTTTGGTTCAGTTATTACATGTTGAGGTAAGTAGTGTTTTCGAAGATCGACATAAAGGAACAAATTAACAAGAAATGGTACTCATCTTCTATGTCACCCTGATTACACAGTGTACATATTCTAGCTAATGTATCAATGTTGTTTCTTCGCCCTTCCTCAATAGCTAGCGGGAGTGCAGAACAGCAAAAACAGGCAAAGGTTTTAATTAACTTTCAGTTACAATTCAATGAAATAAATTTTTCTGGCCCAAGTAGGGTTTTGAACTGGGTGTAAGTACATAACTTTGGTTTTGTCATAATTTTAGTTTTCCACTGTTGTTTTAATATATCTGATACTCTAAGCATTAAATTTGCCAGAAAAACAGATTTATTGCCTATTTCTTGTGATATCCAAGCATGGCCAAAACCATACGAAAATAAAATATTTTTAATGGACATCGCCCATGTATGTCTGCCCATGCTATCAAGATTAAAAAGCATCTTATAAGCCTGTCTTGAGAGACGATCTGATGACATTTCTAAAAGCTTAATCCAGTAACTTGTACAACGTTCTAGAGTATGATAAAAAATTGGAAGGCGACCGCATTCTCCAATTTCAACTCCAATGCAAGCGTTAGTTTGGTAAGCCAAGAAATTTACGACACCATTTCCTATGAATTTTTTCTAAAGCGTCAAAGTACTGAAAGCCCATAATTTCTTAGCCATAACACATTATTGGTAGGATCATAGTGTCAAAAAGTTTAAAATGGCACTCGAATGGAAAGAACTCGAGCCTCCACCTAGCAGTTGACAGCAAAGTAAGTGCTTTGTTTGCTTGAGATGCTAAGTTATGAACGGCTTTGGACCATGTGTTTCTCGAAGAAAGCAGCAAACCAAGATACTTGTAATATGAGACAACACTGACGGGTATACTGCCAAAATGCCAGGTTTCGGAACGAGCTCTATGACCTCCCTTTCGGAAAATCATTATTTTTGTTTTCTCTAAATGAACCTTCATATGCCATTTTAAACAGAAATTGTATAAGATGTCGATAAGATTTTGGAGTTGACAAACTGAATCAGCAAATATAACAATATCATCTGCATAGAGTAATGCAAAAAGGTCATACATTTCTTGCGTAAGTTGTATCCCCATCTGTCCGGATGCTATCAACATTGAGTTTAATTCTTCTATGAAAAAGCTGAACAGTATAGGACTCAGAATGCATCCTTGTCGCACTCCCGTTGGACAATGGAAATATTCAGACATAATGTCCCTAGATCTGACACATGCCTTTACGTTACTGTACATTGAGAACAAAATGTTATACATTTTACCCTTAACTCCAAGGCAAAATAACTTATACATTAAAAGAGAATGGTTTACTTTGTCGAGCTCTTTGGGAAAATCAACAAAAATACAATAAATTTTCCTACGTCTAACAGTATTTTTGGATTATGGCATGGAGAGTGAAAATATTATCTATAGTGCAGTGTGTTTTCCTGAAACCAGCTTGACAATCAGAAACAACATTAACTACGTCAGACCACCTGGACAATCTTTCATTTAGTATGGAGATTTTCTTACTATACTCCTATCAATACCCGATAGAAAATCTTTACTATCGGATATTAATAGGAGTATAGTAACTTACCTTTTTGTCTAACATTTAGTATTGAATAAAGAAAATCAGTTTGACTCCAAAAGTGTCATTTTGACCTCGAAGTGGTCCCCAAAATATCGGGATAATTTTACGCTCTCTCTGCTGTATTAATCATCGTTTATGTTATTGAAAGAATGTGTTGACTTGAAAAATTGACATGCGACCTGTGAAGTATCAGGTATTAATAGGACTTTTGTACACTTCCTTTGAACTTTTAGTATTGGATCTTCACAATGACTTTGACTCCAAAACTGTCCTTTTGACTTCAAAGTGGTCCCTGAAGACTTGGGATGATTTTACGCTTTCTCTGCTGTATTCATCATCGTTTATGATTGAAAGAATGTGTTGACTTGAAAATGAACATGCGACCTTCGAAGTATCAGGTATTAATAAGAGAAGAGTACACTCTCGTTTTTGTCCAACTTTTAGTATTGAAAAAAGAAAATCAGTACGACTTCAAATTGTCCTCTTGACTTCAAAGGTGTCCCCTTGAAAATTTGGATAATTTTACGCTCTGTCTGCTGTATTCAACTTTTTAGGTAATGTATTACTTCAATCGCATGACTTTATATGGTACATAATGGATTTTTTTTTAAATATAAAGAAAAATACCCACTCTTAAAATGATGTGCCTCGAGTCCTGTTCATATGTATTTCATATCTGTGCATTCGTAGCCTAATGCTGAGGCGTGTAGATCGCATTCGAGTCAAGGGATATCGCTTTAGAACCTCTGTTAATCTGTCCATGGACCTTTTACGTAGTTTACTACGACACCAGTCAGTTTTTTTAATTTACTTCGCAAAATAATGAAATAGCTTAGTCTTTGAATAAATGAATATGTACCTACTTTATCTCTGACTACCTATGACTCATCTCCTTCTTCCGTTAATCATGTCGAATGTGGCAACATCTAATTTCAGCCGTCGACTGTTTCTGCTCGGTTCTGAACTTTTGACAGATCAAAATAATTCAATACGTTTTACGCGAGAGGGGAAACGTTGCAGAGTTCGTGGACGTCGGCTCACGGGAAAATGGTTGAAAATACATGTTCATATTATCGAGGTAGCTAGCAGAAGTAGACAATGGGTCGTGAACCGACCAGTGTTACAGTACCGGTCGAAGTAAACTACCAAAAATGTCTATGGGCTGGCTTTTGGCGATGAATTTTTGACCCGCAAGTGCGATTGATACGCCACAGCACTGCTGAAAATTGTAATTCATATCCGTTTATGTATTTAAGAGCAGCGATTAGAATGACTTTCAAATGTCGATATGACTTGAAATGAGTCATTTTATAGATAAGTCATGATTGATATAGACACTAGCCCTCCCAATTGTTAATTCTATGCTCCGCCCTTATTTTGTTTATTTTTTCCCAACTTTAGGTAATACTAAAATAGCTGCTGATATTTTATCAGAAACGTCCATGTGACAACAAATGCGTCCATTATGCGGTCGTGTCGTCAGACTTGAGTTTGACCCCCTATCTTACCGGACATTTAGGATGGGAACAACTTTGGGGGCGACTCGCAGCGATTTCCAAGCTGTTATCCAATTGGGTGGCTGAATCTTACCAATATAATGAAAAACAATACAAATAGACTCCCTAAGTGGCTGTGAATAGTGACAATCGACCAATCAGATATAACCTTGCAAACACGCTGCGAGTCAGCCCCAACTTTGAAGTCGGGGACCACTTAGAGGTCTTAACCGACGTCCGATAAAGGTTGTTCCTTCCGGTGGAGATTTATGTATTTTCGGTAGAAGATACCAACGTGGTGTGCAAATGTGCTTGGTTTTGGTATTGAGGAAGCTGAACGTCGCCTCGTCAATGATTTTCATGTCCCACATGTTTTTGACAATGTCTTACACCGTTTCAACCGTACGGTTTATCTCGTCCTGTGTTGCTTTCCAGTGGTAGTTAGTGTTTAGTAACTGCCTATTACTTTCTTTAATGTAATCTGTCGTATTCACAATTGCTATCCCTCTCCCTTTATCAAAGCGCTTTACTGTGATTTGTTTGTTTTTGGACAGATTGTTCAGTGCAGTTTTCTCAGCTCTTGTTATGTTAATTTTGATAGTGGTTCTGTAAGGAATTTCCGCTATCTCAATTTTAGTTGCTTCGAGATAGTTCTCCAGTTTGTGATTATATATAGAAAAATGAGTGCAACTTTACACATCGTTTTCTACCTTTGATAGTGATGCGGTATATCGACTCGATCAATGTGGTTTAATGATATGGAGAAACATAGCGAGACAACGGTGAATCGATAGTGCCTTGTCCCTGGTCATGTGATCCGGGTTCCCGGGAAAGAACTGGTTATGTGTTGGAGTGATTCATCTTAACGGTGTTTCGGAACCAGAGTGCAGTTCCTTCATCAGTCACGAGGATAAACGGTCCGACCAACAAACTACTCAAAGCTCAGACCACAACATATCCATACTAGCATCTCTATTTGATGAACTATCGCTTCTATCAAATTAACATGTGGGATAACAAAACAATTCGAGCGACTGATGAAGGAACCGCACTCTGGTTCTGAACACCGTTAAGATGGATCACTCCAACACATAACCGGTTCTTTCCCGGGGACCCAGATCACATGACCAGGGTCAAAGGACTATCGATTCACCATTGTCTCGCCATGTTTCTCCATATCATTAAACCACATTGATAGGTTCAATATACCGCATCACTATCAAAGGCAGAAAACGATGTGTAAAGTTGCTCTCATTTTCCTATATATTCGTAATGTAAATATACTCAAACCGGTAATCACATCCTACCTTGCTACAAATAGAACAAGCTCAAAGTCTCATCAAACCAATCTGAGACGAGCACAGATAGCGATGTCTCCGTACCTACGGCCTGCTCGCTAAAACTGAGCACATAAGGGAGGACTCTATCAACACAGGAGAGTGAACTGAATATCACTGCAGCTGAGCTTACTTCTGGGATCAACCCCAGAGTCGTTTCTAACGACACTCCTCATGGTCTGCATCTCTCCTTCTTACAAAATCATAGCTCGTTATATAACCTTGACCAGCATGAGAAGGAGTAAGCATTCCGTAGATATCCGAAACGACAAGCGAAAAGTCCGGTAAGTTAATTCAAACACACTTTGCCCATATCGCTCAAACAGTTAAAAGGTTTCACGATAGCGGTTTTAACAACGGGGAAACTGATTTTTTTTTTATTTTGTCTCCATTTTATGCCACTTTATCGTATAAAACCAAGATGCAATCTGTCATCGAATTGGTACTACAATCAACCAAACTGAAAAGATTGCTGAGCAATACAGGAAACATCATCTGGCAAAGAAAATCAAAACTGAGAAAGCTGCCATATAAGTAATCAAAGTTGGCGGCATGAATTAAATAAAC
Organism: Ptychodera flava; assembly: GCF_041260155.1. Taxonomy (NCBI): domain Eukaryota; kingdom Metazoa; phylum Hemichordata; class Enteropneusta; family Ptychoderidae; genus Ptychodera; species Ptychodera flava. The sequence continues at coordinate 18,003,164 of NC_091929.1, read as the reverse complement.
CAATGCTCTCCTCAGACCAAAACCGATTTCAAAGGCCGTTTAAAGCAAATATTGTTAACAAAACCATGAAACATGGAAATGGCTAAACAGAGAGAAACAAGATTTATTTCTCGAAACAGCCCTTCACAATATGCTTTTCAAACACTGGAAAGCAGGCGTCAATATCGACCCGAAATCTATTACAAAACCCATGAAAAATTGACACAAAACCAAAAGTTCGGATAATCGATTTAAATGCCTAAAACAAACTAATCGTTGGCAGATTAGTACAACATTTACTGTTAACATAACGAGCACTAGCAACGCTCAAAATATGCCCTAAAACAAAAATCCTTATAAGCGTCCAGAAACTCCGGTCGATGCTGGGTCATGTTAATTATAATATGACACCACACACTGGATCGCTCACTATAGAGTCAGTCAATAGTGGCTAACTCTCTCAATAACGAATCTGGCTTCTCCTCTTCGAGGACGAAGATGACTTTATAACACAACCAAGCGGAGGGGATACAAAACAAGAGAGCGACTGATGAAGGAACCCCAGTTTTGGTTCCGAAACACCGTTAAGACGAATCACTCAATCAACAAACCGGTTTACCGGGGACCCAGATCACATGACTAGTGTCAAAGCACTATCGATTCACTAGTGTCTCATTATGTATTCCACACAAAATAAATGCAATGATCCTTTTATTCAGCATATCGTAATACTAAAACCATCTTGGTAGAGCCGATGTGTGGAGTTGCCCTCATGCTCTCATTATATATATATATATATAATAATATATATATATATATATATATATATGTATATATATGTATATATATGTATATATATGTTATATATATATATTATATATATATATATAATATATATATATATATATTATACTATATAATATTTATTGAGAAATTGGTGTCCCCCGTGCGGTACTTTCAAAGGGTTCATTATAGGTGAACTTCTCCGATATGCTCGCACATGCAAAAACAACATGGACTTCATTGAAAAGGTCAACTTTCCCACACGCAAACTTCAACAACGAGATTATAGAAAAAAGATATATCTCGTATAAAAAGATGTTAATCTCACCAACCGTCAACGATGCCTCACCGATAAAGATAAGGGGAATGACTTAAGAACAAAACTGGTTTACACAACGACCTTCAGTCCATTCATCAAAACCAGGCAAATCAAACAATGTCTAACAAAAAATTGGAAAATAATAGAAGCCGATCAAACACTGGCCAAAGTTTTTCCAGAAAAACCTATCATAGCATACAAAAGAAATAAAAACATAAAAAGACATCCTCGTTCAGGCAAAAATCAAGCACGAGGATAAAAATAAACACGAACGGTCCGACCAACAAACCACTCAAAGCTCAGACCACAACATATCCATACTAGCATCTCTATTTGATGAACAATCGCTACTATCAAATTAACATTTGGGATAACAAAACAATTCGAGCGACTGATGGAGAAACCGCACTCTGGTTCGGAAACACCGTTAAGATGGATCACTCCAACACATAACAAGTTCTTTAACGGGGACCCAGATCACATGACCAGGATCAAAGCACTATCGATTCACCGGTGTCTCGCCATGTTTCTCCATATCATTAAACCAAATTGATCGATTCAATATATCGCATCACTATCAAAGGCAGAAAACGATGTGTAAAGTTGCTCTCATTTTTCTATATAAGCAAATAAAGTGTGATCGATAGGGGGACCAGTGACAGAGAACACGAGGATAAAAGTTTGAATTGATATGATTGAATTGCCAAGGCAATCTTTCAACCCAAACCCTATAAACATATGGTGGTAATTCAAACGATGGTTTTTACCCGCGGTTTATTCACATTCACTTCACTTACTGTTTCAATATTTAGCGCACGTCCATATGCAAAAGATGTTTGTTTGGTTTATGTAGAATGCGCCATGCTTGCAGATATTTGGACTCTCAATTTTTTTATTATCCTTAACTGATCTACCGCTTCTAGGGGCTCTTTTTAAATTGCTTGGAGGAAGGAATATTTTCACCTTCTTAGTTTTTCAAAAAAAGAAAATTATATTTTTCCAAATAAAGTTAACATTGTGGTGGCGGTCATTTTGAATTTCAAATGCCGCTAGATTTTCATTTTTTATTTGGTAAGAAAATGGTTGAAAATTTCATGAACGTTCGAGAAATAGATTAAGTCTTTCACTTTTGAGACGCATAATATGTAGTGACTCCAGTTGTATTTCTGTTCATACGTTCAATGTAAGAGCACTTCTCGCCACGGATATCCGTGGCGAGGTTGACCTTTGACCCGCATTGCGATCCCCGCTACCCCGCCAACATATAGCTGCGTTTCCACAGCTACAACGAGACGTAAAGTTTCTAGACGAAGTAATGCTTGTTGGTTTAATGCTGTTCGTGACAAATTCAGGCAGCCGAGCAGAGAGACAATGGCTGAAAACTGGACTTACAATCCACAAACAAATATATAACCATGCGAAGAGAGCTGTCACAAAACGTGTTCACTCAGCAAAAACCACTTATTTCTGTAATAAGGTTAGTGAGAGTCGTACATCGAAACAACTGTTCGGCATCACACATAAATTACTTGGATCCAAAAAAACCTCCCCTACACCAACAATATTCCTGCAGTAGAACTTCCACAGCGTTTTCTGAACTTTTTTCAAGAAAAAGTTGAGACAATCAGAGCCAGTCTTGATTGTCAAAATATCTCCCAGCCTTTGAGCTCAGAAAGTTGCTTTCGAGGTATGCCTCTCTGTAACTTTAATCTTGTAAATGATGATATTGTAAGAATGCTATTCTAAGTTCCACTGCAAAGACATGCGACCTAGACGCAATGCCGACCGATTTGTTGATAGAATGCTTAGACACCGTGTTACCATACATCACACGGGTTATCAATCATTCCCTTGCATCGGGCACATTCCCTACTAGTTTCAAAACTGCTCTTGTTAAACCACTGCTGAAGAAACAATCTCTTGACCCAAATCAACTAAAAAACTACCGACCCGTCTCAAACCTTCCTTTTTTGTCTAAAATACTTGAAAGAATTATTCTATCACAATTAAGTGTTCATCTTACTTCCCTTCAGTCTACATACGAACCACACCACAGTACTGAAACTGCTCTATTGAAAATAGTCAATGACATTCTGACCTCCTTGGACTCTGGCAAAATTACCATTCTCACTCTCTTAGATCTATCTGCTGCATTCGATACTATCGATCATGGCATCCTCCTCCACCGTCTTGAACATACTTTTGGCATCTCCGGAACTGCTCTCTCCTGGTTTCAATCTTACCTCTCAGGCAGAACTCAAACTGTAACTATCAATGGCGTACGATCAACAACATCATCTATCTCTTTTGGTGTCCCGCAAGGCTCAGTTCTTGGCCCCGTCCTATTTGTCTTGTACACTGACCCTCTTTTTAGTCTCGTCAGAAAATACTAATTAAATCACCACGCCCTTGCCGATGACAATCAATTATACAAGGAAATCACAATCGATCAAATAAAATCAACTGTTGAATCTGTGCAAAGTTGTATCACTGCCATCAAGCAGTGGATGACATCCAATAAACTTCAGTTGAATGACAGTAAAACAGAGGCAATACTTATATCTTCACCCAGACAAGCTACCAAATCATCTCTCCCTCCATCCATAATTCTGGGCGATTATGATATAATCTTCGCCCCCAGTGTCAAAAACTTCGGAGTCGCACTCGACTCTAACATGAATATGTGTGAACATGTGCAAAATATTTGCAAAGCTGCATACATTCAAATTAGACAAATTAGCTCTATTCGTCACTTTTCTCTTCCTACAGGCTACTCAAACGTTGGTCTCTGCACTTGTTCTGTCTCGTTTAGATTGTTGCAATTGTCTGCTCTCTGGTTGCCCTAAACAGCTTATAGACAAGTTGCAAAGACTACAACTGCTGCCGCTCGTCTCGTCTGTAATGCTAAAAATTACGATCATGTCCAACCCCTTTTGCAAGAATTACACTGGCTGCCTATTAGTTCTCGTATCCACTACAGAGTTGTATCTACTTGCTTCAATTCAGTTACGGGTACAGGACCGCAATATCTCTCTGAACTTCTACATCAATACACTCCAAATCAACTCCGTTCTTCCTCAGATTCTCGACTTCTCAGTATTCCAAGAGTTTCCACAAAGACTTTTGGCGAGAGATCTTTCTCTTACATTGGCCCTGCATTATGGAACAAACTCCCTTCTGACCTTCGCCACTCCAGCTCTACCCTTTCTTTCCGCCGTTCCCTTAGGACTTATCTCTTTAAACAGTAGTTTAAACTTTTTTTCGTTTACCTTGTCTCCAGTCCCGGTGGTTCATTCATTTCTCCTGTAATATTTTATTTTTGTTACTATTGCGCCTAGAGCTCTGTTCAGAGATTAGGCGCATTACAAATGTTCTTTATTATTAATATTATCAGCTAATTTACATAATAGCGGTATCAATGTTATGTTAGAGACAAATTACAGAGGGGAGGGCTGGTGTTTTTGGAGGGACGGTCGCAATTTATCACCCAAAAATGTTTGAAGAGATATGTTATTTGGGAGAGTCATAAGGGAGGGTCACGATATTTTTGTGCAACTATAGGAAGGCAAGATGTGCTGATATAGTGCTTCATCCAAAATTATCAAATTATAATACATAGAGTCTATCAGGCAAATTATTGACGATTTTCCCCCACAAAACATGCTATATCTGTTTATAATATGTGTTTGCTAATGTATTTAAATGTACTTTGCTTGAATTGGGAAGTAAACTGTGCATTTGTGTACAAGAAATTGACTTCTGAATTTTATCTAAAAAGTTAGTTTACTTATCCATGGTGTCAATGATGAAGCTTTGAATAGTTTTTTTCCGATACAAAAATAGGTAAATCTTTGCATTTGTGTACTCTTGATTATTGATATTAATGTTCTTGATTATACTAGAGTGGTTTCAAGTCTATGGTTGTGTAAGAAATTTGATTTCGAATTTTACCGAAATGTCAATTCACTATGCATAGCGGCCTATGATGAAACTATGAATAATTTTCTTACGGTACAAAATTAGATAATTCTGTGCACTTATGTTTGCTTGATTATTTACATTATTGTTCGTGATTATACTAGAGTGGTTATAAGTCAATGGTTGTGCAAGAAATTTGATTTCGGAATTTCACCGAAATGTTGATTCACTATGCATGGCCGTCTCTGATTAAACAATAACTATTTTTTTCCCAATACAAAACTAGGTTAATCTGTGCATGTATGTGCCCTTGATTAATTATATTTTAATGTTTTTATAAATCCATGGTTGTTCAAGAACTTTGATTTTGGGATTTCACCGAAAAGTTGATTCACTATGCATGTAGTCGAATGGCAACCCTCGGCCGTCATGTAATAAGGAAAAAAAATCATAATTTGACGATATGGCCGACAGCTTCCACAGTATACCAGCATGCTTTTCGGTTCTTACAGAGTTACACAAAGTCCAATGGCAACCTTCAGCAGCCGCGAGCCGCTGCCTCTCAAGAAAAATCGGGGAAAATCAGAATGTAGCGATGGCCGAGAGCTGCCAAAAAAATGTGTGTGTTATCATTTTCTAAGCCCGTCATTTTTCATTTCAGGGTAGGAATATTTCTACATGTAAGTAAATGTGCAGATACAGTAGGGAACAAGGATAATAAATCGCCGATGCGTACTGAAGGTTGGGTACGAATTGCAGCGTCCGCTCTTCGCTAGCGGCATGAACTGGGCCGGCCCGGCGCAAACCAAACGCCCAGATCGTACTTTTCGAGCGAGCCTCTCGTGCCTTCGACTCTGGCTCTTAGGCTGTTACCTCAGTCGTTGCGTACTAAGGATCATCCATTATTACATATTCATCGGATCATACATACTGGTTTGAATTGAAACATGTCAGAGATTTTCATCATAGAACAAGGGTAACGATAGCATAGAGCCCAGAAATATTATTAGAAACTTAACCAATACAAGTCAAGTAAGGTTTTGTTCTTCAATTATTATGATACACGGATATAGTCTCTTTGTAGCTGAGGATTTGAAAATCTGGTGACCATCCATGCATCGACAAATAAAATGATGATTTCTAGAAATAACAATGCTTTCAAAATGTTGCCAATTTGAAAAACTGTACTATATGTTCAAAAGACTGATATGTGACCACTTTGTACCATATTCTAAGAAATGTTACAGAAACCTAGGTAGAATGATTACATAATCGAACAGAACTAGGATGCATCTTGTATGTTATATCTGTACTATAATATGGTACAGATATAACATACAATATGAATGTATCTTATGAGTATCTCTTCATTCAAATACTAGTACTCATTCTTTAAACAAAAGCGCCTTCAAGCTGACTCAAAACAAAGCTTAAATTTAAATTTCCATACTGGCACTGAATTAGGCATCAATCTTGTCCCTTCCTGAAATACCATCCAAAAGGCTGTGTTACAATACCAATATCACCATCAGATTCACATTAGCTTTCCAACAATATGATTAAGTAATTACCATTACACACACTGGTAAGCAAGAAAGCTAACCTATCGTTCAACTTCTTTATTTCCTTGTTTTACTTTGTCAACAGATTTTATACAGGAGGAGCAGACAGGAAACTCAGATTGTTTTCATCAGTGAAGACACTGTGACGGTAAATCTTATCAATATCTATTTATACAACAAAACATCTATCTGTCATTAAAAATGATATTTTTTTGGAATATTTATACCATACCATCAGAGTTCCTACAAAGGCTTATTTATGCGCTAGTTATGCGGTGTCTCCAATTTCTCTCGCAGTGAATTTCATGTTTTCCACAAGTTAAGTTTCAGTCATTTTGATTAGTATTAGTTTTCGTAAGAACGAACTTCAAAACTCCTGTAAAAGGTTTGATCTCAGTGCCAATTTTCACTTCTGCATTTTGAGTTTAGTGCTCAATTTGGCACGGTTGCTATCAACACACAGTACTTGTGGGGCACATCGAAATGTATTTTTTTTTGTCCTATGCATGAAAACAGCAAATGTGGCACACTATGTCAACGTTAAGAGAGAAAGTTCTATTCTATAACAAAATCTCATCTCAACCTTGAAATTTCGTTTAATGAACAAGCATTGTAATTTATTTCATACTAGTTTGTAATTCTTTATACTTTAATATCTGTGTATCTTAATCATGCAAATATGGTATGCCGAAAAACTTCTCATCAGGTCAAATCATAGTTTTCTGTGAATTAGTTTTAACCTTTACAGGAGTAGTAAAACATATGTATAGATATTTTCAAAAGGACATTTATACCGTTGGATAAATTGCTACACGCTCTTACAGTTTAAAAGCTTTTGTCTAGTTTGTTTTTAGGTAATGGATGGTCACACAAGTTATGTCAGTGATGTTGTCTTTGAACCAACAGAAGGTCAACAAATCGCCAGTGTCAGTGATGATCCCACTTGCCGAGTCAGGAACTTTGTTTTACTCAAGAGGGCGTCCTTTCCTTTGTACTTACCTGGTATGTCTGTGTGCCAACATCAAGATGAACCGGCCAAGGTAATATTTCACTAAGCCAAAACAAACATTTCTGTATGTATTGGGGTTTGGTATTCTCGATATCAGTGACAAATCTCGAATAAAGTAGTGCTCTTTTGACCTGTATAAAACTGAAGTTTAGCATTCTCAACCTCAATCACAAAACTTGAATGAATGAAGGCAATGGTCGTTTGACCTCTATATTACTGTGGTTTGGTGTTTTCAATAAGGACAGATCTCTCCCTACTTTCATGAAAATGTGACCTGAAACTCACACCAACAACAAGCATAGCAAACAAGCAAGAGTGACCCATTGCAGGAAAAGATTACTGATACACTCATTCTGTTGCTTGAAATACCATTCACTGAATGCTATGCAGTCAGTGTGTGTGTTTTTTTTTAAATCATATATCAGAGTCCTAATGGTAGCTAATGTAGCTGTAAAGAAAGGCACAATCAGATTTTATGATCTCACAACCCACCAACCAATTATGTCACTAGATGCATGTCATGTGACACTTATGTCGGCTGATATCTGCCGTCTCGACCCAGTTCGTATTGTTGTATCGCAAATGGTAATTTGATGATGTGGGATTCCACAAGGTCAAGTTGAGAAGGTCTTCAGTGTTGGATTGGTGTGTATTTTTACAATTTTAAAAAGTTTTAATTCAAGTAAGCTTTTCAAAATTGTGTTCCTGTGTATTACAAAACAATATTTAGTATCTTTTTCGGATATTTTGAATACCTGATGTAAGATGCATGTCATAGTTGCAGAGCATTATTATCAAAAACTTTATCCTGCCACAGGAGAACAGACAAGCTCACAATGAGGGAGGTAGGAATTTCAGATGGTCATGAGTCAGTGAGAATCTGTTTGCCACAACAGGACACAATGAGGTCAAGGTATTCCATCTGGGACACTCACAGGTAATGGAGGCTTTCTACTCAATCAAGCTGTTCAACTCTTTAATTACAAAGCACAGCACTTCAAACAAGTCTATTAGTGTAAACAATGTATAGGTACTAGTATGTGTTTTTTTTGCAACCATCAAATTATTCATGTTTTCTTGACATTTGATTACAGAACATTGCACTTGACAGTGCTTGTGGTTTTAGTCTACAGTATGCTTTATACAGTTCACTTGACATAGGCGAGCGGCGAATCGACTAAAAGGGCCTTATTTTAGGAGTTTAATGTACCCACCTTACATACGGCCACATCATACGTCATTTGAAAGCTTATTATCTCTACTTTAAGAAAATTGACGATGTGGAGCTGCCAAGTAGGGCCATAACCTCCTAATTTGCATAATTCACAAGGGTACCCAATTGCTTATTGATAACTTCTCTAACGATACGTTTAAACTATCGAGTGATATATCAAATGAAAGGCCTTTCCATGTAAAATACAAAATGGATATTCAAAGAGATAATAAAATTGTTTTCACTGAATAATTTTCATGTTTATATGGAAAACAATATTTTCCCCTTTTGAATAACAGTATTTTAAATAATTTAACACATACAGCCACAGCACACAGTTACATCATACATCATTTGAAAGCTTATCATCTCTACTTTGAGAAAATTGACAAATTGGAGCTACCACATCGGGCGATAACCCCCAAATTTGCATAATTCACACGGGTACCAAATTTGCATAAGTGCGATATAAAATTAGAAAGTTCACTGTTAACTACTGTAAACATACTTTAAACAATCGAGTGATATATCAAATGAAAGGTACTTGCATGTAGAATACAACTTTGGTATCCAAAGACATGTTTAATTGATTTCACTGAAATATTTTCATATTCATATTGAAAATTATATTTTCCTCTCTTGAATATCATTTTAAACATTTTAACACATACAGCCACAACATACAGCTACATCATACATTATTTGAAAGCATATTATCTCTTCTTTTTGAAAATGGACAATGTTGAATTGTCAACTATGGCCTAACCCCTCATTTGCATAATTTACAAGGGTATCCAATTTGCATCCATGCAATAACAATTACATATTCATCGTTCAATACACATCGAGAAAGAGATATTTACATTGGTTTCATAGCAATATTTTCATATTTATATTGAAAATAATACTTACCCCTTTTGAATAACAATAATATAAATATTTCATCACATACAGCCACATCATACAGCCACATCATATGTAATTTTAAAGCTTATTATCTCTTATTCAAGAAAACTGACAATGTTGAACTATCAAGTAAGGCCGTATCCCTAAATTTGCATAATTTACACCGGTAAGCAATTTGCATAACTTCAATAAAAAATTAGAAAATTCATTGACTATTCTAAACATGCTTCTATACTATCGAGTGATATTTCAAATGAAAAGTATTTGCATGTAAAAACAAAATTGACATCCAAGAGATATACAAAGTGGTTTTACGGAAATATTTTCATATTGTAGTGAAAAAAGTTATTTTCCGCTTTGGAACAACGGTATTTTAAAATTTAACAGCAGTATCAATGCAACCACATGCATTTTGATGTGCGAAGAGTGCACAGAACACGGAGAACAAAAAACTGAAATGAGGTCTGGAAATGAATATTTTGTTCGTTTAATGTATGATTCAAAACTCATGAATAGCTCTATTTGTCTGCATTATTATCCGATGCCGATGTATAGTTTTTAAAGGTCAGAGAGTGTACCCATTCACTCCTTATGAAAACCTTTTAATGTTACTCAAGTATGCCAACATGTTCTTGTAATGTTGTAACCAAGGCAACAGCACTAATATATATATATATATATATATATATATATATATATATATATATATATATATATATATATATATATATATATATATATATATATATATATATATATATATATATATATATATATATATATATATTATATATATATATTATTAGGTGGCACCTGATCAGTACTGCTTGGGGAACCAAGGCAGTTGACTGTATTGTTTTCAAATCCCCGAAACAGTCGCCTTGGTAAATAACTCACGAAAACCTAGGAAATTTTGATGATGTTTTTTCTTTGCTGTATATTAATTGTTATAAATTAATCCTGCTGATATCATATCTTCATCATTCATATGACACAATCATAGAGAACCCATCATGATCTATTGCTTGCACTTGCATGACGTTACTTTACACCATTGCTGTACTTATTTCCATCCGAGTGAATTTAAACTGTTTAACTACTTCTGACTATATTTTTAACATATATATGGTTAATGATTTGAACGCCGACATTTTTTCCTAAAGATGTGTTGGGAAAATATCACCAATTACTATTAAGTCCAAACATGAAGAAAGATCCCCAACGACACTAGTGTAGTTGTTGAAAAGTAACTCTGTAGCCGAAACAATATGTGAGAGTAAGCTGTAGTCAAAGTTATGGCATAATTCATGATCCAAGTCATTCATGCCGATACAGTGTCATGCATTTCCAGTTCATCTAGTAATTCTATAAATTCATCCTCTTCTTAAACAGTTTTGTCATGAGTAAAAGGGTTGCCACAGTTATAGCTGCCTTGTGCATGGAAGATTAATTTGACAGCGGACACAACTGGTGACATGTAATAAGAGAAAGCAAACTCCACACATCGTTCATATCTTAGGGACTGGTCAGTTTCTTCGGCCTGGGGGGATGGATTATTTTTTGCCGACGTCAAAAAGTGGCTGACCCCCTTATTCCAAATTTTTTAAAAAGGGTGAACCCCCCCTATTCCAAATTCTGAAACAGAGTGACCCCCTCACGCGACAACTGTAATATGTAATAATATAATACTGTAATATATATATATATATATATATATATATATATATATATATATATATATATATATATATATATATATATATATTATATATTATATTTTACATACATTGATATTTTAACTGTCATTCTGTGTTTTAATGAAATTGTTGGCATGTCAGTTGTAAGATAGGAATTTCAAAGTGTCAATCTTAAAGTTTGAATACAGTACATTTGAATGAGCTGTGAATGTATTTCACACTTTCTATGCTTAACCAGATGTCCTGAACTGTTATACAGAAATGAATGTCAATCATTAATATCAAACAAGAAAAATCAGTAAATCAAAAACTTTGATGGGTGTTAAGACTTGCCAGCCATCCAATTAAATCTCCTGAGGAACCATAGAGAGGCATTTTAACCAAATCTGATGTCTGCAGAGTCTGAGATGACCTTTTCTTGTAACATTGATATTTGTGCATGTTGCTTTTTCATACTGAATTCCCAAAGAGAGAACAGAAAAGTATCAGGAATTTGTCATGCTTTTCATATGAAATGCAGATTACATAATACACTTTCACTTAGCAAACATCAAGATATCTCTGGCGTATATCTCTGATTTATCAAAGTATGGCAGCCGAAGGGCGCAGAGAAAAATATGAAACATCCTGATATCTCTGATATATATGTCTGATATATTAAAGTAATGCGCTCGAAGAGCATGCTGAAAAATATTGAACATACATTTATCTCTGAAATATGTATGCCTGATATGTTAAAGTTGGGCATTCTGAAAACTATGTGTGATTATTAAAGTTACGTGCAACCGGATGAAATTTGTGGCTGACACGATGCATTTTAGGCAATGATGAGCCTGTGTCGAAATTCAAAAACACACTGACCCCCCTATTGGGCATTTCAAAAACATGGTGACCCCCCCTATCACAAAGTCAATAACAGGGTGACCCCCCCATGAATCCACCGGCCCCCAGGCCGAAGAAACTGACCAGTCCCTTATTCTTGTTTGAATTTTGTGTATGTTATGTTTGGCGGTTTTGTGTAAAGTGTTGATTTGCAGCGAGACGTACCCCTAATCTACGTAACCTGCCCTGAACCGCACTTGAGAGGAAAGACTACTGTAACACTGCAATCCTCTGATGCTACCTTTCGAGAATAGATTTTTCTTCATCAGTCACTTAAAATTTATTTTCGGTTGGTGAAACGTGTGCAATATTTGACCACTTTGTTTCACTGAAGTAAAATTTGTTCAATTAAGAAATCTACAATGTCTACCATTTCGGTCTGGTTGTGTTTTGGGATGCTCAAGTGAATCGGAGATCGAGCTGTTGTAGGTTTTGTTTGGCATAGGTGTAACGCTTATATTTCTGTTTCATATGTATGTGATTAGGCTACGTTCACAAATAATGGTGGTGAGGGGCGGAGGAATTCGGGTGGAATCGAAATTTTGAGGGATACTAGGAGAAAACTTGAAAGTTTTGATCTGCCTATAGGGGACCTGAAAATGTTTTGGTTCCCTTTTACTTTTTGCGATTCCAAAGTTTCGAAGGCAATTCAATGAAAATCGAATAACAATTAAATGTCATCCGATTGTTCTAAAGTTAGTAATAATCAACCAAGATCTAGAATTACTTTTACTCTTCATTTATACTTGATTACTTTCATCTCCAAAAAATCTTGAATTTTGTATCGTATTGTTGTGGCATAATTGTTCTTATGTATTGTAATGTTTCGCCTTTCACAATCCTTGAATATTGCCATTTGATAGCATAAACTGGAATCTGGTATCTGTTGGTTGTGCGTGTGTGTTCTTAAGTCGAGAATGTTAATTTGATGCATCGATGACCTTCACAGATAATGAGGTCTAAAGATGTGATCTTTTGAGAAGAGCTTTCAACATTTCAGAGTAGGATGCATTTTTTATGTTTGATATGAATTTATTACGCTCGTTTTGGATTCCAATAAAAATCATACATTGTCTCTGAATCTCAGTCAGAGAGATATTTGTTCTGTGTGGAGCTAAATTATTCTTATTTTGTATAAACTTTATTCTTATTTTGCACAGTGCGGGCATTATTCGAATTTACTACACAATTTTATATATATTAAAAATAAGTCAAGATATCGCGATTTGAATAAAAATATTCAATAAGAGTATTTAAGATACGTGTTTTGAATCCATATTTCTATTCTACATGCCAATACCTTTCATTTGATATATCACTCGATAGTTGAAAAGTAAGTGAAGACTACATAACAATGGGTTTTTATATTTTTATATCGGACTCATGCAAATTAGGTACCCGTGTGCATTATGCAAATTAAAGAATTACGGCTGTATTTTGCAGCTGCATATCGTCAATTTTCACGAAGCAGAGGCAATAGGCTTTCAACTGACGTATAATGTGGCTGTATGATGTAGTTGTATGTGTTAAAATTATTAAAATATCGTTATTCAAAAGGGGAAAATATATTTTTCGATAAAATTATGAAAGAATTCAACAAAATCATTTTAATATCTCTTTGGGTATCTATTTTGTATTGTACATGCAAATACGTTTCATTTGATATATCACTTGATAGTTTAAATTATGCATAGAGTAGTTAATAAATTCCTTATTTTATATCAAATTTCTGTAGTTTGCATACCCATGTGAATTATGCAAATTAGGAGCTATGACCGCACTTTACAGCTCAACATTGTCAATTTTCTTGAAGTGCAGATAATAAGCTTTCAAATGAGGTATGATGTGGCTGTATGATGTGGCTGTATGCATTAAAATTTTTAAAATATTGTTATTCAAAAATGGAAAATATTTTTTCAATATAAATATGAAAATACTTCGATGGAATCAATTTAAATATGTCTTTGGATATCAAAGTTGTATTCTTCAAGCTAATCCCTTCAATTTGATATATCACTCGATAGTTTAAAAGTATGTTTAGAGAAGTTAACAGTAAATTTATAATTTTACATCGCATTTATGCAAATTGGGCCCCCGTGTAAATTATGTAAATTAGGGAGGTATGGCTCTCTAAACAGCTCAACATTGTCCATTTTCATAAAGGAGAGATAATAAGCTTTCAAATGACGTATGATGTGGCTGTTTGATGTGGGTGCATGTGTTAACATTTTTAATATATTGTTATTCAATAGGGAAAATAATTATTTCACAATAAATATGGAAATATTTCAGTGAAATCAATTTAAATATATCTTTGAATATCCATGTTGTATTTTACAGGCAAATACCTTTCATTTGATATATCACTCGATAGTTTAAATGTATGTTTAGAGTAGTTAACAATGAAATTTCTAATTTTATATCGCATTTATGCAAATTGAATACCCATGTGAATTATGCAAATTAGGGAGTATGGCCCTACTTTGCAGCTCCACATCGTCAATATTCTTGAAGTAGAGATAATAAGCTTTCAAATGACGTATAATGTGGCCGTATGTAAGGTGGGTACATTAAGTGTGAAAAATAGGTGAGTCTGCCACTCTCCTAACAGCCATTGTACTAAACATTTTCACATTGGTGCACTTTGAACAGAATCTTCTGTGGCCATTTGTGAATGAAACGTGATATATAAAGTTGTTGTCTCATTCTTGTTTTGAAAAAAGGAAAATAACTTTGCTCTTTCATCAATAAGAATTTCCATTGGTTTTCAGGTACCTGTGTCAAGTTTATTACCAGTCACAGCAGGGGGTCTGAGTTGGCATGCTACTTTACCAGTTTGTGCTGTTGGTGGAGATAGGAAAGTACATCTATGGATGACAGAAATAGAAACTCAGTTAGTGACCGATGAGTACAGACAACTATTCAACTTCTCGGTATTTCTACATGTTGCAAATTGAGAAGCTGTTTCAAACTTTGTTCTTGAGATAATATAAAATGGAAATAGACTTTGGAAAAGCAGTCCAACTGAGAACCTGACAATTGACAGAAACATTGTTACCATGGATGGATACACTTTTACCATGGATGGATACACTTTGCTCAATGAAAAGTTCATTTGTCATCAAAATGGAAAAGAGGTACATCTATTGTCATGGAAGTTCAAAAGAAATGGTGCATTTTAACGGTAAAGGTGTTCCATTCCTCATCTGGTTTCATCCTCGCATTATAAATTTCCTGAAAATAGATTTGCATGGGGAATTGATATCATGGACAACTTTAAGAAGTATTTAATTTTATCATGTGTATGCAGTAACGTGGCACTGTAGCTGTAAAGCAGCCAAATTCTGGCTGAGTATTGTATCTTTCAGGTCAGAGAGATTGAAAATATGCTGACTCAGATTTCAACTTTTTTGTCATCTTTTTGTGAGACAACAGAACCAATCATGAAAAGTTGTCTTTTTTGCACAAAGTAGTCAATTTAACTTTACCAGTAAGTCCACGATGTTGAATATGTACTTCCTGTGCAAGTACCATGCATCATGGGAATGGGAACCAAAATATTGCTGCCAACAAATGTACTTGCTCTACCGTATATTGAAACGAGTACTATCAGTGATTAAACCTTGTGAAGGTTAGAGATAGAAGCCTTTCCAGAATTATGTGACAATGTTTATAAAACAAATTCAGCAAATAAAAAATGGTGATTCCAAGAAAATATTCTCATGTCATCTGGCTTTCAGAACGTTCCATTGTTCCAGATAACAATGCTGGAATATAAGGTAGGAGTTGAAATCTGTCTGTAATTCTGTAGTGACTGACATATTTAATGTCTATACACAAGTTATCAATTTAATATCATTGAAGTTTATTACTCTAAATACCTATGAAAGTACAGGTGCATACTTCAATCAAAAGTAACTCAACAGCACTTTGGAATTTACAGAAAGGTGATCATAAAACATGGAGCTAAAATCAAAACCAATACTCACGCTAGGAAGATAATAACAGTGGTACATAGCCAATGGATAAAAGATGTTTGATTTGTTGAATAAACAATTCCTAAACAGAATGGTTCTCATCTTTGAAAAGAACCTTTTAATTGCACAGATGATCAAAGTGCTAGTACATTTATGTAGTGATTTTTTAAAAAATAAACAAGCAACCAATTTGCTGATAGAGCTCTACTGTACTATGTAGATACTAACTCTTTGTGACAAATGTAATGAAGAAAGTGGAAACCTTTGACAGCTCCCTTCAGGATGACCTGACCAAATAATGGCAAAAATAGCTGCAAAAATACACCATTGAAGATTTCATCCTAATTTGAACATATCACATTAAGATCATCCCTAGAAACATATCTACCAAATATCAAAACTATCAGATGAGTAGTTTTGTAGTGACAAAATATTTGACCAAAATAGTCAAAATTGCCCAACAAATACAAAATTGCAGATACAATCACTATATAAATACCAGTACCACTTTTTGATCATCCCTTTAAACCTGTATAACAAATATCAAAGCTATCAGACAAGCAGTTTTTGAGATAAAAAAATGACAAAAATTGCAGCAAAAATACAAAATTGCAGATTTCATCATATTAAATTTTTCACAGGGTGAGATTATCCCTAAGAATATGTCTACCAAATATCAAAGCCATTGGACAAATACTTTTTCACAAACAAACACATTTACCAACAATGACAAAGTTTTGTCCCATCATTATTTAAACATATCATATTTTGATCATCCCTTCGAATCTGCACACCAAATATCAAAGCTATCAGATCAGTGGTTTTGCTGAAAAAAAATGACGAAAAATGACAACTGCGTTGAAAATACAAATTTGTAGATTTCTGCATAAATGGCTCAATAGCTTATCCGTTACTTAGAACTAAAATCTTAAATATCAAAGCTGTCTGACCAGCAGTTTTGAAGAAAAAGATTTTAAAAATTCAGATGACAAAAATCCTTAAAAATACAAAATTGCATATTTTATCACAATTTCAACAACTCTTAATAAGGTCATCCATAGGGAACTGTATATTAAATATTAAAAATATCAGAGAAGCCATTAAAGAGAAGAAGACTTTGCCCAAAATAGCAAAATTAGCTTCAAAACTACAAATTTACATGTTTCATCATGGTTTGAACAAATCCAATGGTGGTCATTCCTGTGGAACTGTACTTGAAATATTACAGGAATAAGGCTAATTTGAAGAAGAGGCTTTGGATGAAAAATGTTGATGGACAATGGATGCTGGACGACGCTACACATCCGCATATTAGATAAGCTCAGCATTGCCTACAGTGAACCTAAAAACAAAATTGTGACTACGAAAAAAGAAAGAACAGAGTAATTTAAATGTTCAAGCATTATTGAGGAAATGTTCACATCATTGATAAATTATTATATACCCGGTATATAAACAATTCATCACATGATTTGATATTTGAAGAAACAAACCATCATGACTAAGAAAGTTCTTGTCAAAACCCTAGTACCGGTACATGTTACTCTTTTCATTGAACAAATCATAAGCTTACACTCCTGTTGACTCTGTAAATGTCCTCAAGCTCAATTTACGTTTCAGTTCTCATACTTTTATAGAAAAAAAATTGTATGTCTTAATAATGTTGCTCAAGTTGGCCGACTCAGGATATGGCAATTCAAAAGGAAACATAATAAATTAGATTATGTATCTTGCCATGAAAAAAGGCAGTTGTACTAGCAGGTAAAACCTATAATTTTTTGGGAATTCATAACTTATACATGATATAGTGATACTGTCTGACATAGTGAAAGTATAAACTTTGAAAACATATCAATACAAGCGAAAAGTACAACAGCAAACAAACTTTAAAAACATTGACTGCATTGTATAGAAATGGTGTAAAACGTGTTTCCATTGGTCTCGTTGAAATCATAAAGGAGAAATAAATGTAGCAAGTCATTGTTGATGACACAGTCCCCACTTGTTAATGGGTACTTAAATTACAAGTTACAAGAGAATACAGTCCTGTTCATTAATTACGTCTGTGATTAAAAAATTCTGCGACACAGATGGAGCTTAATGGCCAACAATGAGTTCCATGGTGGTGAAAACATAAAATCAATGTATGACATGTGAAGAAATCCTCGTACCAAGTTTAAATTAAACCAGTTGAGACATGCCTGAGTTATGGCTAAGGACATGAAAAAATTGTAACAAAATGGCCGCCATGCTGCAATATTGGATCATATCGTGAAACAAATTGATGTGCATATGTATGATATAGGTTAATGTCCTTGTACCAACTTTGAATAAAATCGGTTGAGATATGCCTGAGTTATGGCTCTGTACATGAAAAAATTGTAACAAAATGGCCGCATGGCAGCCATATTGGATCATATCACAAAACAAGTCGACGTGCATATGTATGACATAAGCCAATGTGTATGTGCCAACTTTCAATAAAATTGGTTGAAACATGTCTGAGTTATGGCTCTGTACATGAAAAAAATTGTAACGAAATGACCGCATGGGCACGCACGGACACACGGACATGACCAAACCGATAAGTCCCCCAGACGGTGTCCGTGGGGACAAAAAATCATACAACATGTACATAAACTAGCAAAATAAAATATTAATATATTATGAACACTTATCTATTGCATCAAGACAATGTAAAGTTGCCTTTCATTTACATGAAAATATAACAGTACATAAATAATGTATCATTCCAAAAATGTCATTAGTATGAATAGTACAATTTTGAGCAAATCTGTATGTGTGGGAGAAACCCAGTCTTTCTGAAAATAAAGAAAGTAGTTCCATTGAGCCCAAAATGGCATAAAATGCAAACGTGTACTTAAACTCTTTTTCTGTGAAGTTTTATTTTTCTTGTTCGTCTGCTCCAGTCAGGACACCATGGTTACAGGAGCTGGCAATGGCTATAGAACAAAGTCAAACTTTTCTTACCATGTGTCTATAAAACTTTTATATGATATGATATGTATAGCCTTTTCTGATTATCATTAATGCTAGCTGCTTCACCTGACAAACAGTGATCTAAGTAGACTCACATCATCGTAAGCAGTTTTTGGAAGTGATGTTAAAAGTATGCACAGATCTTCACATTTTGAACTTCAAGGCATTTTTGCAAAATTTTGACATATGAACAAAATTTAACAAGATAGATTTACTTTTATCTATTCAATAGATAATATACTGGTACATATACATAATGTATTTGCACATTTAATCATCTCTTGTGAACATGAAAAGAGCTTAAAAACCAATAAAAGCATGCACATGTAATAGATGACTGTGCTTATTCTATGTTGATGACACCATGGCATTGATATTTTGTTCACCTAATAGGCACAGAAATTTCCAACCATATATCATTTCAATTTTAAGCTAGTGAATCAAGATCTATCAAAACAATGCCAGTAACATCCCTATACCAACATTTGACCTTCATATGATAGATACAAGGGTTAGAAGGATTCTTGTAGAACATACACATCCACAACCAGATCAAGATTTATGTCAGGCACCATTATGCTGAATAAATGTGTTTCTATTGGACAGAGAGTGTTCTATGTAATTTTGTGTGTATCACACAGCATTTGCGTAATAGTAGCTGTAAAATTCAGCAATGACATTGAAATGACAAAGGAATTTTTACAACTATTTTTGCTACAATTAATATCAGGTACACTTTTAAGATATACCTGGTACCGGGTAAGGTGCCTAATATGTAAATGAATTTAACGGGAAGGAGCACCAGCATCTATTATAGTAATTTCAACTGGGTTTAATCACTTACACAAATAAACCTTTGATGGTTTTAGTCTTAAACACTGGTAATATGGCGGATTGTCCTTGTTCTTTTTATAATCTATACTTGAGATGATAATGCTGTATGTGATAAAAAGTCAATTGTCCACCTTGGATTCTTTGCAGGACATTGCAACAATACTAATATTTTTGCCCTTCAGACTGAAGACAACATCTCTTTGTACAGGTGCAGCCAACGGAGCTATTCATCGAAAAAGCTATTCCAGGAGCAATATTTGAGGGCAGGGGAAATTATAATTTTGCTAGGGCAGGGGACATATTTTTAGGTGGCAGGGGAGCAAATTTTAGTTTTTTTGTCGGGCAGGGCAGATATCGGTTGATTGTCCTGGGGACAGGGCTTTGCGAAAAACGAGGAGAGGGGGAGCTACTTTTAAAAGGGGGACAGGGGAAGTTGAGCCATTGTGTTTTCAGGGGAAATTTTTTCACAGGGCAGGGGAAAATCGACAGGTTTTTTCATCACAGGGTAGGGTAGCTCCATGTCTGCAGGGGAAATGGAATGACAAAATTTTGGGGGGAATTTTTTGCAGGGCAGGGGAAATTGGCAAGTTTTTTTTCTGCCACAGGGCAGGGGAGCTTCAAAAATTGACAGTGGGGAGGGGAAACAGGCAAAATTAAGTGGGGAGAGGGTAAAAATGAAGTTTGAGTGCGGGAGGGCAAGTCGAAAAGTTTTCAGTGGCAGGGAAATTATGAACAGCTAATTAATTACCCTCATGACGTAAAATTAGTCAGTTCACATTACTAGTCATGCACAATATATCTTGCCATAGTAAAGACCCCTTTAAAAGTGCATGCACCTGTTTGTAAGGCTGAACATGCTTTATCAATCAAGACAAAGCCATCTACCAATAATTTCTATTTTAATAAGTGTACGTTGTGCAAGGACAATGAATCACAGAGCGTTATTGTTAGCTGTCTGCATCTGTTTTCATCTGCTTTATTGACACTTTTGATGATTGCTGACTGACAGCTATCATTCAAATCACAGTCTTTGAACTCCAACATTCCTAGTGACTCTTTAGTAAAAAACTTTACCTATGTTTTTGAAGAGTCATCGGTTGAGGTGATTTTTCCATCTATAATGCTTATATCAGCCAGAAGGGGTAATGCTAATACACAACTTTGGACATTCTCTGCCGAAAACACACGTTGATAACAAGTACCAACTTTAGTAGACAAATATCAGAGAGTTTGAGGCAGAGTGATTTAATATCAGAGATGCTATGCAAAGCTAAAAATGTTGTCATCCAGTATAGCATGGCTAACTTTCACATAGTAGCCCAAATCAGCATTTGACTTTGATTTCAAGTAAATTCTATTAATTTGGACAGAGTGTTTGCTGCATTGGCACACATTCCCAGTGTGTCAAATTTTCACCTTCAAACTTGACTCTGTGTATGAATTTCACATACTTATCATATTCTCTGCTATTTCATCATCATTACATTGCCTAGCAGATGATAAAACTACCGTGTCAGCAGACTGAAATTGTAGCAATTGCATCAACAATTGGCTTTGATAGATTATACCCAA
The DNA here is from genome assembly GCF_041260155.1 of Ptychodera flava. NCBI lineage: Eukaryota > Metazoa > Hemichordata > Enteropneusta > Ptychoderidae > Ptychodera > Ptychodera flava. The sequence goes on along the minus strand of NC_091929.1, from coordinate 17,981,513 downwards.
AAGATTAATTGATTTTGTATATAAATCGTTGGGTATTAACGGCAACTAAATCTTCTAAGACCTCAATGGTTGGGCAAAACACATGTGATTCTTCAATTTATTGTACTTTGTTAAACATAATACTCTTTTATGTAGATAATAATACATATTGGCTGTCAAACTGGATATTTGAAGTGCATTTAATTAGTGCATCTTGGTGAATATTTCCTTGTCCATTGAAAGGTTTTATGGAGCTCTCGGTAAAGACTGATAATGCCAAATTTTGATTTACAAAACTCTAAGGTTTATTTGCTACTCTTAGCTTCCCGTTTTGAGTTTTTCGTAGAATTTATTTTACACACCTGAAAAAAGTGCCTCAAAATATATGTGCGTTAATTTATTCAATACTCTTTTCACCAGGTCAGTGTGAACAGTTTTAATTAATTAAAGGTTTCTGGCAGGCAATCTACAGATGACAAATTCTTATGCATTAACCATTGAAAGACTGTGCATTACATCAAATTTATAGGAGTAAATATCTTCAGTGCCCACGTCATTACCATTCAAAATCTGCAATGTGCATCTGTTGATAACGGGACAGTATCACTTGATGTTGAGATTCAATCTTAATCTCAACATTCTCTACCGGTAGTGACACTCTCTCAACAGATGCACATGTTGACAGCAAGCTATGCAGATCCACCAACTCAAAATCAATGAAATCCATGGTATTCATGAAGTAACAGGTTTCAAACTTTCCAAAGTTTACCAAAATCTCTCACTTTTAATCTTTCTTCACTGTCAACACAATCCTCACAGAATCTCAACATGAAGTGATACTGTCCCGTTATCAACAGTTGCACATGTTGAAAGCAAACTGCACAGATATACTAACTTTAAATCCATGAAATCTGTGGAATTCATTAAGTAACGGGTTTAAAACTTTCAAAATTTTTGCCCAAAAATTCACTTTGCATGCCTTTTAAAAGTCTACAAAGTCCTCACAGAATGTCATGCTAACAGACTTTAATAGCTTATTGCTTTAAAGACTATTTACTACCTCTCCCACTAATTCTAAATTTGGAACAGGTGCTTGTTTACTGTAAAACAGAAGCTTATCAGCAGATACTTGTGACAAGGCCTTAAAATTGTTGAAGTATAGAAACTTAAGACGTTTCCTCCTTGTTTGAGCAACTTGAACCTGTGATATTTAATGATAACAGTCCTATGTCAACCGATTGAAGTTTGTGCAGTGTGTCAGTTATGTTGGATTTTAGTTTCTCCTTCACATCACACTTAATGTTAACATCTAGTGATACTCTCTCATTATCAACAGATGCAAATGTTGAAAGCAAGCTATGCAGATTTACTAACTTGAAATCCATGAAATCTGTGGTATTCATGAAGTAACTTGTTTCAAACTTTCCAAAGTTTGCCCACAGTTTCACTTTGCATGCCTTCCAAAGGTCTAAACAATCCTCACAGAATGCTATTTCAATGGACTTTAATAGCTTATTGCTTTTAAGACCACCAACTACCTCTCTAACTAATTCTAAATTTAGAACAGGTATTCGTTCAGTGACAAATTCAACCTTATCAGCAGATACTAGTGACAATGCTTTCATAATGGTTGAAAGATACAAAGTGATTTCTTCCTTGTTTGAGCAACTTGAACCTGTCATATTTAATGATAACAGTCCTATGTCAACCGATTCAAGTTTGTGCAGTGTGTCAGTTATGTTGGAGTTTAGTTTCTCCTTCATATTACACTCAATCGCAGCAGCAAGTGATAAGCCTACTTTTTCACCATCAACAGATGCAAATGTTGAAAGCAAGCTATGCAGATTTACTAACTTGAAATCCATAAAATCTGTGGTATTCATGAGGTAAACAGTTTCATACTTTCCAAAGGTTGCCCACAGTTTTACTTTGCATGCCTCCCAAAGGTCTACATGACCCTCACAGAATACTGTTTGAACAGACTTTAAGAGCTTATTACTTTTAAGACCACCTACTACCTCTCCCATTAATTCTGAATTTGGAACAGGTATTTGTTTACTGTACAACTCAAGCTTATCAGCAGATACTTGAGACAATGATGTCATAATTGCTGAAACATACAAAATCATTTCTTTGATGTTTGAGCTATTGGAAGGTATTATATTTAATGATAACAATCCAATATCAACCGATTGAAGTTTGTGCAGTGTGTCAGTTATGTTAGATTTTACTTCCTCATTTACATCACACTTAATCTCAACATCTAGTGATAATTTCTCACCATCAACAGATGTTAATGTAGAGAGCCAACTATGCAGTTCTACTAACTTGAAATCCATGAAATCTATGGAATTCATTACAGTAACTGGTTTTAAACTTTCAAATTTTGCCCAAAGTTCCAATTTGCAAGCCTTACAATGGTCTAAGCAATCCTCACAGAATGATATGTTAATGGACTTTAATAGCTTATTGCTTTTAAGACCACTAACTACATCTCTCACTAATTCTAAATTTAGGACAGGTATTTGTTGATTGACAAATCGAAGCTCATCAGCAGATACTTGTGACAATGCCTTCGTAATTGTTGAAATATACAAATTGATTTCTTCCTTGTTTGAGCATCTGGATAGTATTATATTAATGATAACAGTCCTATATCAACCGATTGAAGTTTGTGCAGTGTGTCAGTTATGTTAGATTTTAGTTTCTCATTTACATCACACTTAATCTCAACATCTAGTGATACTTTCTCACCATCAACAGATGCGAATGTAGAGAGCCAACTATGCAGTTCTACTAACTTGAAATCCATGAAATCTATGGAATTCATTACGTAACTGGTTTTAAACTTTCCAAATTTTGCCCAAAGTTTCACTTTGCATGCCTCTTGAAGGTTTGCATAATCCTCAAAGAATGTCATGCTAACAGACTTTAATACTTTACTGCTTTTAAGACTACATACTACCTCTCCCACTATTTCTAAATTTGGAACAGGTATTTGTTTACTGTAGAACTAAGCTTATCAGCAGATACTTGAGATAATGATGTCATAATTGCTGAAATATACAAAATCATTCCTTGTCGTTTGAGCTATTGGAAAGTATTATATTTAATGTTAATAGTCCAATATCACCGATTGAAATTTGTGCAGTGTGTCAGTTATATTACATTTTACTTCCTCATTTACATCACACTTAATCTCAACATCTATGGATACTTTCTCATTATCAACAGATGCAAATGGAGAAATCAAACTGTGCAGATCTACTAACTTGAAATCCATGAAATCCGTGGTATTCATGGCGTAACAGGTTTCAAACTTTCCAAAGTTTGCCAAAAGTTTGACTTTGCATGCTTTCGAAAAGATTTCACAATCCTCACTGAATGTCATCTTAACGGACTTTATGAGCTTATTGCTTTCAAGACCACTAACTACCTCTTTAACTAATTCTAAATTTAGAACAGGTATTTGTTCATTGACAAATCGAAGCTTATCAGCAGATACTTGCGACAATCCTTTCATAATGGTTGAAACATACAACGAGATTTCCTCCTTGTTTGAGCAACTGGAACCTGTGATATTTAATGATAACAGTCCTATGTCAACTGACTCAAGTTGGTTCAGTGTGTCAGTTATGTTAGATTTTAGTTTCTCCTTCACATCACAATCAATCTTGACATCTAATGTCACTTTCTCACTATCATCAGATGGAAATGATAGAAGCAACCTATGCAGATCTACGAACTTGAAATCCATGAAATTAATGGAATTCATTACGTAACTGGTTTTAAACTTTCCAAAGTTTGCCCAAAGTTTCACTTTGCATGCCTCTTGAAGGTTTACATAATCCTCAAAGAATGTCATGCTAACAGACTTTAATACTTTATTGCTTTTAAGACTACATACTACCTCTCCCACTAATTCTGAATTTGGAACAGGTATTTGTTCACTGTACAACTCAAGCTTATCAGCAGATACTTGCGACAATGATGTCATAATTGCTGAAATATACAAAATCATTTCTTGATGTTTGAGCTATTGGAAGATATTATATTTAATGATATCAATCCAATATCAACCGATTGAAGTTTGTGCAGTGTGTCAGTTATGTTAGATTTTACATCCTCATGTACATCACACTTAATCTCAACATCTAGTGATAATTTCTCACCATCAACAGATGTTAATGTTGAGAGCAAACTATGCAGTTCTATTAACTTGAAATCCATAAATTCTGTGGTATTCATAAAGTAACTGGTTTTAAACTTTCCAAATTTTGCCAACAGTTCCAATTTGCAAGCCTTACAATGGTCTAAGCAATCCTCACAGAATGATATGGTTAATGGACTTTAATAGCTTATTGCTTTTAAGACCACTAACTACATCTCTCACTAATTCTAATTTAGGACAGGTATTTGTTGCTTGACAAATCGAAGCTCATCAGCAGATACTTGTGACAATGCCTTCGTAATTGTTGTAATATACAAATTGATTTCTTCCTTGTTTGAGCAACCAGAACCTGTTATATATAATGATAAGAGTCCTATGTCAACTGATTGAAGTTTGTGCAGCGTGTCAGTTATGTTTTGTTTTGGTTTCTCCTTCACAACACAATTAAGCCTAACATCTAGTGATACTCTCTCATTATCAACAGATGCAAATGTTGAAAGCAAGCTATGCAGATTTACTAACTTGAAATCCATGAAATCTGTGGTATTCATGAAGTAACTTGTATTAAACTTTTCAAAGTTTGCCCACAGTTTCACCTTGCATGCCTCTTGAAGGTTTACATAATCCTCACAGAATGTCATGCTAACAGACTTTAATACTTTATTGCTTTTAAGACTACATACTACCTCTCCCACTAATTCTGAATTTGGAACAGGTATTTGTTTACTGTAGAATTTAAGCTTATCAGCAGATACTTGAGATAATGATGTCATAATTGCTGAAATATACAAAATCATTCCTTTGTCGTTTGAGCTATTGGAAAGTATTATATTTAATGCTAATAGTCTAATATCAACCGATTGAAGTTTGTGCAGTGTGTCAGTTATATTACATTTTACTTTCTCTTTCACATCACACTCAATGTTAACATCTATGGATACTTTCTCATTATCAACAGATGCATATTGAGAGAGCAAACTATGCAGATTTACTAACTTGAAATCCATGAAATCTGTGGTATTCATGAAGTAACTTGTATTGAACTTTCCAAAGTTTGCCCACAGTTTCACTTTGCATTCCTTCCAAAGGTCTACACGTCCCTCACAGAATACTGTTTGATTAGACTTTAATAGCTTATTGCTTTGAAGACCACCTACTACCTCTCCAACTAATTCTAAATTTAGACAAGGTATTTGTTCAGTGTAAATTTCAAGCTTATCAGCAGATATTAGCGAGAATTCTTTCATAATTGTTGAAATATACAAAGAGATCTCTTCCAGTTTAAGCAACCAGAACCTGTTATATATAATGATAAGAGTCCTATGTCAACTGATTGAAGTTTGTGCAGTGTGTCAGGTATGTTTTGTTTTGGTTTCTCATTCACATCACACTTAATCTCAACATCTAATGATACTCTCTCATTATCAACAGATGCAAATGTTGAAAGCAAGCTATGCAGATTTACTAACTTGAAATCCATGAAATCTGTGGAATTCATTAAGTAACTGGTTTAAACTTTCCAATTTTTGCCCAAAGTTTCACTTTGCATGCCTCTTGAAGGTTTACATAATCCTCACAGAATGTCATGCTAACAGACTTTAATACTTTATTGCTTTTAAGACTACATACTACCTCTCCCACTATTTCTAAATTTGGAACAGGTATTTGTTTACTGTAGAATTTTAGCTTATCAGCAGATACTTGAGATAATGATGTCATAATTGCTGAAATATACAAAATCATTCCTTTGTCGTTTGAGCTATTGGAAAGTATGATATTTAATGATAAAAGTCCAATGTCAACCGATTGCATTTTGTGTAGTGTGTCAGTTATGTTTGATTTAAGTTTCTCCTTCACATCACACTTAATGTTAACATCAAGTGATACTTCCTCATTATCAACAGACGTGAATGTAGAGAGCAAACTATGCAGTTCTGCTAATTTGAAATCCATGAAATCTATGGAATTCATAAAGTAACTGGTTTTAAACTTTCCAAATTTTGCCCAAAGTTTCACCTTGCAAGCCTTACAATGGTCTAAGCAATCCTCACAGAATGATATGTTAACGGACTTTAATAGCTTATTGCTTTTAAGACCACTAACTACCTCTCTCACTAATTCTAAATTTAGAACAGGTATTTGTTCAGTGACAAATCGAAGCTTATCAGCAGATACTTGTGACAATGCTTTCATAATTGTTGAAATATACAAAGTGATTTCTTCCTTGTTTGAGCAACTGGAACCTGTTATATTTAATGATAACAGTCCTATGTCAACCGATTGAAGTTTGTGCAGTGTGTCAGTTATGTTGGATTTTAGTTTCTCCTTCACATCACACTAAATCGCAACATCTAGTGATACTTTCTCACCATCAACAGACGTGAATGTGGACAGCAAACTATGCAGCTCTACTAACTTGAAATCCATGAAATCTATGGAATTCATTAAGTAACTTGTTTTAAACTTTCCAATTTTTGCCCAAAGTTTCACTTTGCATGCCTCTTGATGGTTTATATAATCCTCACAGAATGTCATGCTAACAGATTTAAACACTTTATTGCTTTTAAGACCACCTACTACCTCTCCAACTAATTCTAAATTTAGAGAAGGTATTTGTTCAGTGTAAATTTCAAGCTTATCAGCAGATATTTGTGATAATTCTTTCATAATTGTTGAAATATACAAAATGATTTCTTTATTGTTTGAGCTATTGGAAAGTATTAAATTTAATGATAACAGTCCAATATCAACCAACTTTAGATTGTTCAGTATTTCAGTTATGTTTGGTTTGGTTTCTCCTTCATATCACACTTAATCTCAACATCTATTGATACTTTCTCACCATCAACAGATGCAAATGTAGAAAGCAAATTATGCAGTTCTGCTAACTTGAAAAACATAAAATCTGTGGTATTCGACAGGTAAAAGGTTTTAAAATTTCCAAATTTTGCCATTATTTTAACTTTGCATGCCTCTCGAAGGCTTACATATTCCTCACAGAATGCCACGCTTACAGACTTTAATAGCTTATTGTTTTTAAGTCCACTTACTACCTGTCCCACTAATTCAAAATTTGAAACAGGAATTTGTTTAATGTACAATAGAAACGCATCAGCAGATACTTGAGACAATGATGTCATAATTGTTGCAATATACAAATTTATTTCTTCATTGTATGAGCAATGTAATCCTGTTATATTTAATTTTAACAGTCTTATATCAGCCAATTCAAGTTTGTGCAGTGCGTTGATTATGTTGAATTTTACTTTTTTATTTACATCACACTCAATGCTAACATCTAGTGATACTCTCTCATTATCAACAGATGCAAATGTTGAAAGCAATCTATGCAGATCCACTAAATTGAAATCCATATTATTCATTTTGTAATATGTTGTAAACTTTCCAACCTTTGCTGTAATATTAATTTTACTTGTTTGCCATTGGTCAAGACAATCCTCACAAAATGTAACATCTACAGCCTTTAGTAGCCTATTGATACTAAGACAACTGAGCACATCTCGCATGAATTCTATATTTCCAACAGGTAATCCTTTAATCTCCAACTTATTAGCAGATACTCTTGACAAAGCTTTAACAATAGTTGAAACATGAAAAGAGATGTCTGCTTTATTTACACCATGATTACCTGTTATATTTAATGATAACTGTCCGATGTCAACCGATTCAAGCCTGTAAAGGATATCAGTTTTGTCACCGGTTATTTATCCTTGAAATAAATCTAATCTCAACATCAAAGAATACTGTCTCATTGTCAAAAGATATAATGTAGAAAGCAAGTCATGAAGTTCCACTAACTTGAAAACCATATTATTATTTTTGGAATATATGATAACTTTCCCACCTTTGCTGTAATGCGTATTACCGGTGCAATGTTTTGGAGGATTTTACGGGAATCTTCACAAAATCTCACATCGACGGCTTTTAGTTGCTTATTGCCACTCAGGGATACTAGTACATCTTGCATGAATTCCAGGTTTCCAAAGGGAAGTTTTTCAATGTAAAGATTATCGGTGGACACCCATGACAATTCTTTTACAATGTGTGTGATATCGTCAATGCAAACGAGAGGTCGTTTAACAAATGTTTGAATTTGTAAGCTAAAATTGCGCACTTTCACAGCTCTTAAGTCAGAGGAGAACCACAATGAGTCTTGTTTATGAATCTAAAATCATCGATGCAATATTTATCTCTGCGATTATTTTCATTTAGTTCACAATTTATCACTACATTTATATAATTGAATGTTTTCCAATTTTTTTCGAGGGCTTCATAACATTTTTGATACATTCCTACTGCACCAGCCTTCAATACGGGCAGTATGAATGAAATGCTTTCGGAACGAATGTCTGCACACTGTAAAACAGTTGCATTAACGTTTAGTTGGTTACTCTCAGATTCATGATTCATTGTGTTGAAGTCAACTCGTAGCGTCTTTGGTAAGAATCGGGCACAATGTTTGAAAACATCAGTTGATTTACAACAACTTTCATATAGCATTGGTCTTGGATCAAAGTAGATATCCGGGCAGAAACACTTTTCCTCCCATACCTTAAAGATTTCACCTACATCACCTTGCAGTTTACCGCCCATGAACGCCAACAGAGTGTCGTTATTTTTAAAATAATTGTCTTTACTTAATAAGTAAATTGCATCAACAAATTTGGATCTATCTATTGTTAAGAGTCCTGCTACATACATCGAGGCAAAATATTCCTGGAAAGTTAAATGATAAAATCCATACCTGGATGGTATTCCTGATATTTTAGTCAGGAGTCCTAACTCACGTATGTATCGATTTTTAGAAAGATCTTTTTCACTAAAATAAACCTTGTGTTCACAAGTTGTCAAACCGTGGTACGACATTTCCCCCATTAAAAATAAAGCTTGCTTAATCTCCTTGTCAAAACGTGAGTCGTAATCATTATTTTCGCTATACCTTTTTACAACATTTTGAATTATTTCTTCGTAGAGTTCCGTAATTGTGTTGGGCAGTCGTTTTGAATGAATCCATATGTCACATAACATCAAAGTATTCAATGGACTTTGCATGATGTCGAACAAAACTTCTTTTTGACCAGACATATCCAGTTCTTTCAGGAAGTCTGAAACTTTAGCCTCTTTCTGAAGTTCCCCTGTTGAATTCATTGCATTAATATGTCTATTAGCAAATGCTTTTGCTTTATTACGATCAAATCCTTTGATCAATAACTGTGTGTCATACATTTGTTTTGAGTTTTTGTCCCTAATTGTTCGAGAAGTTACAATTACTGGGCAATCAGGGAGAAGACGTCTTTTTAATTGAACCATTCTGTCAAAATATTTTGGTAGATCTTTTGTAGTAACTTCATCAAGCCCATCAAAGACAAAACATGCTTTCATTTGATTGTCCTGAATGTAATTCCAAAGTTCCTGTCTTTTTCCTTCCTCCCTGACATCCCATGATAACTGATCAAAAATAGCGTCTTGAATATTCTCGCCATCACAGTCTAACAAATCCTTCAACTCAAAGCAAAAAAGTAGCTTAAAACAAGTTAGGTATTCTACATTGCCTTTTGCCCAATCATAGGCCAACTTTTTACAAAATGTTGATTTGCCATACCCTGGATCACCCTCAATCAGCACTCTTTTCGGGTTTTTGTCCTTGTCCCTTTGGTCTTTTGTTGAGAAAATTTCTCGTCTATAGAAGTCTCTCTTATTTCCCTCCTTCATTTGCAGTTCTAATTCAGTGTAGACATTTTCAAGCTTCAATCTGTTTGTTCCGTCCCACCATGGAAATGGCAGAATATGGGATAATTTGCTGTAATAAGACTTCAACCTCTCCTCGCACGTCAAGACAATATCTACAGTGGAGAAAGACATGAAAAGTCAATACTGATAACCCTGTAGATGTCACTCAGTTTTGTCCTAAATGAATTAAAGTAATCAACTATTCGTTATAAGTGTGACTCTTTCCTGTCATGATTTATTGAAATTACCCATTTTCACAACTGCCTACATTTATCAATTCTCCTATGCCCAATGGTAATTTCTTCTGCTAACGCTATTTAAAAATTGTCACTCGACCTGTTTGCTTTCTCTTTGAAATTTAAAGTCCATTTACTTTCAATGATTGAATGGAGAGAGACTTAGCCATACTTATCGTCTAAGTTACCCTTGAAAGTGTACTATAAGAGCAACCGCTCTCCTGTTGGTATTTGCATTTTAAAACTTGCTCACGACATAAATTAAAAACATTATTTTAACCATCCTCCTCTAAGATGTCAAAATATCCTTGGTAACGCTTGACTGAAGGATATATCATAGTAGTTTGGATGAAGAGCCTATATATGCTTGACTTTAATGTCAAAGAAAACAATTACATTGAAAAAGACCAATCAGTTGCATACCGGTATACGGCTAAGATAAGTGGGGCACACAACTGACATATCATGTATCGAGACAAGTATTTCTTGGCACACTAACATATCAAATGAAATACACTCAAATGCCATCAAAATTAGCTGAACAACTCCCTTATCAAAAATGGTTCCCATTAAGTAAGCTGAAATGGTGGGCCACCATAAAATAGAGATCAACGTGAAATATAAATCACGATGAAAATAAGTAAAATACTAATATTACACGTAAAGAAGATCTTACATGAAGTATGTTGTCATTGGCATATTATTGTTATATGTATCACTTTGTAAAATTAACATGTTATTGTTTTGGCCACAAAACAAAGGTGAACACGAATTCTATCCTACTTTCCGCCATCGTCAATAGCTTGTTGGGTAAGATAAGATAAGATAAGATAAGATAAGATAAGATAAGATAAGATAAGATAAGATAAGATAAGATAAGATAATACTTTATTGAGTCCCATTATGGGTAATTAAGATGTCTGCTGACATACAAACACAGAACACTGCAACAATAACAACAAACATCTCATCGAGATCTGTTAAAAGCCCTATTAAAATTCACAATTGCACGGGGAATGAACGAATTTGAATAACGGTGAGTTCTAGAAGCCGGCAGTCTCAATCTGCCGCTTCTGTCAATACGTAAAGTGTCAAATTCCTGTCGAAGTGGATGTGAACTGTCTGCCAGAATACGCGACAGTTTGTCCTGAATTCAACATGGACATGGACAAGATATCTTGTACAATGAAAGCAGTCAGAACTCTCACTGTTCACTTTCGTTTTAGTTGTTCCATCATAGCTACTATTGACCATGGTCTATGTAACAGCTAAAATGGGACAACTGTGTTTTTTTGACAACATGGGTACATAGGGCATTTGAATGTATAAAAATTTAGAGAGTGAAAAGGTAACATGTTGTACAAGTTTCAACCTGAGTCAAAAAAAGAGAAGTTCAGCAAACATGATCTGAAAATAAACTAAACTTAAAAATAAACTTAATTAGATTTGTTACAGTAAAAAACAATGCTAGGCTTTAATTAACATACGTTGCCAATTTATTATGACATGGTTGTAATCCACTAATAGATTTTTACCTTTTGGATTAATGCCTATAGAACAGAAAATAAATGACACTTATTAGTACAACACCATTTATTGACTTACCTGGATATATTGTCTCATGTATTTCAGTAGGACTGCTAGAACATTTACGCTGTTTACTTGGTGGAGAACCTGTCAATTCATAAAACCAACAAGAACACAGTAAATTGTACTGTGAATGCTAATTTTCACTAGTACAAATTTTTTTATCTAAGAACTGTTCTAAAACTACAAATGGGTTCAACTTTACTTTTTTGTTAACAAGCGGCAATAGATGCAATTCAATTAGTTAAACTCGCATATCTCGTGCCCATTTGCAGACATACATTGAGAACGGCTGCGCAAAATTGGATGAGATTTGCCACAACTGTTGATCACACAAGTACTTATCAACCATGAAAGACATAATGGGGTGACATGAAAGTTCATTGCTAATTTGCATATTTGATAAACTTTCCTAATAAGGGACATATATGTAAACTGACTTGATCAATTTGATGGAAATTGGTGTGTATATTGTAGATACTGTGATTTAACATTATTGAAAGTCATTAAATATTTTTACTTCAGCTGACACCTGCGTTGCATATTTAAAGAACTTTCTTAAGTAGGGATATATATCTGCATTGACTTTTTGATAAAAGTTGCTATGAAGTTGATGAAACGTGCTATATATATTTGCATATTGAATGAACTTTCCTAATTAGGGATATATACCCAGATTATCTTGATCAAAATTGGCAAAACATGCTATGTACATTGATGATATCAGGTTTGGTTAAAGCCCCCACTCAATTATCAGATTTATCTAATATAAATATTATTTACTTGATAAAATATTCAATGGAAAACAAAAGAATGACAAACTGTTAATGGGCTGTTGACACATTCGCTAATGCGAGAACCTGGGATTGAGAAGGGCGCCTTTAAAGCAATACTGAAAGTCATTTAGTATTTTCAATTCAACTAATCAATAATTTGCATATTGATAAAAATTTCCCTGTAAGGGACATATTTCTGCATTTGCATGATCGAAGTTGACGAAACTTGCAATGTATATTTGAGATGCATTGATAAAACAATCATGAAAGTTGTTTTAGCAGTTTTAGATAAACTTAATACCAATTCGCTTATCCAAATAACTTCCTAATTAGGAATATGTATTCAAGTTGACAAAACTTGTGATGGAAATTGAAGATGCTAAGTTAAACATTATTGAAAGTCATTTGGGAACTTTAATTCAGCTAATCACAAATTTGCATATGTAACAAGCATTCCTTATTAGGGATACATCCGGATCAACTTGATCGAAATTGATGAAACGTGATCTGTATATTGATGAACATTTGATATCCAAACGTAGTATATTTTAGAACATCTAATTACTGATATTCAACGATTCTTTTCTGAATGTAGAAATATATCCTGATTGGCTTGATCAAAGTTGACAAGTCATGCTATGTACATTGAAGATTCTAGATAAGACATTATTGAAGTCAATTTGCATGAAACTTGCCATGTACATCATAGATACTGTGATATAATATTACCAAAAGTCGGTTAAGATTTTTTAAACCATCTAATTATTACTTTGCATATTTAACGACCCTTTAAATTAGGTTTGTATCTCGATTGTCTTGATCATAGTCTATAAAACTTGCTATGTACATTGAAAGCAATACACTTGCTATATAAAGTGGTGATACATTAGAAAAGTCAAAGAAATTTAATATTTTTACTTCAGCTAATTACATATTTGTATACTGAATGACATTCAGAATTAATCTGTGTTGAACATTGATATTGATATTGACCATAACACTTTCAATGAAGATGCAAACATGTGGCAAAAGTTTAAATTTACAGACAAATGCAAAACATACTAAAACATGTGAGCATTTTCAGTTCATATCTAGTTATGTAGATTAGCCGATACATGTTTCAATATCATGCCAAAGAAAACAATTATATTGTAAAAGAACATTTTAAAATGATAAAAATCAATTGCATATACGAATAAGATAAGTTGGGCACAGAACGAACGTCTCATATCGAGACCAGTATTTCTTTGGTAATCAAGATGTCTTCTGAAATCCACTCAAATGCCTTCAGAACTAGCTTGACCGCTTAGCGACTCCCTTGTCAAAATTGATCTCATAAAGTAAGCTGAAATGGTGGGCCACTGTTACATACAAATCAATGTGAAAACAGAAATCACAATCAAAAGAATTAAATTACTAATACTACATGTAAATAGGATCTTACATGAAGTACATTGTCATTTGCATATCATTGTTATATGTATCACTTCGTAAAATCAATATGTAATTGATGGAGCATTATTCTAAGCTATTGTTTTGGCCATTAAACAAAAGTGAATACGAATTCTACTTTCCACCATTGTCAGCAGCTTATTAGTTATGAAAAGACATAGACAAGTTATCCCGTACAATTAAAGCAGTCAGAACTCCACTGTTGACATTCGTTTGAGTTGTCCCATCATGGCTACTATTGACCATGGTCAATGTAGTAGCTAAAATGGGACAACTGAGCCTATAGAACAGAAAATAAATGAAACTTACTAGCACTACACTACTTTTTGACTAACCTGGATATACTGTCTCTTGTATTTCAGTATGACTGCCAGAGCATTTACGGCGTTTACTTGGTGGTGAACCTGTCAATTCGTAAAACCAACAACAAACACTGTAAATTGTACTTCGAATGCAAATTATTTCCCTTTCTTAGAGGTACAGTAATTTGAACTCTTAGAATTGTTCTAAAACTGTAAATGGTTTCAGCTTTACATTTTGTTAACAAGCAGAAAAGATGCATTTCGATACTTAAACTTGCATCAACCTCTAAGAAAACCACATCAACGATAATTTATTTTGGGGTTTCCTTTGAGATAGGCAAAAATGATTTAATTTAAATTTGATGTAAAAATATTTGATTATCTTGTCTTGAAAGAGTATGTGCTTTTCTGAATTTAAGAAACAAGTGAAAATTACAAAACCGACATTGACTTAAGATTATCTTAAAAAAAATGAGCCCCCTCTTTATTCGCTCTCCCTCTAGAGGTGGTTTGATTTATCATGATAAATCTTTCACACAAGGCATGTAAATGTAAAGTATGTTCACCTTATATTAATTTGAAGTATATAAGACTCAAGCACCGAATATTTGAAAATCTGGATTACAAAATTTTTGCATACCTGTACTATCTGTTACTTGCTCCTTTATTTCTTTCCCTTGAAGACGCCGTTCTTGCTGTACAATGTGTTCGTACTGTGCACGACGTAAACTGTGGTTGTCTATGTGGTGTTGCACACTTGTAGTTTCACCGTCAGGATCTCGCATTGCTCTGTTATCTCTCTTTGTACTGCAGCTGAACTTCTTTCACTGCTTGCTGTAACATCGCCATGTCCTGAGTGTTGGGTATCTGTTAATTTGTGATAAAAACCAAGATATCATTGAAATTAATGACTATTACCGTAGTCGAAGAAAATCACTGTAATGACTTCAATATATTAACATGCAGATGGTTTTTCATAAAAATATAATCTGATTTTGACCGTGTTAAGTGGTCACTTACAGACCCCCGGGCTTACAGATCCGTAGGGACTTGTAGTTTGGTTTTCAATTTTCTGTGAATACAATTGGAACAAATTTGGGACAATTGGATCTTCATTTTTTTCAAATTTCTCAAAAATGTTAGGTGCCCTATAGTTGAATGTTGCAATTATATTACAAATAACTTACAAAAACAAGTGTGTAACGTAAAAAGGAAAGCAGATTAGATTACATTTGTAGAAGAAATCGACATTACTTCACTATCCAAATATTCCAAATTAGTTCCAATCGTGTTTTTGTTGATCAATATTCAACTCACAACGATTAAGCTTTGCGTAAAGACTGAAGTAAAATGGCTGAAAACCTTCCTTGTTCAAATATACAAATGTTCTGCGATTTTCAACAGACCAAAGGTATTTTGCTTGCTCAATTTCCGATAAATAAGACTGCTCAACATCCCTATCTACAAGTTTAACTGTAATAGTTGATTTTCAAGGATTATTTCAGCCATAGCCGAGGTATCTTCTGGGGTTTAATTCTTAGCGAGTTTTATCTTTATCATAGGATGCGTACCTTTCTTTATCTCTTCCAAGGAGAAAGGTACAAAAATTGACCGCGCTATGTCCATCAAGGGAAAAGGAAGATTTTATAGGGACCCTTATTATAGATAACAACTGAGCAGGCAACAAAAAGTAACCTGTGAAGAAAATTTAGTATTTCAAGTTCAAAGATATGCTATATACACTGGGACTTAGATCATTTGTGAGATGTGTTTTTGTACTACTGCATATGATTTTTAAATTTCTGTTGTTATTGTACAATGACTATTCTATCCATTCTTGACGATGTCATTTCTATTCTTCCATAGGCAAAAGAAGTAAACACACCCAGTAGGAAAATTATACTGTTGTATCCATGGATCAATAAAGACCAGAAATTGGAACAGATATGTGACTATGGAATTATCAAGCGGGGTGGGTGCAAAAAGTGGGCAATTGACATTTTTTACAATATTTTACATCCAGCACATATTTTGAAGTGATCACGCAAGCAGCTCACTCCTGATGTAAGATATGCTCATGACTGTCCAAGTAAAATGGCTTTTTAACATGGCCTTTTTATCCAAATTTCAACCACCAAACTTTTATCAAAAATAAAACGCTAAAAAAAAGAAGTTGTCGTCAGCCCATTTTTGTCAACATCAGAAAACAGAAGATTCTAGACTCTGCCTGTTGCATGAGGACAGCCATCACCAACTATTATTTTGAAATGGTACCATTTTTGTACAGGGGTGTCAGACGTAGAATCTATATCCCCAAACTAGCCGTCAATTAAACCAATTATGTATACAATTACTTTGGTATCGACTCCATTGTCTAGTGAAAGACAGATTGCTCTATAGCTGGTAAGGAATTATTCGGCCAGAGCAATAAGTGTCTAGCTTGCTTGTCTGTAGAATAACTTTATGAAGGAGATTAGGTTGGCTAATTAGTAGATATAGGCTCTGTTCTTTAAATACTATACAGTGGTAGTGATGGAAAACTTATAGGCACACACATGATACAGATGAGGTTTGTCATGGAGATAGGAAGAGGAGATACATGACACTTACTTATGATAACTGCTAGATGAATATTTTCTGCAATACCCTGTGGTATAGGATGCAGTCTAAGCATTGTCACACAGGCAAGATTTCCCAATTTGTAATTGAAAGGCTCTTGATATTGATACTTCAAATAAATATATTGCAATAAATGTATGATCTTAAATAGATCTTACTTTGATTTAGAGATCAATCATAGTGCCAAAATAATTCGTGTCAACTATAGGCGGTAGGCTAAAGCCATGTCTCATGGATAAACGCTCCTCAAAATTTAATTAGGAAGATATTGATGTTGAAACTTCAAATAAATTTAGTGCGATTAATGTATCGCCTAATTAATCTTACTTAACTACAAATCCAGAATGTAGTAAAAGTAATGGGAGTAAACTATCATATGCTCATAGGGACCTGCACGAATATCAATATGTTCATACATCTATTTGGTGATATCTGTGATATTTTAAAGAAGTATTTTTATCAATAGTCCTCCCGTCTTTAAATAATACTTTGATTTGTACCCCTGGTCACATGACCATACACTGCTGTTTGTCTATAAACACTGTCTAATGAGCTACTGTATTGAAATAATCATGGACATAAATCAATCCATCAATATCTCGCCGATATACTTGACCTGACGGAAAGATGTCAGGAAATTTAGATCAGAAGCTTATTAGGCAATGTTTATCGACTAACAGCAGTGTGTGGTCAAGTGATCAAAGATTGCAAATAAAGTGTCATGCACAGTCCCTCCACCATGTGTATTAAACCGAGAGGATACGGTTTATACAGTTCTTTTTTGGAAATATAAGACATCATAAAATAATTATTTAAAATTCGTACTTCTCCCTGAGGATATACCGGTATGCTAAACGAAACGTCATAGCTGGCACGCATGTGTTGTAAGACAAGTCTGTAGACTTGTCAAGACATGATGTCACTAAGATAGAAAATATATGTACAATTCTATACTATAGCGTACCGACTTGTCAGGGAATGAAAACACTTAGAACTATACCTTTATTTAGAATATTTTTGTGCACTAAAACAATACTTTTTGACGAAGTGGACATTATTTAAATCAAGTGAACCCCTCATCCCGTGCTGTTAGCAGAAAACATGTCCCCCTTTGCCATCTAAAATTCAAAACGTGCAGTTTTTTCAACTTCAGATACCTCCTGATTTTGCCGGCCCACCCAGGCCCTGCGTAACTGGGTGATCGGCATGCAGAACATACTAATAAGGGGGACACACACGCACAGGTCAGATTGTATAACCAGATATGGTTAGCAAATAACATTTTTTGATCAAAAATCTTAGACAAATATTTCTGCGATACCCTGTGCTCTACACTGAGGCTATGAGCTGTCACAATGATGTACAGCGTATGCCATGATAGGATTTGTCGATTGATACCAAGCTAGTTAGGTTTGTTCTAGAACCACACCGCCGATCGACTACTGGATCCCTCGATAGTTGAAACTGTCCAATTTCAGTAAAAAATATGCCGAATCTATCAACTCAAAAATCGAACGAAAGGTTGGACAGAAATGCAGAATATACTTTCCAAAACCTTAACTTGGGCATAGAAAGAGTATGTCTACTTGGAGACGTGATGACCGTAGTGTAACGCCCCTCCCTGTAGAGATTTTATCTCGAAGCGTCCCCACGTGGCCAAGACGTGTGAAGGTCATTGACTCAGATCGTACGAGAAGCAGATAAGAGATAGTGTGATAGTTTAATTAATTATTGGTTAAGATTTCATTGTGAACAATCGAGAATGGGATATTCCATGGTGTGATCTTATTTAATCTTAAGAATCAATCAAAGACTGGCGGGAAAATTACCACGTGATAACTTTAATAATTATGTAAGTTTAGAGATATATTTAACTTTGTAGAGAGCTTAGACTAGAGAGAGACGGAGACTTGAGATCAGACCGTTGACAGTGAACGTTACGGTCGCCATCTTGCAATAAAGTACAGGTTGTGTTACAATCTACATCTTGGTGTGTCGGCTTCAGTTACTGAAAGCATTACGATCCAGGCTGGTACCTCTCAACTCGTAATTCCCCTAACTACGAGCGCAACAGTAGTTAACAAACGTAGCCCTACTCATGGTCCCTCCATGTGATAGGGGGACCGTGTCCTAGTCCACAATTACATGCGCTCAATGTGTGAAAGATAACGATAACGATCGAATGTTTCCGGAGTGATGTCGATAAAATAATAAGCAACAAGTTGAGTTGTTACTTCCTCAAAGACGGAAATATAATATTTGTCTGTGCCTTCATATGCATACGGTTTGGCTACATGACGCAACCTTGGTCTAGGTAAACATAGGCGGACATATAATTTCTCTGTGCCTACATATCCTCACTTTGGACATTACCATTGCGACCCTAACAGGAATCAAAACGCAATTTTTTGGATACTTTGGTCTTGATAAAAATGATTGCTATAACTTGTAAAACTGAATCTTTGACCTCTTTTCAGTGACACGTCTCAAAGTTTGAACAACATATAAAATGTGTTGCCCTTTAGGCTGCGTTCACAAACCGTTGAAACCGTTTTTTTTCTCAGATCTCCCCATAATACTCTCAAAAAATTTCAACCCCCCCCCCCGTCTATATGATAAAACATTTTCAAGATCCCCCATCTATCATATTGCCGCACATTTATTAGAGATGCATGCACAGAAAAATAAACATGTATTGTGCAGTTCTGCTCGTAAATATTGAACACAACCTGTTATTAGCAATGTGTAGAGCAATATTCCTAAGGCAAATTCTTATATTGATTCATTTTTAAGCACATCCGTGCACTGTTTCAATTTATCAGTTAAAGCCGACTTGAGTTAATCCAACTAAATCTGGCCAGGCCAATGGCACCTGGTGAAGAGTATACAAAATGACAATCACGAGAGAGTATGCAGAGTGTGAATCCCTGGCTACATAAGATGCTACCTATAAGTTTTACAAAATTGACAGTACTGGAAGGTAAAAATATTCCATCAAATAGGTAGAAATATTCCATCAAATCAACTTTTAAATCTCTGAATTTTTGGTGTAATAATGGTAACTTTTGTGAAATTAAAATAATTCAATTTAGTCACACATTTTTTAATTTCAATTGCAGTCTTTACTGTACAAAGTTTTACCTTTGTGCTATATCACGATAAGAATGAGAAAATTTAGAAAATCAAGCATGGTGACCCCCCATATTTTTTCTTTAATATTTGATTATTCTCATATGCCAGAATTCAAAACTCCCTGATAACGTTCAAGTCTCCTGGTCTTCCATGTGTTGCTGTCTGGCCTATCTTGTGTACAAGTATGTTTCACTCTCACCGGGCGTCACATAACCCGAACTCTTCTTCAGTTCAGTACTTCTTAGTCAGAACTATCTCAGTCACTGCTGGTATGCACTGACCTTGCCCTTAGGCAGTAGCAGGGAAGTAGCTGTATTAACTTTGATAATTTTGAGAATGAATTTTTTTAGTTTATTCGACTGCATTCATGCCCTACTTCCTAAAGCGTGTTGAACCCCACAGTGTTATAAAATTTTCATTGAATTACCCATGAAATCTTGGAAATGTAAAAAAGGGGAACCAAAAAAAATTCAGGTCCCCTTACAGGCAGAGCAAAACTTTCAAGTCACCCCTCTACTACCCCCAAAATTTTCGAATCCCCCGAAATCCTTCAGCATTCTCCCCCGAACAGTGATCATGCTTTCCAAGGATAGGTTAAATGCTAATCGGTTGCAACGAACCGTTGTGGAGACGGCCATAGGGCAGTAAAACTATTGGTGAATGAAATACCGAAATCAAATCCTATGACTATGTACTTGATGGAAAAGCCACAATTTAGAAAAATGGAGATTCTGGACCGATGCTTAACCGGACAAGCGTTACTATCGACGTTGATCTTCCAAAAGGCAGAAATAATGCAGACATTTGATATATATTCTTCCCTTTAAATAATAATCTGTACATTTCATGATTTTAAATGGATAATACTCCATGTAAATACAAAATGGCGGACATCATATTCGGTATAATGTTAGTATCATACTGTAACTTAAGTTAATCTACCAGTTGTCTGACATTACACCTACCTGTTGGTTGAACACTCGAGGTGGCGTCTGTGGATTGTGACTCTGGACGGCTCGGTCGATTATCTCTCAAAAAGTTGTCCACCTCCTCTACAAGAGGAGGACGTTGGATTGCTGAAAAGAGTTCCTTCAGAAGTTCAAGATCACCAAGTGATATTAGACCCTTTTCCTCTAGGTTGTTGAAAATATCCGTGGCATTAACCAATTGGTCAACTTCGTTCTTCTGAAGCTGATTTGGTACAAGCAAGTCTTTCAACGTTTTTACGTCTGCCAGGTTTAACTTTGAATTCAAGCTGACATACAGCTTTCGCAGCGGATTCAGTCTCGGCATTTTGTCCTTCACCTTATAAATATGGACGGAGGCCCTCTTCCTTTAGCTTGGTGAAGATATCTATGGCATTATTCAATGCTTCAACTTCGTTCTTCTGAAGCTGGTCCCGTACAAGTAAGTTTTTCAACGTTTTCACCTCTGTAAGATTTAACTTTGAATTGAAGTTGACATACAGCTTTCGTAGTGGATTTAGTCGCGGCATTTTGTCCTCCACCTTATAAATACGGAGTGAAAATTTGTCACCATTTGACAGCTAACAGAAAAAACAACTGCGTCACTGAGAAGGTGGTAAGTAAATAGAACTCTAGTTGCAGCAGGTACCAAAGCTGCCAGGTACCTGCCGAACAATAAATCACTTTAAGAGTGTATAATATGCGCAGTTTATTCAAACAAACGCCGAGCCAGTGCGCAGGCGTGGGATTTTGCCAGGATGCAAGTCTTGATCACCGTAGTTAGGACTACATTTGAAAGTGAAAGAGACGAAGGAAAAATAAATCGCAAAGTATAGTTGATCTTGAGGCAACAAAACAAGCAAGTAGGCAAATCGATCACTGTTGGAGCAGATATTTTTAGGTGTTTGCGCATGTAAAAGCAGTAATGAGTTAAACCAAGGCTGCTATTGGGTCAAAGTTGCAACTTCAAAATGCACTTTAGTATTTTTCATCTAAATATGCAATTGTCGTTCAGAAAGGGTACAAAAGGCCAAACAGTAGTTTATCATGAATATTGAATGACACGAATATTAATCTATATGTGTTTTGCAAATTTGTGTCAACCAAAGGTTCTAACTTCATGAAACGTTTTCAAATTACCAATAATTATATGCATTACAAAATAAACCTCAGTATGTTAAGAAATCTGATGTACATGTTGATTAACAAGAGTTTTATCAGATATATGAAAAATTAATGAAAATTTAAGTCCATATTTTGCCTTTCAATATGACTAAATTTGTAATATTTTGGTTTTATTTTGCAGACAATTTAATTTTGCATTAGTGTAGCAATTTTTATATTGTTTGGACCTCTTTTTGCGGAAATATCATTGCCACAGTAAACCTGCACAATTTAGCAGTTTGCTGAGTAATGATACTCTGTATACAGAGAAACCTTGATGCCCAATTAAAATCCAGGGATTTTAAAATTTTGGGTTTATCGTCAATAAGTGAGATAACATTTTCAAACTTCTGCTTATTAAATCTGATGACTTCAAAAGATCTTTTAAATCGAAAAGATTGGCAAAAACAATCTTTTATAAAAAGTCGAGCGTGCATATTAAACAGGAATTAAACGATAGAAAAAAGATGACCTTATTGATATTCAACATTGAACAGGTTTCTTGTTCACAATTCTTCTTCATAATTTATTTGAAAGAACAAACTAAAGGATTGATAATCGCAAAGAAAAAATCCATCGTTGTTGGTAGCTAACAAGTCAACATTATCAATATATGCGTAGGAAAAGTCGGAAAGTTGAATACTGGTCCCCTCAAAGTCCTTAACTTCTCAATCACTTTCTCCATGTACCAGTCAAATTCTACAGTGGATTATTACTCCTTACCTAGAATTTTTGCCATCTCTGAGAAGGTAATTTACAAAATTTAGTTTTGTTTCCAGTACCTAACATCGGCAATTACTTCGTTTGATAACTCCACCATTTTCAAGGTAGACTGATGAATTTTAGAGAGGATATCGATGCTGACGATCACACTACTTTAAGGCTTAATGTTATATACCGGAATATCCAAATATACGTTTGGTAAACACTTTCACGTTCCTCCCTGACAGTATGTAATTTAGCATGTGTCCACTGTATTATAGAAAAGAGTCGATTTCTTGCAGACATATAATTGGCTGTTGATATGATAACATATTAATGCCCCCTGCAAAATAAATCTTTTAAGAAGAATGTGCAATCAAAGTTAGGCCAATGGAATAAGTCATGAAGATTACAAATTACAACTCAACGTTTTGCTAACACTGAACCGTAACGTAAAACGCAACTATTCATAAGGTAAATTCTGCTGTCAATGAGAGGATGTTTTGTTCAATTTTGGATGAATGATTCACATTTCAATTTTTACAAGAGGAGCTTTTACAACTTCTATGAGTCTTTATCTACTACTGCACCACAAGAGGGCGCGCTTGCACTGGTCGGTGATACGCTATAACAGACATGTGCATTATTACTGTCGTCACATCAAATACACATGGTGGGTTCGGGATTTGAATTTCCCTTGATTTTTTATCCCAAGAGTACTGCCTTTTAAGATTAAAAGTAAACTGAAAAGATTGAAAGATGTGTTATGCAATAAGGTAGGAATATTGTGTAGTCACCGAGACAAAAATGAAAAGATGTACATCGAATTTCATTGCACGGCTTCATTCGCATTTTTCGCATTTTCCCTGTGATTGCATGACACCGAATGAAAGCCGTGGTGACTCATAGTAACATAGTAAATGTAGTTTTATTATGAGGCAGATATGGTGGTTGTTTAATCTTTTTTAATCAATGAACAGTCATTAGACGATTAACGATTTAAAAATACCAAACTCCTTCCATCATTGCCACTTGATTTTAAATATCTTTGCCAGTGCAGTTATTGCAGCATCAATGATGTTGTAGTTTAATTGATATTCATATATCATGATTTATCAGAAAGACAGAACGAGTACGTGTAGGTGAAAACGAAGCAACGAAACTAGAACTCTAATGAAATGACCCTTATTATTTGAAAAAACCAGGAATGTATTAAGATATACGTCGCAATTACTGCCGAAATTGAATCTAATCCAGGTTTCCTCATGATATTTGCCACTCCAATTTATTTTCCGCTAGAATGGAGAAAATCTTTTAGAAAACTATTCATTCGATCAGATATAAGATTGTTTGTGTATATCTAGTCTTAGTCAATATATAAAAAAGTTACTGCTCAGTTATTAAAGTTACTGCTAATTTCTATCATTTTCCTTCGAAAATGAATTCTTTAGAATCTAACACCTAGAATGTCAAGAAACAGACTAAACAACCGGCCGCGTGCTGTCTATATCTTGATATTACCAGTCTGTTTGTTTATCATTTCACAGGGTAACGAGGAAGTAAGAACACTCTTATTTTAAGACAAAATAAAGAACTAACGTAAATATTCGATTACAGGGTGGTTTCAACAACAGCGGCTGGATGGAGGCAAATCAAGATTTCTATTTGATTTCAAATAAAGTTCACGTATTTAGCATGAAATATGTATGTGACTCCCTTTTTCTCTTTTGCTATTCTATAACACGTTTTAACATAAAATTTCTGAAGCGTGTTGACAATCAGACAATTATAGTATAATAAGTAGTTTTGGGGCTAAGGCTCTAGAGGCAAGCCTTTAATGTAGTAACGCCACTCGAGACTGGTGAACTTTTTCCGGCCCGATACACATATGTCATTACACAAATATTACACACCTACTGATCATATTTTGATTGCAGTCTTGTCAAATGCATTGTATTGTTTTGTCCCCAAAGAAAACACCCACACGGCAAAAACTTGGCACTGTGATTTTCACCTCCAGTATGCACCACTAACACAGATCGGGTAAACTGTACAGGCAGCTTTCCCATGTAAGTTATCTCAGTGGTGAGTGATAAGTTAAGATGTCATCGGTTAACACAACAAATCTCTCTTTATTGCTCAAATTACATACCCTGAAGTTTCCCGTGAAAGTTTTGCTCCGAGATGAAGAAGAGTGTAGAAAAGTAAATATAAGTCAGAGATATTAAATGTGGTATTCAATAACAAGCTCTTTCATTTTTTTAAAACGAAAACAAGTTTTTTCTTTAAAAGCTGCGCCATGCAACTGTGCTGTCAGTTTATATTTTTTCCTGTTCATACGACAAGTGTAGCTTTAAGAGAAGGCTAGTTATCGTGCATCTCTATTTGAGTTAAAGAAAGTGCAATGGGAAAAGCGCCCTCCTATTGCCAGAACGTTCAATCCTTATGTTTTTATCGCGTTGTTTACTAGTAGAAAGAGTTTTGAAGACGGTTAACACCCATGTCAACAACATTACATTGATGATAAGTAGGTATCGCCATGGTATCTTTTCGGCGTTAATAATCTACTGAAAAGTTAAATCTAATAAGGCTAGAATAAACGATGGAAGCCTTCCTATGAACCTTTTAGTTCACTTATTGAATGTTATGTGCTTCTCTTATTTACGAGTAAAAGTTCGGACAACTGTAACGTGAATGGTAGACCAGTATTACAATGTGTTCTCACAGTTATCTTTGAGAACATTTACAGTATATCTTGTATTCTACCGAGTAAGCACTCGGCGTCTTCATAATTATAAATATTCCAAGGCACGATAACCATGTCTGCCCTTGCTCTTCTAATTTGTTCATCCCCTGGGTCACTTGCGGCAGTTACATTACTGCAATATCGGTTATTGGAGAACAATATACCATCAAGTAGTCTGTTTTGGTGCCCTTCCTCCAGTCATAATCTATCTCAAGTCGTACTAACTTACGCTAATTCATATTTCAATAAGCAGGACAACTTCTATATATTTCCTGTGTATTTGATTTGACGCAGACATCTTGAAACAACTGCAACCGAACGAATATCTGCAAAATTTGAAGATTTCAAACGTACGTTTGTTGTAATGATTTGGTAAATCTGCAAAGTTTATTTTGAGTAATGGTTTTGGTAAAAAACAACGCCGCAGTGTAAAATCCGTAGGTCAGAAAATTTAGTCAGTAAATATAGTTTTGTCAGAGATACTAATAATTTCAACCACGGTAAAACTGCTTTCTTGCAGGATTAAAGTAAAATCGAAGTGAAAAACATTACCTGTCTTTTCATTCTTGTGTATCCTTTAGTAGACAATTACAGACATGAGTACGGTATCGCTACTTTCTGTAAAGAAGTCAGATACATCTATAATGCCTGCACACTCTGTGGGATTTGTTGAACACAGATCAGAGATGTACAAAGAAGCGGAATATTCCTGGCAAGTTATAATAAACGAAGACATCAATATCTTTGTAGGAAATCATAATTTTAATATATGGGAATGACCCTTATTTTAGTCAGTCATTAAGTAAACCATCATACTACTTTTTGCAGAGAAAAGCAACATTATGCTCCTTTCATTTCTTCATCAAGTGATTGATGAAATTCTCTTTTTACTGCACAGTACTCTTTAACCTCATAATCAACGATCTCTTCATATACTTCTAGAATAAATTTTAATATTATGTCTTTTGCGTCCAAATCTCACAACAGTGAAGCGTTAAGGGAGTACTATGCATCACACTTCACATATCTGTCTATTCTTAGGACAATTCTGTTTAAATTTAATCGTCCATATAGAATAGTTAAACTTGCATGGTAAGCAAACGTAATGGTAGAAATATATTAAGATTGACATACACAGCGAGTTATGACCAACATCAGCTATACTTTCGATCTCTATAAAGAATAGATCCGAACAAACCTCCAGAGGGCGCTGTGACACACCAGCTAAAACCCTACAGTTCAGCTGTGAAAGCACTGGAATTCATGATTACATGAAATGGCATTCTAAAACCCTGCCACAGACAGAACAATATTTATTTTGGTTTAACAAAAACACTGAGAAAACCACCTCTGTTGGTAGAAATAATTGTCATGATAGTAACAAAATAAATCACATGGTTGAAAATCGTTTTGATTAGATAACCGTCAGGTTAAGGCATACATTTCTAGCAATTTAACATTTGTGTTTAGATGCATTTTTTATTAGGAGCCACTGGTTTTAAATATGATGGAATAGTGTCATTTTATACAATGCATTGATCGGGAAGAGTCACTACTTTTTACAAAATCTGTAAACGTTTTCTGATATTTTACAAAAGAGAGCTGAAATTGTTACATTTCAATATTGTAAGAATTATTATCATTGTACTACTTTGTGTATGTATTATGAAAGGAACTATACAGCTCGTACCCTGCCCGAACGAGGAGGAGAGGGCTAAGTTTGTTTACAGCAGGACAAATATCGTGTGAAAAGTGGTGATGATGACGTTGACAGATCTAAGGCTGCCTTTAAATGATCACAGTGACAGTAGTATTCAAGAAAAGTCATTTTCCTCACTAGATGTTATGAGATTGATACATTTCAGTGTGAATGAATCCTTTGAAAAGCAAAATGTAAGTGTGGAATGCATAGGCATCCTTCTAAGCAGGACTGAATATAATCTAGCAACCTGTATATAAGAAGCACGGTGCAGTTCGTATTATTCTTCAATTCTGTCAATCCAGTACATGCGACAATTTGTGAATAAATACCACAGATCCGTAAATCCACAGAAAAATGTTCTCTGTGCATCCAGAAAAATGACTTTGTAATGATTATTTCATTGTCAGTTCAATTCCTTTTGTATTGTTGGGTCATTTATCCGTTCTGTTATATGAAGTTGTTATACTACTTTACATAAAGTATATACACGATACCAATTTCAAGCTTATGTCAGGGTCCAGGGATACGGCTCTATTTGCGTTTTTCTATATGATGAATGCATTTACTTCACAAGACACTTAACTTTACAACGCCCAATATAGCAAGAAACAGCAAATTTCAAACACAAACATTCATATCATGACACATGACCCCACGGTAACTAAAAGAGTAGCATCTGCTGCCGTCTCGAAATAATTAGTTAATTTCTTCAATTTCTTTTTCTGTGCATACTTTTCTAAGTTTAAGAACATTTCAGATTACACAAGCTTTGCGAAAAGCGAGATTCATAATAACATGTGTCTCATGATGCTTTGTATTAGCACTTGAATGTACGCTAAACCTATTTTTCTCCTGATAAACAAAAAGGATTTCACTCGTTGGCCTACTTCACCATTTTGAGCCAGTCCTTTGATAAATTTTGATGTGAAGTTTCTTCCCTTTAGGTTTGACTACTACTCGATATTAATCTAAATAATCTATAAATAGGCAATTTAAAGGTTCAAGCTATATTGATGCCGAATAAAACATTGTGATAATCTACATGACATATGAATCCTGAAATCGTGAGGGAAAAATTATATGGTGTGAAACTGTTGATGTAGTTTGCATCCCACCTGTTTGAAATTTTAGTCAGCGCCGCCTAGTGGTCATTGCATGAGAGCAACGTCTCAGCAATGACCCCTATCTGGTTCTGCTCTTCAACGGAATCCGGCATAAAGCAAGAACATGCCGATGGTTAGTTTGGAATAGTATGACCTCAGAGGTATGTTCAATGTTTCTTCAAAGGAGTCAATGATACAACAATTTCTTTTGAATTATTCCCAAACAATTAATCTGCTAGAACATTGCCCTAGTTTCAGACTCTTTCTGTTACTGTAAATTTTACTACAATCTACCAACCAGATATACTCTTCCTTGCCACTACGCTTTGCCGGTTGCTGTGACTATGCTTTGTTTATGTTCAGGCTACACAATGGCTCATTTCGGCAGCAGAACTTCAGTAAAACTTTATATTGATGATACTGCAAACATATTTGTGTACGTACTCATGAACATGATAGAAATGCCTCCTCATTTAATCTGTCTCAGCTCTGGATGTCTTGCTTTAGACATATTTGCTCTGTTTCGATTATTATGCGGCTCATTTTATACATTCAAAATCGATATCAGTAATTTGACAGAACAAACAAAGACATAAATAGTCTAGACGAGGATGTTTTAATGCATATTTTATTTAGTGTAAGAAACACTAGGAAATGAATGGCTGTACGTGCGCATAGAGCCCCATGGATCTGAAAACATACTTTCAAGACAAAATAAGTGTTAGGTTATTATCTGTATGAGTTTGTTTCTTGCCGACAAACTATTTCAAGGGCCATGAGCTGTAACATTGAATGATCAATAACGGTTTCTATTTTTCATGTTAACTACAGTTTCTGATTCTATTTCCAAAAAGATATTCACATACAAAGTATTCAGCCTGTCAACTCAGCCTGTATAACACCTAGAAATAGTCGAAACTAATTTAAGACTCAGACTGGAACTGATTTATTACAGTAAATTCACACTAAACTTTCACCCAACTTTCTCCGTTTTTCGTGACACATACTGTCGTTAAAATAAGCATTAGTTTCAGATATCCAGTTTTGTTTCTCTTTGAGCAGCGGACAAACACAACTGCCTGGAAATAAAGATAAACGTACTTGGCACCAGTAAATATTAACAATTTTATTTACAAAGTTGTTAACCAACGCATGCCTTTCGCAATGTTAACGACATCCTGAATAAACCCTTTATTGAAACCAAGTGCTCATGTTGTGTTTGGCACCGTTTCCGCAGAAATATAACTTGGTATCTGTGACCAAACTCCAATTGAAATAGGACTCCGGGCCACTGAAAACAGACAAAAATCGACTGAAAGTTTTACGTGTACATGTACTGCACTAAATTAGGCAATAATCCAGGCCGCTCGTGATTTATTTGGCGTATTGTACCAAAATCTAGTGTATACCCGACTGCGGTGGGGGTCATTGCTATCATATCAACTTGTGTCTCTTGTTACTAAAAGGTGACCTGATAAATCTAGACATGGAACAATAGAAGGCATATCCAACGAAATTTCTTGTCCTCAAAGATTTAGCTATTTCCAACTAAGAATCGAATGGGGACACAGTTGATCGTTTTTAATTGCCAAGTAACGTCTCGGCTCCAATCGAGTCGTAAGGCCGAATGTGAACGTGGTACGTACCGACAATTGCGGCTGGCGATAAACCAGAAAGTTACACCTCAACGTAAGTTCAACAACTTTACTCATTAAATGAAAGGAAACCGGGTAAATTAAAACACAAATCGCAGGAAAGAAATGCAAAAATAATGTTGATCCATGCACACCAAAGACATGTGAAGACTGTTCATATTTACACGATAACTCAAAAACGCCTTGAACGGAATCAGATCAGATTTGGTAGACTGGTACTGTATGCCCATTGCAAGAGCTGATTAGATTTTGTAAGTGTTGTTTGCATATTAATAAAGTTATGAAACATCCTTTTTTCATGTAAAGATTTCCTATGGAGACAGTAATTACATTGTCGATATATATCAAGAAATACTGCACAAAATTTCATGAAACGTTTCACTGATGACAATCACAGAAAACTATAATGATACTGTTAGTGTCATGTCTATTATCTGCTCATTTGCATATTTATAAACTTTTGTAATAAGTGATGTAACTTCGAATTCCAGCACCAACTGTGCAGTTTCAAGTTAATTAAGCGTTCATTTGCATATTTAATGAACATTGTTAGTAGTTGACATTACTCCGTAATTACAGCATTAAATTTGATGAAACGAGCTACACATGTTGATCTGATAGATATCTAATTGTCCCATGAAGCATTGAGCAGTGTCAAGTTAATAGACAGCTGATTTGCATATCAATGACATTTTTTGTAATTAGTCATTAAGGGGGAGACCAACCTTCGCAGACACTTATCTTTAACATGATTTTTCATCATTGAAATGACTCTTTAACCCGACATGTAGTATATCTTCTGGTTGCTTGACAATTGAAGATAACGAAAAATGTGAGAATATTTCAAAACCTGTGTGCATGTGCTTGTTCTGCTCAAAGTGTTGTTTTTGAGGGTTTTTCACTTAAAAAACTGTAAGTACGAGAGGGTGATTCCATTGTTGAGCCGTTTACTGCAATCGCTAGCAGAGTAAGGTGTTTAGAAAACTGTGTCTTGGATTTTTGATGACCTCATGGTAAGTAAAAGAGTAGCATCTGCTGCCGTGTCGAAATAATTAGTTGATTTATTAATTTCTTTTTCTGTGCATACTTTTCTAAGTTTAAGAACATTTCAGATTACACGAGTTTTGCGAAAAGCGAGATTCTTATTAACACGTGTCTCAAGATGCTTTGTGTTGGTACTTGAATTCACACTAAACCGATTTTTCTGCTGATAAACAAACGGATTTCACTCGTTGGCCTACTTCACCATTTTGAGCCAGTCCTTTGATAAATTGTGATATAAAGTTCCTTCCCTTTAGGTTTGACTACTACTCGATATTAATCTTAATAGTATATAAATAGGCAATTCAAAGGTTCAAGCTAAATTCATGCCGAATAAAACATCGAACCCTGAAATCGGGAGAGAAAAATTGTATGGTGTAAAACTGTTGATGTAGATTGCATCCCACCTGTTAGAAATTTTAGTCAGGCGCCGCCTAGTGGTCATTGCATGAGAGCAAAGCCTCTGCAATGATCCCTATCTGGTTCTGCTCTTCAACGGAATCCGGCGTAAAACAAGAATATGCCGATGGTTAATTTCCTATAGCATGACCTCAGAGTTATGTTCAATGTTTCTTCAAAAGAGTCAACGATACAACATTATTTTCGGTTGAATTATTCCCAAACAATTAATCTGCTAGAACATTGCCCTAGTTTCAGACTCTTTCTGTTACTGTAAATTTTACTACAATCTACCAACCAGATATACTCTTCCTTGCCACTACGCTTTGCCGGTTGCTGTGACTATGCTTTGTTTATGTTCAGGCTACACAATGGCTCATTTCGGCAGCAGAACTTCAGTAAAACTTTATATTGATGATACTGCAAACATATTTGTGTACGTACTCATGAACATGATAGGAATGCCTCCACATTTAATCTGTCGGGGATCGAGAAACATACTTTTAAGACAAAATAAGTGTTTAAGTTATTATCTGTATGAGTTTGTTTCTTGCGGACAAAGTATATCTATGGCCATGAGCTGTAACATTGAATGATCAATAACGGTTTTTATTTTTCATGCTAACTACAGTTTCTGATTCTATTTCCAAAAAGATATTCACATACAAAGTATTCAGCCTGTCAACTCAACCTGTACAACGTCTAGATATTGTCGAAACAAATTTAAGACGGACTGGAACTGATTTATTGCTGTAAATTTACACTAAACTTTTACTAGACTTCCTTAGTCTTTCGCGAAACCTTACTGTTGTTAAAATTAGCATTTCAGTCACAGATATCGAGTCTGTTTCTTATTAAGCAGCGCACAACTCCATTGATTGGAATAACAGATCGGCGTACTCGGCACCAGTAAATATTAGACACTTTATTTACAAAGTTGTCAGCCGCCGTATGCCTTTCACCATTTTAACGACATCCTGTAATAAAACTTTTATTGAAACCAAGTGCTCATGTGCTGTTTGGCACCGTTTCAGGAGAAATACATCTGGGTATCTGTGACCAAACTCCAAATAAAATAGGAATCCGGGCCACGGGAAACAGACGTAAATCGACTGAAAATTTTACTTGTACATGTACTGCCCTAAATTAGGCAGTAATCTCCGCCGCTCGTGATATATTTGGCGTATTCTACCAACATCGAGTGTTCAGTGACTGCAGTGGGGGTCATTGCTATTATATCATATCGACCTGTCTGTCTTTTTACTAAAAAGTGACCTGATAAATCTAGACATGGACAATAGAAGGTATATCTAACAAAATTTCCAGTCCTCAAACACTTAGCTATTTCCAATTCAGAATCGAATGGGGACACGGTTGATCGTTTTTATAACCCAATAACGTAGCGCCAATGAGGAGACAATCCCTGTTTAACCATCAGGTCAAGACCACAACCAGACACAGGATGTCGGAGATAAACGTCGAACTTTATTACGACTGGTACAAGACTAATACAACTACAACATGGCGATGCGGAGAGAGAGAGAGAGGAGAGCATGCGCAGAACAACTAGTCCAACAAAGTGCCCATCGCGAGAGGGCGATATAACAATGCAATAACACATAGTGGCGTGACCACTTTTTCCTTTAAATAAGAAGTCCGCAAGCCTGGAAAAGAACAAAGAACTAAACTACTAACAACATCGGTCAACTGTCTCAGAACACAAGAGGGGCACGCAAAGACTATTGCCTCAAACTGTCTAAAAGTTCAGAATGTAGTCACTTAAGTGTCTTGGGAGCTTGCGCTCACGGGAAGATCGTCTACTGTCCTCGGCATCACTGGGAGCGTTAGCACTGGGACTGTCAACTGGATGTGGCCGTGGAACACTGTCGACACAGGTTGGCTCCGGTGAGGAAAGAGGTGGGTCTCCGACAGGCTGAGGTTGGCAAGTTTCATGTAGGTCTGGAGGTCTACCCTGCGAAGAGAGAACTTGTGGAATGCAGGGAGGCTCAGGAGGATTCTGGGCTGGACGTGGTGGGATTTCCTCGTCCGACGACAAATCTTCCGTAGTGTCACGTCTAAGGTGAGGAGGAGGGCCTGTAGCCTGTGGTACTTTATAACACTCACATTCTTTAACACGGTACGATGTCCGACGAAGCTGGTCACCTCGGAACTTTCGGACATTACACCATTGGCCGTCGACACTGGTAATTAAGTAGCGGTCACGGGCTGATGACTTATTGCGGTCTGCATGTAAGTAAACAAGATCACCAACTTGTAGAGGGGGAGGAGTTACAGTCTTACCTCTTGGAGCTTTGGACTGTTCACTAGCACAGTGGTTAGCCAGGCGCTGAGCATGCTGTGCGATAATAGATTGTGATCGTTTATTGGTAGCTGGGCGCTGGTGAACTGGTCTCTTTGCAACCACATTTCACGGGCGGAGAGGCCCCTGGACCGGATGCGGGAATTAACATGAGCAACAGCTATTGCGAGTGATAGTGGCGTGATAGTCGCGCACAGTGGATCTTGACGGAGAAGTTCATCTTCCACTTCTTGGATCGCTCTGTCAACAACTGGGTTTTTATTACGATTCTTGATGCGGCCTATCTCAACTGAAAGTCTGTGCTGCTTGAGTAGAGCATCATTACGGAGAGCAGTGAATCCTGGGGCAGGGTCGGTGCGGATGGCGGTGGGGGACATCTAGTGGTCGCATCTCAATACACAAGAGCATCACGGAGTGAAGTATGGCGTTCATCCTCCACAAGGCAAGCTGTGGTGAAAGAGGTGACGCATTCACGAAGAACGAGGACAAGTTGGCATTCTCTTTTGATAACATCAGCAGCGAAGGAAATACCAACAACCTCAGGTGGATCCGTGGTAGACTGTTCGGCAAGTGATCGTGGAACCTTGCGCAGGGAGGCGCACTGGTGACATGATGAGCATACCTGCTGAATGGACCTATCTAAGTCAAGGGCATAGAAGTAGCGACGTATGATCTGTTTCATCTGATGACAAGATGGGTGGCTTAATCTGATGTGCATCGCTGTCAGGAAACCATCCAGAACCTGGCGCGGGATTACGATGCATTCACGGGAAGGTACAAATGGGTCAGAGCGTTTAACAACTAGTAATCCATCTTTTGCAATGGTCACAGTGTTTAAATAGCGCTTGATATCTTTGATGTCAGTCATCTTTTTGGATGGACGAGTTCCTTGGGTCAAGTGTGCATGCGTTCTGCGTAGAGCGGAGCATTCTGACTGTAAGTCGTGCCATGCTTCCGTATTTGTGAAAGGAAGTCGAGCATTGCCTGAGACAATATCCTGGATTGACAGGGATCTGACAGTGCTGTCCTCAATGCGTTCAACAAAGGAGCAAACCTGACAGGACGGAGTGGAGCATGGTTGTGCGTTGCGGCTGGCAAAGTCCGAAGGAATATTCTCAGTGCCTGAGAGATGGCGAACCGACGCTTGGTATCTGCTCGCAGCCGATAAGAATGTAGTCACTCGCGGACTGGCAGAAAACTCTCCACGGCATAACTTCTCATAGGCTTGCACGCAGGGCTTGCTGTCTGTGAGGACACAAGGCTTGTGGTGAGACTGGATAATGTATGGGCTGAAGTGCGTCACAGAGACAGCGATACAGAGGGCTTCGACTTCACATGGAAGCCATGTTGCCTGGCGTCCTCGTAATTTGGCGCTGAAGAAACCTGCAAGGTGTAGTTTGTTGTGACGGGAAATATACAGAGTAGAACCAATACCATGGCTTTTGACGGCTGCGTCAGTAACAATCCATAGTTGGTCAGACGGTCTGGGAAGTGTTATTGCCCGATTGGTTGACAACGCTGATTGCGCTACATGGAAGGCGTCATAGAGGGTATCAGTCCACAAAATGTTGTCAGCTGACTGGAGGCCGGCAGTTGCGTCTTCAAGTGGGGTGAGGAGTGAGGCACAACCTGGTATAACCCTTGCTAACACTTTATAGGCACCAATAAATGAGCGAAGACCGCGGACTGACTTCGGAGGTTGGCAAGACGACAGAGTTGCGATGCTATGCCGGCTCGCTGAGAGAGTGCCTTTGTGCCAAATCCAACCGAGTATTGTTGCAGTAGCGGGACATATGGTGGTCTTGGTAGCTGAAAGACATAGGTTGTTCAGGTGTAAGGCCTGTAGTACACACGCTTCCAGTTGACTAAAAGCTCTTCAACGGAATTAGCGCCACAGTAGAGGTCATCTGCTATCTTGGCTACGATGCAATCGGCAAGAAGGTCACCTAAAACTCGGCACATTAGCTCTTCCAGGGCTGTTTCGGAGCCTGGCATCCCCATGGCAGACCGTGTATACACTCGAACACCGCGAAATGGGGTGGCTACACCACAATACTTAAGAGATTCGCGGGAAAGGGGGATCTGGTAGAATGCCTTGGTGAGGTCGGTGGCAATGATATACTCCCATTGTGCTATCTGGTTCAGTGTACTGTCCACACTAGGTAGTAACGATGGTTGTGGCTTACTATAGCGCCCTACATCAGCAAAGGCAGTGACAAGTCTCGAACCACCACTGGGTTTCTTGACGAGGAACGACGGGTTGATATATTCAACATTAACCTGGATATCCTCCGGGCGAGCAAAAACACCCATTTGCTCTAGCTCATCGAATTTTTGTTGCAACTCGATAAGCTTGTTGCGAGAGTATTGAGGAAGACGGCCCTTGCGTTGCGGCGGCTGGACTGGACCCATGTTGACGACCGCCTGAAATGGACCGGATGCGCCGTTATAACCTTTGATACAAGGGTTGAAAACGTCATCAAAGTCCTGGTGTATCTTGCGAAACTCAGCTAGCTGGCTGTGCGAGAGTTGGTTATCCGGGTCTAGTCTGATGGAGGTAGAGTGGGTAACATCTGTGCGTGTGTTCCTTGGTTGGGTAGGTGGACTGGTCACACTACAGTCATCTGTGGCTGGGATGAACACCGGCGGATAGTGCAAAAGTGCTCACTGCGCTTAAGTGACTGAGGAGTACTGGACAAATTCGGTATGCGAATTTTCCCGGACAGACTTTGATATACGTCTGGCAATGGCCATACTTCTTGTGTACCACGAGTCTGTGGGCTTCTATGAGGCTCAAGAGCAAAGGTTTCATCAGGTCGGTGAAAATCACCAGTAATGTCCATTTCAATAAAGTCTCCTGGCCAGATAGTAGTGGGTTGGGTAGGAGCTCGTAAGACACAGGCACGACGAATGGTGTTGAGTGTAGTCTGAGGGTTTGAGCCATACGTGTAGGTCGAACCATCACCAAGAGTAACTTGTCGTCTTGCAGGACGAATGCTGATGTCGTTAGCTTCCATAAACGGCGTACCTGCTAAAATGTCCACATCAAGGTTTTCGACAACAAGACCTTCGAACGTAAATTTGACACCATCGCAGGTTAGAAGAAACTTTGTCTCTGCAGTGACATTTAGGGGTGATGAACCGTCAGCTTGGTGGGCAGACTGGGAACTTGCTTTGGTTGGTACACCCAGTCGTCTGGCAGCAGCCAGGCATATCATATTACCTGTAGCACCACTATCAATGGTTAGTCGGGCTGTCTGATGGCCATAGAATACATCAAGATAAGGAGACTGACGAACCTGGACCCTCATGGCAGTTGGGGTGTCGCCAGATGGGGCGATGTCATTGTCCACTTCGTCAAAGGCATCGGGTTGACAGTCAAACTCAGTATCGTCATCTATGATATTGACAATCTGCCTCGCCTTGGCCATATATTTACGGTCTTTGGCTGGTAAGAAGCTGCACTCGCTAAGAAAGTGGACATCAGGACGGCCTGCTTGTTTACATAGAGGACAGGAGCGGGACGATCGCTGGTCTCTGGAGCGTGTCCTTTGTTTGGCACGTCTATTGTGGTTGGCATCTTGGTGTCGTGAGGACGTGGTGCGCATCACAGCAGCATCCTCCATGGAACGGATTTCATCCAGAAGGGAGTGAGGGCTTGAGATATTTCGGGTTTTATTGACGCTAGTGTGCGTGTGCGGAGCTCTGTTCCGTATCGTTGTTTTACAAGCCGTGGCAGGTCCTTATGGACCAACTGCAACCATGTCAATACAATATAGTTCTCAAGGGAAGGAGACAGCTCCTCATCGTCGACAATTTTCTCGCCGTTATGAGTAATGCCACAGTCCTTACGAAGCAGGTTGTCTTCGACAAATGCTGTCAAGCGTTGGAAAAGGTCCTCTGGGCGCTCGTCAGGTTCAAGATGAATGTCACAAAAGTCCAGAAGGTGTGCTCCAGTGGACTGAAACCATAGTGGAGACGTATGGTTTGCCAGATATGGTCCACTGATGTTGACTTTCTAACTATAGTGTTACGGGAAATGATTGGGCAATAGTTAGCGATCTGACCTAGCATGAGTTCAAGAGCGTTGACCTTTTGTTGTGCTGTACGGCGTTTGGCAGCGGGGGTGTCTTCGCCATCGTCAATAAATCCTCTAAGAGGGGAAGACTTGGTTTTGGCTTTCCATGTGGCGCCCTCACTCAAGAACAGTTCAAAGTTAGGGTCTATGTGCAACGTGTAGCTGAGATTTTGGCGCCAGCTCTCAAAGGAAGTAATGGTTTCTGACTTACTTAAGCACCATTGCTTAGGTGCGCGGTGAAGGTTCGCCATGTTGAGTGTAGCTTGAGAGTGTCCGAGCGTCCGTGATACCCAGTAATATTATAGTTACTGACTGGTTGTCCACCTATACGTGAAGTCTGGACGGCTGCTGGTATGGGAAAGGTCTGTTCGAAAAGCTTCGTTATTTCGTAAATGGCGTATAGGTCCGTAAATCGCTGCCACCACGCCAATGAGGAGACAATCCCTGTTTAACCATCAGGTCAAGACCACAACCAGACACAGGATGTCGGAGATAAACGTCGAACTTTATTACGACTGGTACAAGACTAATACAACTACAACATGGCGATGCGGAGAGAGAGAGAGAGGAGAGCATGCGCAGAACAACTAGTCCAACAAAGTGCCCATCGCGAGAGGGCGATATAACAATGCAATAACACATAGTGGCGTAGCGGTTCCAAACGAGTTGTAGGCCTCAATGCGGTAACCGTATAATCTTCGAGAAAGCGACATAGAAGACACAAGCATTAAGTCATTTGACGAACAACGATTCATAAACTTCATACACTTGAGCTAATGTTGTAGCTATGTCTCTCTGTCTGTCCGTGTGTCCGCTGTGTGTGTGCGCGTGTCTGTCTGTCTCTCTGTCTGACTGTCTGTTTACACGATAACTCAAAAGCGCCAGAATGGGTTCAAGTCAGATTTGGTAGACAGGTACTGTATGCAAACTGCAAGAGATGATTAGATTTCGGTTGGTGTGGCTTGCATATTAATGAAGTTATGAAACCATCATTCTTTCATACAATGGCTTCTTATTGAGACAGTAATGACAG
Source organism: Ptychodera flava (assembly GCF_041260155.1). NCBI lineage: Eukaryota > Metazoa > Hemichordata > Enteropneusta > Ptychoderidae > Ptychodera > Ptychodera flava. The sequence goes on along the minus strand of NC_091929.1, from coordinate 17,942,600 downwards.
TGTCGACATATATCAAGAAATACTGCACAAAATGTGATGAAACTCTTCACTGATGACAATCACAGAACATAATAATGATACCGTTAGTGTCATGTCAATGATCTGCTAATTTGCACATTGAAACCTTTGTAATAAGTGATATAACTCCGAAATTCCTACAACAAATTTGATGATATCTGCCACAAATATTGATCTCCGAGTTATCTTATTGTACTGAAATGTATTGAGCAGTGTGAAGTAAAAAAATAGCTCATTTGCATATAAATGAAGTTTGTAATTAGTCATTAAATTCAGATAGAACTGCAACTAATTTGATGAAATCTGCTGCAGATAATGATCCGAAATACATCTGACTGTTTAAAGAAGCATTTAGTAGTGTTAAGTTTTTTAAGGATTCATTCAAAATTTAATGAACATTGAAAATTAGTAATATTACTCTGAAATTATGGCACCAAATTAGGTTAAACAAGCTACAGATATTGATCTGATAAGTATGTATTTGTCGTATGAGGCATTTTGCAGTGTCAAGTTAATGAGTACTCATTTGCATATGAAGTGAAGTTTTGTAAATAGTCACAACTTTAGTCATATAATTCTCAAGAGACTGCACCAAATTTGATGAGATCTGCTGCAGATACTCATTCGACAGATTTCTGACTGTGTTGTGAAGCATTTAGCAGTGTAAAGTTAATTAAGGGCCATTTGCATATTTAATGACTTTGCTCTTAGTGACATACCTCTGAAATTTTCGAACCAAATTTGGTGAAACCAGCTACAGATTGATCCTATAAATGTGTAATTGTCGTGTGCAACACTAGTCAGTTTCAAGTTAATCCTGGGTTCATTTTCATATTTAATGAATAATTTTTATAGTTATATAACTCCGTAATTACAGCATTAAATTTGATAAAATGTGCTACAGATGTTGATCTGCTAGATATCTAATTGTCCCATGAAGCATTGAGCAGTGTCAAGTTAATAAACAGCTCATTTGCATATTAAATGAAGTTTTATAATTGGTTATTAAACTCCGAGAGTACTGTGCGAAAGTTGATGAAACCTGCTACATATAATGATCTGACAGATATCTGAATGTTCTGTGAAACGTACTATTATGTAATAAACCTGTTGTAATGTGAGCACATTCAGTTCATATCAGGTTATTTAGTGTACGAAACAGAAGGAAATAATCTGCGGCTCGGGGGATCATACCTTCAAACACAAATAATGCCACGTTATTATCTCTATGAGTTCCTTTCTTGCTGACAAACTATTTAAAATACCATGAGCTGATTAATTACGGTTTCAATTTTAATGTTAACTACAGTTCCTTGTTCTATTTCCAAAACGATATTCACACACACAGTATCCAGCCTGTTAACAAAGCCTGTACAACACCTAGAAATAGTCAAAACAAATTAAAAACTCGGACTGGAGCTGATTTATCACAGTAACTTCAAACTCAACTTTCATCCAACATTCTCAGGCTTTCGCTACACGCACAGTCGTTCAAATTTGCATTAGTTTCAGATATCGAGTCTGTTTCGTATTGAGCAGCGCACAAACTCCATTGATTGGAATAACAGATCGACGTACTCGGCACTAGTAAATATTAGACACTTTATTTACAAAGTTGTCAGCCGCCGTATGCCTTTCGCCATTTTAACGACATCCTGTAATAAACCCTTTATTGAAACCAAGTGCTCATGTGCTGTTTGGCAACTTTTCAGCAGAAATACATATGGGTATCTGTGACCAAACGCCAAATAAAATAGGAATCCAGGACACGGAAAAAGACAAAAATCGACTGAAAGTTTTACTTGTACATGTACTGCACTAAAATTAGGCAATAATCCTCGCTGCATATAGAACCATAGTTTTAGATCATTATGGACTCTGTTGAAGAATATGCAGGAAATGGGCTAAAATGGAGGATTTAAAGCTAGACACACTGTCAGACTGGGTCAAATCTGTGAGGAAAATAATTCGTGGCCGTATTGGTCAACTAAAATCACATGCTTGCATAAGACACTATTCAGTATTTAAAGATCCTGATACTGTTAAGTGTTTGAATGATATCCATGACAAATATGTTGTCGTCCCTGCTGATAACGCTGCCAATAACATTGTATTTGTCTGTAAGAAGTATTATTTTTAATGTCTTAAAGACGAACTTGGTGTGACTAAGACCTCCACCAATTCCACTTACAGACAAACAATGCTCAACAAATGTGAAATTTGCATTAGGGGAAGACTGCATTAACTTGCATGGTACCACAGGGGGCAGATGAAAGTCCCAGGGGTGGGGAGGAGGATTTTTTTGTGCAACGGTTTACCTTATTTGATTTTATTAATTTTGACTGTGATATTTCAAATAATGCTTTCGACTCCAAACTGTCTGACTGTGTTTTCAATACCTACAATTCCCTATCTCCTCTTCAACCAGTGCACATACCACTCTAATTGCTGCGCAAACATTGCCAACTTGTTAATGACTGAGCGTATCAGCGGATTAGCTTATTAAGTCAACACCACAGCTGTCCCACACGTAGTTAAATAAGAAAAGGGTTGAAGATCTCAGTCACAGTGTCACAAAAAAACGCAAATCTGAGCAGATATAGAAGTCATTCGAAATTTAACGACTATCAAAAGCATCGCCATACTGATGAACTGTTACATGCCAAAGTACGCCGTCTAAAATGGTCATCTTGAGCCAGAAAACCAACCTACATTTTTGAGTCGGTCATGGTCCGATGTCGTCCGTAAGAGCGGAAGTCGGAAGTAGAACCTTTTGACCTCAAACCTGTTTATTTCCAGTCCAGAAGTAAACATATTTCCCATGATGCGTTTGATGTTATATAATGTAAAAGTTCGTACATTCTATATGAGCACGCTACAAGACTGGTTTTAATCAATCCTACAAAATCAAAACAAGGATTCAATTTTTATCCTTTTTGTCACAAAAACGTTGATAACGATGAGTTTGAGAACATAAACAAAACTTCTGAAAAATCTGCACAGAAAGAGATGAAGGGTGAGGTATCACGTTTCTTGCCTCTCGCATCTGGCACATGAATCTACAAAAACCTTGATCAATCGAGGTGGTAGCTTCTTCAGCCACAGAAAAGGAGAATTATTTTCTCATTTAAGCTAGTTTCGGACAGCATAAACCGAACGAACACCGCTGCAGGCAACTCAATATAGATTGATGTCATCATGAATGCCAGTATTGTACACTATCCGTATTATTCGATGCCACCATGGATTCATCGTCACCGTACATCTATAGCGTCTATCGTAAACTTAGCACACCGTCATCGACTGTGACCATTGATGTAAAAATAGTCTATTTTTTACATCCATGCTGTGACCGACTCGTTTGCCCGGCTTCCCCGATAATACATCAGCGACTATCCATACCAATGAAGTTCTCACCTACTGTATTCCAAAAGAACCTCCTCTATGTGCACATCGTATCAACAAAACATCTTGAATGGCAAGGAACAAAATTTAGACTTCCTTGTATTACCCCCGGTATTACCAGGCTTACGAATTTGCTTACACATTCTTGCCTGTTCTCGTTTTAAAATGTTAGTGTGTTTTTCCCTTCCGCGTCCATGTGAAGCGTAAGTTATAGTATTTTCCCCAAAAGACAGACAGCCCCAGCTTCAGTTTCCGAGAACTAGATTGATAAGATCATCAACTTTGTATTCAGTTTTTTGTTTGTTAAGGTGCTGGTACTGCAACAATCGGTCATGAGGTTACGGCTTTCAAGCTTTGAGTCTGACTTTTTTCCCGGTAATTTTTTCTGAACGATCGGTCGTGAGGTCGTGGCTGTAAACTGTTGAATTTAGCCCGACATTTTCTCAATGATCAGTCTTGAGGTTATGGCTTTCAGGCTTTGACTTTTTTCCTGGTAATTTTTCTCAACGACCGATCGTGAGGTTGTGGCTGTAAGTGTAAAGTTTGAATTTTTGCCAACATTTGTCAACACGACCGGCGTTAGGTTATAATTCTACATATTTTGTTAAAAATATTACTAACGCTAAAGTGTTTTATACCGAGGAAGACATTATCAGTATGCTTGATTTCCTCATTGAGAACATATTTGTTGAATTTGGAGGACACATTTTCCAACAGTGTATAGGAATTCCTATGGGCACTAACTGTGCTCCCTTGCTTGTCGACATATTTCTGTTCTGACACGAGACAGAATTTATCCAGAACCTAATCAAACAGAAAAAGGTTTCTGTAGCTAGAAATTTCAACCTAACAATTGGTTACATAGACAATGTTATTTCAATCAATAACTCTGAAGTCGGTGACTATCTCACTATGATTTATCCTCAAGAATTGAAGATTAAAGAAACTACAGAAACGGCCTCTTCTGCTTCATATCTGGACATTTTGATTGAATTTGACTCTAACGGTCACCTTTCTACTAGGCTATATGACAAGAGAGATGATTTCAACTTTAGTAAATTCAATTTTCCACACCTCATTAGTAATATTCCACTCTCACCTACTTATGGGGTATACATTTCCCAGTTATTCGATATGCAAGAGCATGCAGTTCATATGGTCATTTTGTAGAGAGACATGGTCATTTCTCTTACAAACTGTTAAATCAAGGTTACACAAGAGCAAGACTTGTCTCTACATTCAAACGCTTTTTGGCAGGTATCGCAAGCTGGTAGATAAATACAATATCTCTCTTCGACAAATGATCGCCGATGGCATCGGTGACATGGAACCTTTAGTTAGTGACCTACCTATCTGACCTTTAGATTGATATATGGCGGGTGTCACATGTTGGGCAGGCTGCGCTTACTATTTTCGAAACACCTGACATCACTTCTTGGTCTTTTGGCCAGAGGTCCATATATCTTTCTTTCATGAATTTGACTTGTTTGTGTACCGTCTATTTACTGTCTGTTCTGTGCTGTTGTGTGTCTATGTTTACAACTATTGTCTTACGAATTCTTACCTGTGTTATTGGATTATGGATTGGTAAGATTGCGATTATTTGTTTAAATCTATTTCTACTGTATCTAATGAAAACTTCTGATAATTCGAATGAACATTTGCTCTTCCAGAGGCAATCACTAAAATATAAGTCAAATTGCGTGTAGCACCCAAACTGCATTTAGTCTGGCCACTGGAATGACTTACTGAATAAGTTGTACGGTAAAAGTTTAACTTAAGTCAGATTTAATGCTAATTAATGCATTTTATCTCACGTCTGAATGGCTGCTGTTGATTAATCCTTTAAAATGAAATGTAAGGACTAAATAATGTTTTAACACCACATCATGGATACAGAATAAATGCAGAATTTAAAATACGTTTATTTCATCTACTATCTAAGTAATAACAGCTACCTAACAGACAGACAAATGTTCATTTTAGTTAAACAAATAGAAAGACACTGAGACAACATTCAACTCTGCCGGTAGAAATAAGCTTAATTGTCATTATAGTAACAAGACAAATCATATGATTTGAAAATTGTTTTTGACTAGATAACCGTCAGGTTAACGCACACTTTTCCAGCTATCAATCATTTGTGTTAAGATGCGCTTTTATCAGGGGCCACTGATTTTAGATAATATGGAATAGTGCCATCTTATGCATTGCATTGATTTGGAAGAGTCACTACTTTCGTTTGCATAGTTAGGTCATTTATCCGTTCCGTCACATGAAGTTATTATATTTGTAACTGTACATAAAGTATATTTACAATACCAATTTCCAGCTTTATGTAAGGGTCCAGGGATACGACTCCATGCACGTCTTTTGATATGATGAATGCATTTACTACACAAGTCATTAACCTTTATAACGCCCGAACATGGCCCATGACCGTATGGTAACAAAACAGTAGTATCAGCGCTTTCTCGAAATTATAATTCAATTTATTAAATCAGTTAATTTTCCAAGTTTAAGAACATTACATACTACACGAGCTTTGGGAAAAGCGAGATCAATATTAACATGTGTCTCATGATGCTTTTGATGACAATTGAGCTCACCTTAACTCAATTCTTTCCCAATAAGTGAATGAATTTCACTCGTTGGCCTACTTCACCACTTTGAGCCAATCCTCTTATACATTTTGATGTGAACTTTCTTCCTTCTAGGTTTGACGACTTCTCGATTTTATTTAAATAATATAAATAGGCCATTCAAAGGTTCAAGCAAAACTTCATGCCAAGTACTGCCGCTAGGAAGTGTCCGGTTTCAAACCGCTTCAACCCGTGAAAATCACGGGGAACCCGATTAATTGACATGCATTTATGCATGGATTAGCCATGACGTGTTCATTTTCTATGCATATATGCAGAGCGTAAGCTGTCACTCAAGACAGTGATTGTTTACTTTGGTGACAAAAGAAGTCAAGTACCAGTGTCAATCCTTGAGTGAAATAAAAAATTTAAATCTTTCGTATGTAAAAATGTGAAAGAGGCTCCCAACCTAACTATCCAAAATGGTTTTTGTGTCGAGTTTGTGTTTGATTCGTTTCGAAAATGTGTTCCCACATTCTTATCCGATTGTTTGTGTTAATGAAATGTTTTTTTTCGCTTCGGATATTTGTAGGGAAGTTTGGATTACTGTGTACGGTAATGTTTTGTTAGTGTGAGGAAAGCCTATGGCGAGACGCAGCAGGGCCTATGGTGTTACAATGTTGATAGAGTGGCCCTTTGACGCTTGCGTTTCGAAGCCCGAGTGTGGTTTCTCATCAGTCGCAGTGTAGATTCTTTCCTTAGTTTGTGTTTGTGAAAATTTATTTTAATGCATTTTAATAGTGGTCTTGCTCTTCGAGTAGCGAGGCAAGTATTAATGCATGGAGGTAGTATCTCCATGATTAATGTTTGGGTCTCGTTGTGAGTCCGTTTGGTGGTTCAGTTTGTTGTTCTATGTTTCTTTACTTTTGTAAATTTTGTTTAGACTTAGTGTGTCTAGTGGGTCGTGCGACTGGTCGTAAGTAGTCAGAAACATGGGTCGTGCGATCACTTGAAATGAGGGTCTGCGGCTGACTGATAAATCGGGAACTTGGAGGAACTTTGGTAGTTCGAGCCTCCGGGTTGTGTAGTTTGGGCCGGGCGGTTGTAAATTACAGTCAATTGTTTTAGCTGTGCCCGTCGCTAAATAAGGGACTGGACCTAAATTAGCAGGGGGGAGGGCCGGGGGGATTTCGTAAGAGAGTGGCCAAAAATTTATGACCCTCCCCCAAAGCAAGGCTGAAAAATTTATGACCCTCCCCAAAGCAAAGCTGAAAAATTTGTGACCCTCCCCCTGTTTCAAAAAATAGAATATTACAAATTGATCTAATCTTCAACGTTCAAAAATTGAGCTGGTGATTTACAACACAGGGCAATATAGATGGATACATGCAAGGGATGTCTGCAAATTTTTTATTTCTTCTGCTTGTGACAAGAACAAGTCTAGATATGGATGTCAGCCTGTAACCAAAGAATACTTTCATGACATGGTGTCAGTCACATTTGACCAGCATGGGTAAAACTAATCTTGTAGAAAAAATCTGGATAATTCTATGCTATAGATTTTTCAGTACTTTTAATAAAAGGGAAACCCCTGATTTGTCTGCCTACACATATGTATTTCAATTGTTATGATAATGGTTTAATATACTGTTAACTCTTACACTGTTTAAACTTAGTAAACCAATCATGACAGATAAAGGAGTACTGTCACTGGTATTCTTGTTTCCGGTTTGGTATGGGTGGATAGTTCTGGAGAACACAATAGGATGAACTCTATAATTAAATTAATTCATTGTTTGATTTTCTGCACAAGTTTGATGAAATGCTTAATTTTCCACCTTGTCAGCACACTTGTTAATGTGGAACAAACCACAGAAAACACTTTAAGACGTCACTGGACACAAAAAAATGACACCACTGCTCAAGTGTCATCAAGCTGACAAACTGAATCAATACAGAGCATATCATGCTAAAATACAGCAGCTAATACTGAAAAATTCTGAAATCTTATGAATTTATGTAACTCTGACCTGCTAAGTAAACAACAAAATTAACCAACATCTTGTCCATACACCATTGTTTCAAATTACAGTGACTGACAGGCAAAACTAACAAAACAGCAAACATGGAATTTAGCCATTTTCATTGGCCATTAAAGGGACAAGGTCACTCATTTTGACAAATTGTGGTCATTTAATTTCCGTTGAATGTATGCTTTTCTGCTGCTCACTGAAATGGGCTAAATTGCAATCTCTGGTTGTCACAGCTCGACTCATATGCATGCATGGATATAACACGTGGTCACTTAATAATTTAATTTAATTCAAGGTATGTACCAAAAATTGTCACAGTAAATTCCACATGTTAATGTGCCTTATAAAAAGTGAGAATTGAATTGCAATAACCAGAGAGTGAGCATATTTCAGTGAGAATAATCTATCAAAAGAAATTTTAAATGGCAAAATAATGTCAAAAATGAGCAATTTTGTCCCTTTAACTTGGTACATATGTAGTACAGATTCTTTTAATTCAAGTGTCAAGCAGCATGACCATTGCACTGTTGAAGTATTAAAATGGTGGCAATGAATATTTTTATAATTGGTGCATTGACAAGATAGTACTGTAAAATGTTGACAAAAATAGCTTTGTCCAAAGTATCATAATATTAGCCATTTCTGAACAGGGATGTATGATTACACCACCATGTGAACTCACAAATATTTCCAATATGAAAGTGCAGTCCTCTGCTGAGTGCCGAATCATGTACCGGTATGTTGTACACCATGGAGGCAGACACCAAGCATAGCATTATGTGAAAAAAGTTAAAGTCTTGGTACTAGATGACCACTAAACAAGATTGGCAGTCCGCTTGTTTCAAAGCTATTTAAAAACTTTCTTCTGGGCCTATTTCACATCATACTTGACCTGATCTGCACTTGACCTGCAAGCTTGGTACGTACATTGTATACTGGAAAATGACAGTAACTTCAACGTCAAGTCAGAGATTCGTCATGTAAGTCATTAATTTCACTCAATTATTTCTGTCCGTTCTTCCTGACTGTCAAAATTGATTGAGGTCTAAGTATTGAAAGTACTTAATTTAATGATGATTTTCACAAATATGTTTCACTTACAACTTGACTAAATTGTCACTACTTACAAGTGTGACTGTGAACATCATTCTAAAAATATTCAAATACCTTCAACGCATACAAGTTTGTTTACAAGTTTCGACATACCAAGAAGTTCTCTGGACGTACACTGTACATTTTAGCCTATCATTTTCAGGAAATAAAGGTCTGTATGTTTAAATGATTGACTTATTGGCTTATGAAAAATATATTTAGGATCAGAAGGATGTTAATATTGCAATTCACAAGTTTTGGTGTTGTTTTCCCAAGCAGGAGCTACCAAGCTCTGCACGGCAGGGCTGTGTGTTACCGGCGTTATATGGCCTCCTACCACAAGCCGTATAACGCTTGTAACACACAGCCCTGCCATGCAAAGCTAGGAGCAACCACACTCTTTTGGTAGTACCTTGGTATCATATATTGCTTTATGTAGCTGCAGTTCCGAAACTGAAGGGTTTGCCTTTTTCGAGTTTAAGCTTTTAAATTTTAGGGTTTGATCAAGTTGACGTCCTACCTAAACAGTCCAAATATTGAGGTACAACGGCAATATTGCCCTACGCTAGGAGGATGCCACCGTCGCTACGCAAAGACTATACTTACCCAAAAGAGCTCTCTCTACTGGGTGCATAGGCCTTCGTGTTGCGACTGTGGTTGCACCTATGTGATGAGTATGCCGTTGTTGGAGGCAATCAGAGCAGCCAATAGCTGAATACTCTTACCATTCTCGTAGGGCTTAGACTACTACACCAAGCCAATGGCATATATCATGTCAAGTAGGCAGTAAATATGTACCCTTTCACTTTGGCTTTGAACTGCAGATGTGGAATGTTATGATTCAACAGACTGTACAGTAATTCCAATAATGAATGCCCAAATCGGCTCATTATGGAATAGAGCACACTTATACTCCATTAAGAATGATTGTGATAAATAATGCTCTTCAAATGCTTCCTTTTATATTAATGCACATGCATGTGCCTGCCATTTTTTCTTAGGAAATATAATTTAACATTTATCAAAATATCAGTGAAATTCATAATTTTGGAATGTATCATATTGACAATTGAGGGAATACTGGAAACACAATGTGACACTGATCTCCACAACAATGATATATGGTCATATTCAATGTATTGAGCAGTTCAATCTCTACATAGAGAGGAAATATTGGAAAGTACAATGTATGTTTAAAATGTATTCCTGGTACAGATATAGAACTACATGTGTGCATGACCCAATTCACTGAATTTTATAATATTCCTGATAGACCTGTGTAGTCAGAGAACTGAAAATACCTGTACATGTGCTCATTGCACTCATATCAAATCCAGTGTTACAAAATGTACTATGTGTTCCAGTAGACAATGAGAAGTTTTACTAGTCATGTTGCCCTGTTTGTTGGGAAAGGTCAACAGAAATGCTATGCCTATTCAAGCAATAATTTAAGCAAACAATTCAAAGCCAGGTGTTTTAACATTGACAATACTTTGTCAATTTTTTGTGCCTCATTTCTTTGCATTTTAAACATATCACAGAAAGCAGCCTAGATAATAGAGGATAGATTGATCCTGATTTGACACAGAAGTGGCAAACAGTATTTCATGACCAATCAAGTCTCCATATTCTGAAATGACATTGGGATTTCACCATATTTAATCAAGTTCAATCTGAATACGTGATCAACATGGCTGATTCACTGTATAAATTACCCACATTAAATTTCAACAAATGTCATATATCCTGCCATCACAACACAAATAAACATTAATATCCATTCCAAAGATAGTACCCACGTGGTAAAGCCAATATCAACTTGAAAATGCCACAACTAGCCATACCAATCAGATAACTGTACCTAAATATTTAAGTATACTAAAATCACTTTTCTGGAATCAAATTATTAATTATCACACCAAAGCTTGCTCTTAATTTCAAACAATAGTATCTCTAAAAACTAAAATTCATGTACCTATAAAGTGACTGATGCAGGGTGGAGCTTGGCCTTAAACTTTAAAGGTAAGTGGCTTATTGTCAAATAGTTATTGGTTCAAGATTGACTACATCAGTGGAACAATGTAAGATATTGTGGTATATCCAGCAGTGTTTTTGTTAAGGGCGGTACCTAGGTAAATGTTACCGGGGTTCCCCAGTCATTTTACCAGGGTTACCCTTGGTATATCAGTGCAGTTATACTAGCGGACAACAAAGATTTTACCAGGGTTCCCAAATTGGGAATGTTCCCCAATAGCAAAAACACTGTCCAATACTACATGTACACTGGGCAGCCAGAGTGCCACAGGTTAGCTGAGGAACAAATAGATTGGATTTGCTATAAACTTAATGGCGATAAGAATAGCAACAAGAGAGACAATCCTATTAAGATAATGGTGGGGAAGAGATACACAGAGAGTTGGGAATGAGCACTAAATAGAAAGTAAGAGACAGTGTGCGAGTGATGTCATGTGACAAACAATTTGCTTTCTACTTTAGTGCACCGACAACAAGCCCAAAAATTTGTGACCCTCCCCCTTAGAGGAGCTCGAAAAATTGTGACCCACCCCCAAACAGAGGCTCAAAAATTTGTGACCTTCCCCCAATCCCCCCGGCCCTCCCCCTGCTAATTTACGTCCAGTCCCTAAGTAAGGTTTTTTGCCCGGGAATATCAGCTGTCCCCGGGAAAGTTCCCGTAGTAAAAAGTAAGGTCACTTGAACCACGGTCCCTCCCGGGACTGCTTGAACAATGCACCAGTCTTGGTTTAATGATCGGCGTTAATTATCATCGACGCCTCCTTTCAGGGGTTTGGGCTATAAATTTGTTAGTTTATATAAAAAGAACTTGAAGTTATTTTTTACACATCGACTGTTTAACTGTTTCTGCGTGCGTAGTCTAATTTCGGAACTATGACATGCAGCGAAGGGCAGTTTGTGTGACCGAGAGCCGGGCGAAGCCGTACGGCGCCAGCATGATTGTACGTCCGGCGAGACAGCTTGCTTGCCCGCGCTGCTGCTATCATCCCCAGGGAAAGCGTCTAAGCTGTCTACATTGCCCAGCCGCAAGCGTATTTTAGTCGAACTGACATGGTTTTGTACATTTTGACAATTGCAATGAAAGATTGTTTTTTTTTAGCTCTGCGTATCTCCTTTCTTCAAACATAGACGAAAGTACAAAGTTCCACCACTACGTGTGTCCGTCCATGATCCCAAAAATGAGCTTAAAACGTGAATTAGCATATGATCAAAGCATCAAGCCGAAAGTGACTGTGTCTATGTCAGTTCAGTGACGTATGTTGATTGACAGGCTCTGAACTTTTTGTATACAGCCGCCCAGTGAAAACATGTGGTTTGCATATCAGTGTATTTACATAATTTATTTGATCTTGCATGTACACTCTGCTAGTATGAGTTGAGTATAATAAAGATTGAATGTTTGATTGATCGATGTAATATTTGCAGATGAATAAAACAATTTTTGTTGATTTTTTTTATTCTGTCATATTTCTGCTTACGATTTCACTGCCCGGTCGATCTCGATTACATGCATTTGGTTTAAATGTAAACTTCAACCCCTAAATATTACGTTACGATTATAAAACGAAATAAGAATACTAAGTACTATTGCAATGATTAACACACTTTTCACAGTAATAAATGACCATGCGGTTAGAAAATGATTGATAATTGATACAGATGTCAAACCCCGCAATTAATGGACTGCTTGGCGCGGCGTTTAATATAACTTTTGATGTCGTGGCTTAGGAATTCTGTCAACCCACTAATCCGCCTTTTGGATGAAAACGTGCGTTGATCTTTTGCTGTCGGGAGCTCTTGAACTCCGTAAACAGGGAAAACGTCGACACGATCATGTCATTTGTAACAGCTTATTTAACTAAATATCAATATGACCTATCGTATGATTTTAAAATAAGTTTCATTCCGACTGTTCTTTTTTTGGCCCGGAAATCTCAGCTGTTCCCCAGGAAGTTCCGTAGTAAAAAGTAAAAATTGAGGTCACTTTATACATGATGCCCCAGTGATGATTTACAATGATCGGCGTTAATTATCATGGAGTTGTAAGTCGCCGTTAACGTTTCAGGGGTTTGGGCTATGATTTTGTAAGTTTATATAAGATAATTTGTAGTCATTTACACATCGACTGTTTTACTGTTTCTGCTTAGTCTAATTTTCGCGATGTGCAATGCTAGCGGAACTATGATGTGCAGCGAAGAGCAGTTTGTGTGACCGAGAGTCGGGCGAAGCCGTACGGCGACAGCGTGATTGTACGTCCGTCGAAACAGCTTGCTTGCCTGCGCTGCTGCTATCATGCCCACGGAAAGAACTAGGTTGTCTACATTATTTTAGTCGAACAGATCTGTTCTTTTTATACATTTTGACCATTGCAATGAAATTTTTATTTTGCACAAATAGCATATTTCATATTTACTTGTCAAAACACACAAAAATCGCATGGGTAAAATTTCTTGCACCTAGCCTGATAGACAAAAGTACAGCGTTTGACCACCGCGCGTGTCCGCCTGAACAATGAGCTGAAAATATTAGCATATGTCATTATGATCAAAGCATTAAGCCGAATTCCAAAAGTGACGGTGTCGACGTCAGCAGTGTGTTGATTGACAGGCACTGAACTGTTTGTATACAGCCGCCCCAGCGCCAGCTTCCTTTCACACAATCGTATGTTTCACAAGAATGTAAGACCCAATGCATAAAACAATGCATAAAAGAAGCTAAATTTACCCCTTGATCCCATACTCTTTAAAAAAAAGGCAAAAGAAAAGTAATTTATTCAAAATGGAGGACGAAACTGGGACAAGGCTTATTTTCGCGATTGAATTCATGGACTTTCTTGACCATCAACAACACAAGTAATTATAATATACCTAAGCTTATATATTTTCAAATTCATTGAGTAAGAGGCGAAAATTGACGGCCGCCAATGTCGCTATTAAACAGCCGGACGCTTCGTCCATTAGGCAGCCACATCGCCGCAGCTTGTTTACGTTGCAACAGTTTTTACATTTTCTGATCAAATTTCGTTCTTTCAATTGACCACGTTATTTTCCAATGAAGACGGGAGCTTTGGTTCCAAAATTTCATCGAACGAGAGCATGAGTAATATTGCAATATGTAGGCCTAATACGCGTCAGACCAATAACCGCAAAATAACGAGGTCTGGGAAGTTTGTTACTTATTCCTTTTTCCTTATTCCTTATTCAAACTGTGAAGTTTGTTACTTATTCCTTTTTCCTTATTCCTTATTCGAATGTGAAGTTTGTTACTTATTCCTTTTTCCTTATTCCTTATTCGAATGTGAAGTTTGTTACTTATTCCTTTTTCCTTATTCCTTATTCGAATGTGAAGTTTGTTACTTATTCCTTTTTCCTTATTCCTTATTCGAAGTCTGTTACTTATTCCTTTTTCCTTATTCCTTATTCGAAATCTGAAGTTTGTTACTTATTCCCTATTCGAAATCTGAAGTTTGTGACTTATTCCTTATTCGAAATCTGAAGTGTGTGACTTAGGCCTATTCCTTATTCACAACCTGAACTTTTTGACTTATTCCTCATTCGAAATCTCAAGTTTTTTACTTATTCCCTATTCGAAATCTGACGTTTGTGACTTATTCCTTATTCGAAGTTTGTTAGTTATTCCTTTTTCCTTATTCGAACGTGAAGTTTGTTACTTATTCCTTTTTCCTTATTCCTTATTCGAAGTTTGTTACCTATTCCTTTTTCCATATTCGAAGTTTGTTACCTATTCCTTTTTCCTTATTCCTTACAAATTAATTCGAATTATGTTGTTAGGATTGTGATATCAAACCATACTTCTTACGCATTTACAATCGCTCCAACAGTACGTAGCTGTTAAAGTCAACAGTTATTGGATAAGCGATCGCGTAGGCTACCATAAGCTCTTTTGAGTCCGGCTAATTCTACGGGGGACCGCTGCTGTATGAAGCAAAACCGAAGACTAAATGTCAAAGATTAATGAAAATAAAATAAGCAATTTCTTACCCTCTTGTTTAAATTCTGATAAAAAACTGCATTTGAAAGTTATTTACGATCATGGCAACTACCAACATTACCTTAGGGAACGAGCACAATTAACGGCAGGGGGGGGCGGAAGAGAAAATATGTGGTGCGTATATTTTTTACAGCCCCCCCCCCCCCCTAACACCAGCAAAAATTTTAGTGGCCCCCCATCACCGGCAACAAAATTTTTGTGGCCCCCCTCCCAAAAAAAGAAGATTACAAAGGTACAAAGTTGTACACATATATATAATCCTTATAACTTTTAATATATGCTTTAGTGAAAACAACATTTTGCATTCTTGAAATAAATAATAAACAAATAAATATATAAATAATAAACAAATAAAATAACTTTACTTCAACTGAGTATCTGTATGATGTTTTCAGATGTTGGGGAAAATGTATAACATGACCGTTGCGATTTCAATGCACTTTCCACAACCCAGTGTCTGCCTTTCTATGACTACCCAGATATTCAATGTTACTCCACTGTAATGACAGTCTGCCTTTGGAATAGTCCTTCATGGGCTAACTATAAAAGACCCATTAATGCCATTTTTTCCTCCTTTTTTTCAGTATTTTTTTCCTGTGTGTCCACTACGTATTGTAGTTCTGAACTGCCTATTAGCCAGTCCACATTCCTGTGTGGAACAGGTTGAATGGTTATTTGAGGAAAAATAGGCAGTCCATAGCAGTCCAACCTGCCACATGCCAGTATTGGAAATATGACATGTTAAAATTGAACATTCATCACTGGCTATGAATGTGAAATCAGACTCAGCCATGTGAAGTAACCATTCATTACCAGTCCTATTGAATTCATGACAGAAGGGAAGATTCGGTAAAAATTTAGACATGCATTAATAAACTCCAAGGACTGACTTGTTGTCAACTCTCATGTTTTCACATCCCTATTGTCTATTTAATTTAAATAAATTAGGCGGCACTCATGTGTAGAGTTGATTTTACTTGGGTTAAGTTTTTCAGGTGAAATTACTCATGTTTGCACTATAGAAATGCCACATGGGTCACATTTACCAGTTAAATTGTTCTCAGACTTAAATATTTAGTGGCTACAGAAGCAACGGTTTGCCATTTTAAAGTGACAGTATAAAGCTGTAAGTTTTTGATTTTGTTAATATTTTTGTTATGTATCAACTGCACTTACTTCATTGGTTCACAAATTTAAGTTGAATTAGCTCGTTGATATTATCAATACAACCAACATACACTTTGTGTGCATGTATATTATAAAGTTCACTGTTATTGTGTTCAATTGAAGTTTAGTCCAGACCAAAATGTGTTGTCCAACAATAACAATGCTGACTGTACATAATACAGGTTGTGAAGACTGGATATTTGAACGTGTTTTAGAAAATAGAATAACATTAGCAATACTGGCTAACATGATTTTGAAAGAGAGAAAAACCTGTAGTCGATGTACGAAGAACACAATTTCTGCCACAATTATGAAGTTACAGCCTATCCCTTAAATATAATTAGCATTGGTTTCATTCATCTCCATTCAAAAACGAGACCAGGGATTTTCAGTATAAACCAATGAATATGACAAGAGGGAAGTCATGCAGATGGCTGCAAACGTCTGTGAGCAGCCTCTAAATTTAGCTGCAAAATTGTAGCGCTACGGTGAGGCGGTGGGTGTTTTTTGGTTTTTGCAACTTCGCTCACCAGTAGCGAAGTCGCAAAAACCAAAAATCACCGACCGCCTCACCGTAGCGCTACAATTTTGCAGCTACCTCTAAATTAAATCAGCAAAGATCAAATTTTAAACATCGTTTATTTTTATTTTCAAAATGTGCAATAATAAACACATGTTCACCGCTAAATATTCCATATGATCGGAACCTGCATTCTATTGAAAGGTACTCACATTTCCAGACGTAATATGGTTGGATCTGTCATTAAATTTTTCTCATACGGTCCACGTTTTCGCGTACGTCCGTCAGCAACTGGCTATGATGTGCAGTCATGTACATGTACGTCAGATCATCACACAACGACGAACACACTTGCGACGGTTCTGCATCTGCCATTGTAAAACTTTCGCGATTACAACTTACATAAAACTTAATGGAAACGCAGTACAGGTACTGTTCATCCCCAAACCGTTCAAAAGTCGAGCCGGATGGACTAACGGTTCTGACGATGTATGATGTCGTGACTTTGGAAAGAGTTGTGTTGGAAGAGTGGACGGGACGCAACAGGGTATGAACGTAAGGGTCCCGTAAATGAGTACGCTTGGATTTAACGAGGCTGATCAGAATTGCAACAGGGTTCACTTAGTGTGTTGGACGTCCGTATTTTTAACTGATCTCTTCATATTAAGTCAATTTTGCTTATGAGAAAAATGTAAAAGAACAGTTACGCGTACTTGAAATGTCAAAAGTTTGCGACGATCACGACCCTTGACCTTTCGAATTTGACCAATGCTTTGTGTTCCCACACGATCGTTATCGGATATCACTCCTGGATATCACATTGCATCTCTCAAATGAGATTGCGCAGATTTTTTGAAGTAATGGCTGTTCAGACCAGCTGAATCTTACGAATTGTGGCTGATTTCTCGGTCATTTCTTCCCCCAGTGACGACACATTTTGAGTCAAAACAGCAAGTGAGTTAGGTCTAAGTGGTAATGTTTCAGTTGGCATGAAGGTAAAGTGTATTTCCCCGCGACAGTGTTGGATGCAGTGACCGAGATAGCAAGTCTTCGTGGACGATAATTTTCCATTCATCCGGTAAGTATTTGAAATGCATATTTATAAAGGGCAATTACGAAATTAGTATGCCTTATAGAGAGGCTTTTCTCTGCACATGATGTTTTCTGGGAAGCTTGGTTTTGTGTATGGCCCGACATTTTTAACCTGAGCTTTAGGGGTGAAAAGAAAGTACGTATCTGTATACCTGGAGAGGGCGGAGGGAGGTGTACAGTGTGGCCATTAACGCAAAACATAGCTCTGCATGGCGCAGGGCTGTGTGTGTTACCGGCGTTAAACGGCCTGCCACAGGGGAGGCCGTGTAACGCCGGTAACACACAGCCCTACCATGCAGAGCTACGCAAAACAAAGCTGGGCTTGAACAACGCCTAAGCTTAGTTTGCGTCCATGGTCTCACTCAGTGCAAAACACTGCTATAAAAAATGGGCAAAATGAAAATATTTAAAAAAAAAACAAACTACCGGTAGATCGTAGGATGAACATGGCTATGTAAACTTATGATTGTTTGTACCACCCGGTCTTACTTGCATTTTTTCCTTCTTTTGTACATGGTTACTTTTAAAATCCATTGTTAATATGATATTGCCAGGTAAGAAGCCTTGTATTGAAAGACAGAAAAAATATTTAGAAATGTGATAGGTCTTAATTTTCAAGGGACAGCAGCTGTAATTTTTAATGAGTTCAATAACTTGTTTGCCTCATGTATTAACATACTTTCTTGTATTGATTCAAATTATGAATTGTTATGCCCTCACTTTGTAAAGATGTACATAAATTAATCGGAATAGTGGCTGTGGCAACTAGTCAAGTCAAAACAACGTACACAAGCCCAATACATTTCTAGACATATATGTTACACTTTCAATGTATTAATTTTGCACTCGCAAAGATGTATGTAAAAAATTCCTCTATGTGTATGTAACAAATCACACACATGTTCTGAAACTTTATTGTAAAGTTGTCATCTTAATAAATGTTGCTAAGTTCATTCTCGTCTTTCTGTTTCATTCAGTGTGCATGTCAGCCAAGGCCCAAGGGAAATTTGGCAAGAATTATCATGACTTACGTAAAGAAGTCTTCAATGTCAAATTTCAAACAAAATAGGACATGAAAGACGAGACTTTGCCAGAGCTAAATGAACTCTTTTAAAAACTAATCTTTGACTAAATCACTTTTCACTGTGTCTATGAAATTTGTTGAAGCCAAAAATTTATTAAATTGGTCATCAGACTTACAGATATGTTTGTGCTTTTTATTTTGAACGTTTGGAAAGGTGAGTCTGCTTGTGTTTGCTGTGTTCAGGTGAGTCAGAGTTGCTTTTAACTCTGTTTGGCCTGTCTTAGTTTTAGGCCAAATATGGTTAAATTACATCTCCAACCAACTGTATCATATAATTCACCGAAAGAGGCTGTGTAAAAGTACTTGATTTTACTGGAATTTGATTTCACTTATTTGATGTTTGCTTACACCTTGCAAACATGCAAATGTAACAATGTTTACCAAATTCATAACGGCAACATCAAAATAAGTAAAATCGGGTGTCAAATCAGTACTTTTCATGGTGCTCTTTTTCTGCCAGGATGACCCTGTCATTCATATGTGCATTCAAAATAACCATTCGTTCACATACATGTGAGTGGATTCAGAATAACCATTCGTTCACATGTATGTGAATGGCTAGCTCATTTAAATATTTCGGCCTATACACATGTTACCCACGTGCTTCTGAAATGAATGTGGACTGCCTGACTGCCTATTCCCTATGCACATGCATTAAGCCATGCCAACTAGCTATGTGAATGCTAATTTCACATAGTACTGACAGGCATTCCTGTTCTATAAGGGTAATTCCTATAGCATGATGAAATAACCAGTTTCAACCGAGCCTCTGTATCATTACCAACCATTATTACTGTTGACAAATGAAGTCAATTTCAATAATAATATTGCTCATTTTACACATAACAACTGCATTGTGAGGTTTAAGACTTGGTATTTCATCATGCTACAAGAAGTTTAACAAGGAACTCCAGCTTCAACAAGGAACAAAAATGCTGAAAAATATTCTCTGTCTGTCATGGTGTAAAATATTTTGGTGGCCCACCCTTACTTTCCCTAGAATTTTCATGGCCCACCCCAAGAACACTCATTTTTTTTCGTGCCCCCCCCCCCCCATTTTCTCTTCCGCCCCCCCCCCTGCCGTTAATTGTGCTCGGTCCCTTACCGGGCCATATTTGAAATACGAGGGCAGTGCACAACCCTTGAACTAAGCGTAGGGCATCGGCAAAATCTTTGTTGCAGCGTGAATGTACAAAAGCGAATCGAAAGCAAAGACATTAAAAACTAATGAATATTACACAAGTGAATTCGAATTCTAGCTTTTTTTCAGGTTGAGATCATTGGTATTTGTAAGAAAGTTACGATCGCGGCGACTATATAAGCTGTAGCCTTGTGTCACCCACGGGCGCCATCTTTGAAATTAGATGGCTACCAAAACAGACAGCGAGGGCAAATTCTATGCCGTACCATGATCACGAAACATAATATTTGACATCAAAATTTCAAAAACTAATGCTTACAACATCTTTACAACTCAACACGCTTGCTCAATTTGTTGTAGTAAATTACGTTTTTGAACAATTTACGATTACGGCAACCGGCTATGTGCTTGCATTGATCATGCACACCGCACTGTAGGCCTAAGTGACATAGCGAACTGCCCGCTCGCCCGTTCACTCAATCCGACTTAGACCTTTATATAAACTGAATGCTATTATGATTTTAGAAAAAACCGAGCTATACTTATAAGGATTTTTTCTGCGAATTGTGTGAGTATGGTGAAATAAAATTTAAAGCATTACAGTAAGGTCTACAAATAAATGTTTCCATCTCGCTGACCACGGGTACGTGTGGCCGTGTTCAACGGGAGAGGTGACACGATGTACCGGTTAGCCAGCCAGCTTCCCGTATGCTGACAAATTTTCGGTTGTCGGCCAAGAATTTTAAAACTTGCATTAGTATGATTTTTATGGTCTGTTATGCGAGAGTACATATTTCTCATGCCAAAAAATGATAAAAAGTATATTTCCAATAATATATTTACGGAGCTTTGCCCTGTCTCAAAGTTTGATGAGCCTCATGCATTGTCTATGGGCTCAAAAGCAGCCATACGGAAGATTTGATTGTTGGTTTGTATTTCGTTCCTTCAATTATGTTACCACACCGTAACACACGTGTTCCTTATTCGAAGTTTGTAACTTAGTCCTTTTCCTTATTCCTTATTCGAACGTGAAGTTTGTTACTTATTCTTTTTTACTTATTCCTTATTCAAAATGTGAAGTTTTTTAGTTATTCCTTATTACTTATTCCTTATTCAAAGCTATCGAAATCTCGAGTGTTTTACTTATTCCTTATTCGAAATCTGAAGTGTTTGACTTATTCCTTATTCACAGCCTGACCTTTTTGACTTATTTCTTATTCGAAATCTGAAGTTTTTTACTTATTCCCTTTTCGAAATCTGAAGTGTGTGACTTATTCCTTATTCCTTATTCGAAGTTGGTTACTTATTCCTTTTTCCTTTTTCCTTATTCGAATTTTTTCCTTATTCCTTATTCGAAGTCTGTTACTTATTCCTTTTTCCTTTTTCCTTATTCGAAGTTTTTCCTTATTCCTTATTCGAAGTCTGTTACTTATTCCTTTTTCCTTTTTCCTTATTCGAAGTTTGTTACTTATTCCTTTTTCCTTTTTCCTTATTCGAAGTTTTTCCTTATTCCTTATTCGAAGTCTGTTACTTATTCATTTTTCCTTTTCCTTATTCGAAGTCTGTTACTTATTCCTTTTTCCTTTTTCCTTATTCGAAGTTTTTCCTTATTCCTTATTCGAAGTCTGTTACTTATTCCTTTTTCCTTTTTCCTTATTCGAAGTTTGTTACTTATTCCTTTTTCCTTTTTCCTTATTCGAATTTTTTCCTTATTCCTTATTCGAAGTCTGTTACTTATTCCTTTTTCCTTTTTCCTTATTCGAAGTTTTTCCTTATTCCTTATTCGAAGTCTGTTACTTATTCCTTTTTCCTTATTCGAAGTTTTTCCTTATTCCTTATTCGAAGTCTGTTACTTATTCTTTTTTTCTTTTTCCTTATTCGAAGTCTGTTACTTATTCCTTTTTCCTTTTTCCTTATTTGAAGTTTTTCCTTATTCCTTATTCAAAGTCTGTTACTTTTTCCTTTTTCCTTATTCCGTTTTCGAAATCTGAAGTCTGTTACTTATTCCTTTCTCCTTATTCCTTATTCGTTACTTATTCCTTTTTCCTTTTTCCTTTTTCGAAGTTTGTTACTTATTCCTTTTTCCTTAATCCTTATTCGTTACTTATTCCTTTTTCCTTTTTCCTTATTCGAAGTTCGTTACTTATTCCTTTTTCCTTTTTCCTTATTCGAAGTTTGTTACTTATTCCTTTTTCCTTATTCCTTATGCGAAATCTTAAGTTTTTTACTTATTCCCTTTTCGAAATCTGAAGCTTGTGACTTATTCCTTATTCACAACCTGAACTTACAACATGGCTTTACTGTCAGCTACGAGACAAAAGTTCCAATTCTAATACCACGGGGAAACACGAGTTACAATCGATCCAAGTAATATCGGATAACGCGTCAACATATCTCTCCGCTTCTGAAGAAATCAATAAACTTCTAAAAACACAAGAAGAAACAGAATACATGAACAATATTGGCGTCGAAAGGAATTTTATTCCCAAAGGAACTACATGGTTTGGTGGTTGGATTTTGGAGAAAGTTTTGGGCTGCACTCGCTTCAGCCTAGATGAACTTATAAGTTAAGCTTCGTTATTAACTTGGCTGTTTGACCACCCAGCGGGACTCATATGCACATGCGCTTGCATGCGTTCTGGCGATGATGAGCGAAGGTCCACAACGGCGTGTGCATTGAAACCGATGCCGCTGTCGGCGACTGATTCTATGGTATGGGCATTTTAAACGTGATATCACAGAGAGCGGCAAAGGTCACAAGCGGTTTTCAATACTTATGAACTGATCGACATGGATGAAACGACAGCACCTACGATTGTGATCGGTACCGGACAACAATAAAAAAACGCGCCAGATATCTTGCAAAATTTATACATCAACACTTCTGGCACAGATGGACGACCGAATACCTACCTGCTTGCATGCACTTCACGAACGTCACAATCTTCAGATTTGAATAAGTGAAAAACTTCAGATTTCGAGTAAGGAATAAGTAAAAAAGTTCAGGTTGTGAATAAGGAATAAGTCAAAAAGTTCAGGTTGTGAATAAGGAATAAGTCACAAACTTCAGATTTCGAATAGGGAATAAGTAAAAAACTTCAGATTTCGAATAAGGAATAAGGAAAAAGGAATAAGTAACAAACTTCGAATAAGGAATAAGTAACGAATAAGGAATAAGGAAAAAGGAATAAGTAACAAACTTCGAATAAGGAATAAGGAAAAAGGAATAAGTAACAAACTTCACGTTCGAATAAGGAATAAGGAAAAAGGAATAAGTAACAAACTTCACGTTCGAATAAGGAATAAGGAAAAAGGAATAAGTAACAAACTTCACGGACCCAAAATAACGCCGTGTTCCGTGTAATCACGCGTACTGGCAAAATACACCTTTTTGGAATTACGTCATTCGACATTAATTTCTGGTTAAATTATCTTCACTGATACAGAGGAGAATAATCACCCAGTTAAAATGATTAGTTTTTCAACGACCCCCTTTCACGATTTCAAAAACCATACACAGTTATACTGACGATCTTTGTAGAAACACGGCACTGAAAATCAGGAAATCAAAACATGTCTTTTTAATATTTTGGTCTCATTTTCTAAACTTTAGCGATCGATTTCTGTAAACCATGATACAAAATTGATACTAGTAGGTAACATTTCCCACAATACAATGAAAGCTTTCATTGTTTAAAAAAAGTGATAGCAATGTTTACTACGATGTTTGAAGCGAGAAAAACTTGTTTACCAAAATGTTTTAATTTCCGAGTACAGTTTTGTCGTACCCAAGGTCATTGGCTTTGCTATACCATGGAGGCAGCACAGCAGTGCTGACCCGAACTGGGGGTCAAGGTTACAATGTCGGCTCCCCGTGTTGAGACTCCTTGTATCTTTCTCTCTCGCTCTTGCTTCGTGCCATTCTAGGCCGTGAAGTTACGTTTCGGGTGTATTTTGCTTGCTATTTTGGATTAGCTGACGAAGCTTTAGAATGTTGTCACCATCGTAATAGTCGTTTCTCAATGCAGGCATGCGGAGCTATGTTGAAAGCGATCAAGCTGTCAATGTCGCGGCCATCGGAAATCACGATGCCTGTCATGACAGTTCTCTGACGTGAACTACTAAGATTTTCCGACTTTTACAATGCAAAACGGACTTCATCATCACTAAAGGGTGGCATTGTACCAAATAAGTATCACCAATCGGCAATCGCGGTATTACCAATCGTGTATGCAGGACCGTGGTTATGCTAGAGTGACACGGTGAACGCGTACGACGTACCGTGCGTGACGGCTTTCGCTAGCATTGCAAAATATTGATTTTCCGACGTATTAGAACTTATTTTGTAATTACTACATGGCAGAACAATATGTTCTTTATTTACGTGGAAGAAGAGCAGTTTATCACTAAAATGTGGTGAATTATGGTTAAAAACGTCTCGCGTGTCAATAGCCGACTTTTGTATATTGACAGGCGCCTGTCAATAGACACTTCGTTAAAAAGGCCTAAAAATTACTGCATAAACAACTCGCGGCTAAGCATTTCGGCGGGGCGTCCGGGCATTTGTACCGTCCGCTTATTGGCGGAACGGCCGTAGTTCAAGTTCGTAATGTTCAGTTCTTATTTTTTTCTGTGTTGTCAGCTTACGACTTCACTGCCCGGTCGATCTCCATTACATGCATTTGGTTTACATTCGACACAGCTTTCCGTTTTCTCAACACAGCTTCCGTATTCTTCTTTGCATTGTAACGTTCAAAAAAAGTTGTACCGTCGTTTGTAGCGGTAGACATGGTGATCGCACTTAAACACTCATATGAATGACTAGTTATTACTTGACGCTCGCTGGTCTATAAACACTGTAAGTTGCGCATGCATTTATTCAGTTCATTGCAGTCGCACGACCAGTCGCACGACCCCCATTGCGATCGATCGCACGACCGGTGTTTTGACTTTGTGCGAGTCGCACAACCAGTCGCACGGACCCTGTTTTGGTACCATTAAATACCTCGTCTTTTAAATTTTTTTGCGGCGGTTTGTGAACTTTTAGGCAATAAGTACCACTACGGAGTACGGATTTCTACATTTTTTTTGGATCAAGATACTTATAAGTATCATGTTCGATGTGTTTCTTGTCGTACATGTTGTTAAACAGTTCGTGTACTTTGATTACTGTTTGTTCTGTGTCGTCACTGTCTAGTTGAGTATTATACTGAATGTTGCGTAATTGCTTTTCGCATTCGTGCACGTAATCGTTTGTGAACAGGGGGTTGTCTAAATGTCCGTCCCCAGGGGTGGGTAGGTGTTTCGTTGTATCGCTAATAAAGATATATATTCTACCAACCTTTGGTGTTTCGGTCTTAACTTAGCACTGCCCTTGACAATCTTGCGTATACGTTTTATCAACATGCTGCGGCTATTATCTGATGAGTTTGAGTGCCTAATTAGCCAAAGTAATCAAGGGTATTAAAATTACTAATCTGTGGACGCTCTCACCAGATTATCACCGGATTAAATTTGACAAAGTCAACAACGAACGCACCAGCAAGGTATTCAGTTATACCTTGCTGGTGCGTTCGTTGTTGACTTTGTCAAATTTAATCCGGTGATAATCTGGTGAGAGCGTCCACAGATTAGTAATTTACCCTTGATTACTTTGGCTAATTAGGCACTCAAACTCATCAGATAATAGCCGCAGCATGTTGATAAAACGTATACGCAAGATTGTCAAGGGCAGTGCTAAGTTAAGACCGAAACACCAAAGGTTGGTAGAATATATCTTTATTAGCGATACAACGAAACACCTACCCACCCCTGAGGACGGACATTTAGACAACCCCCTATGGTTTGTGTTGACAATGACGATACCCCGACCCTTGTCTATTGTTTGCAAGCTGGTTTATCGCGATTCTTTGGGCACGCGACATTTCTTGTTTCTTTGTTTGAAAGGATATCTCTAGAAGTGCAAGTTCAGCAGTTTCAGATAGCTTTCAAGTTCTCTGTTTTTTGTTGTTCGGGGAGTCCAGCTTGATTTTTCCTTGAATGGGTGTTGTTGCGACTGTTTGTGTCTCATGATGTAGCGCAGTCTCACTTTCCGACCATATTTGTTGAAAGCCTGAAGCAGTTTTATTCTGCTTGGTTTTGTTGGTATCGGAATGAAGTTTAGCCTTTGCCTAGTGCCATTATTTCGGTGTTTGTTAGTTTGAGCGATGGAAGGTTCTTGATGAATTTCATGTTGTTGTCAGCTTTTCTTTGGAAGATGGCTGATTTATTTCCACGGTCATTTTGTCTGTTACGGTATTTTATCATTTTGTTTTTGGTTTTTTAATGTTGTATTTCTTTTTGTTGTGTTTACGATTTTTGTTAATTCTTATACAGCATAAACGTTGAACTCGAGAATTCGCTGTCACAGAGAATAATGGAATAAGAACTACAATTTTACCGTCGTTTGGTCGAAAAGAGCGTCATGGATCTGGAGCCCGCTTTGTGTATCAGCTAATCCCTATTAACGAGGACCAATTAGCGCCTTCATGAACTTCTCCTCTCAGTAACTGAGGGAAACCGTACTTGATAGTCTACGTCATCAGCTAACGCCTCATTATGCTGATTTTATGCCATATATTTGAATACATAACGAGCCTTGGAACCGGACAATTCCTGGCGGCATGTTTTCTCATGTTATGCCCCCAAAAAACATAATTTACATGACATATATCCTCATATAGTGAGGGAAAAATGTATGGTGTAAAACTGGTGTTACAATTTGCATCCCTCCTGTTTGAATTTTAGTCAGGCGCCGCCTAGCGGCCATATGCATGAGAGCGAACCCTCTGTAATGATCCCTTATTTGGTTCTGCTCTTAAGTGGAATCTCGCATGAGAGAAGAAAACGGCGATAGTTAATTTCTGATAACATGACCTCAGAGTTATGTCAAATGTTTCTTCAAAAGAGTCAACGGCACAACGTTAATTTATATTAAATCATTTCCAAAAAGGCAATCACGTAGAAAAATATCGAACCAGATCTACCAATCATATATAGCCTTCTTAGCCGCTGCACATTACCGGCTGATGTGACTATGCTTTAGAGTCAAACTGAGTCGATGTAGGCAAATGTGTGCTTGTAATGGTAAATACCGACGGCGTCGGTCCTCATTGTATGTTTTAGGCTTTAAAAAGGCTCACTTCGTCAGCAGCACTCTGGTAAGACAATTTATATTGATGAGACTGCAAAGCATTTTGTATACATAAAAATGAACATGATAGGAATGCCTCCATATTAATCTGTGTCAGCCATGGATGTCTCGTTATCTAAATATTTTCTTCGTTTTGATTGACATTCGGCTCTTGTAATACATTCAAAATTGTTATCAGTATTTTCACAGGACAAACAAAGACAGAAGAGGATGTTTTAATCGACAGTTTGTTTTATTGACCCAAACAAAGGGAAATTAATCTGCAGTACGTGCGAAATAATGCCTGGGGATCGAAAAACATACATGTACGGCACAAAAAAAGTTTCAAGTTATCAGTTTTTTGAGTTCATTTCTTGCTGGCAAACTATTTAAAGGGCCAGCAGCGGTAATGGTTTCCAATCATAATGTTAACTGCAGTTTCTTGTTGTATTCCCAAAAGAATATTCACATACTAAGTGTTTGGCCTGTCAACACAGCCTGTACATCACCTAGATATAGTGGAAACAAATTTTAGACACAGACTGAAGCTGATTTATATTACTGTAATTCCACATTACACTTTCACCCATATTTCAGTTTTTCGTGACACATACTGTCGTTAAAATAAGCATTAGTTTCAGATATCCAGTTTTGTTTCTCTTTGAGCAGCGGACAAACACCACTGCCTGGAAATAAAGATAAACGTACTTGGCACCAGTAAATATTAACAATTTTATTTACAAAGTTGTTAACGGACGTATGCCTTTCGCGATTTCACTGACATCTTGTCGTAAACCTTTTGTTTAAAACCTTATCTTATATGTTTCAGACACTCGTTCGCCGTGTTTGTGTTTCAAAGCAGTAAAATTTTAGAAGTGTTCTTATCTTTGAAATAAAGTGCTCAGCGGTATTTGTCACCGTTTCCGGATGTTACATTGTATCTGTGGCCAAACTCCCAATTGGGTAAGAATCCAGTCACTGAAAGCAGAGAAAAATCGACTGAAAGTTCAGTGTAGATGGACTGCACTAAAATTAAAAAAAAAATGTTGAGAGAAAAATTTAATTATGATGGTCTTTACAACATTGTGTGGTCCACACAAATTTGTTTAATCTACCATGTTTGCTTCGAATGTTATACCATGAAAAAATCTTTTACGCATTCTTATTTAATGCTGCAAACAATCTGTTGTCTGGAGCACGGTGATCTTTTTACTGACGTCTCAAGCACGTTTCGTAGTTTATCAAGCGTGTCGGTCGTTTTGGAAGCATTAAGTTCTTCTAAAGCATTATGTCCATCTGAAACAGACAATTATTGATAGTAGCAACAGCAAAGTCAAATCCATAACATCCCGGCTAACATACTCATTACTAGGATAAATCACCAATAATTAAAAAGTCACATTACCCAGTCTTTTCAATTTCAAGCGATGGACACTATTTCCATAGATTCCTGCGCCTTCATTATCGTGAAAAAGGGCTTAATGAAATGAGCAGTTTGTTCCGAAAGAAGATTAGTCATTGAATATGTTAATACTGCATTAGGACATAGCTCGTAAGCTCGCGTAAAGTAAGTTTGAAAATTTCATTGTCATTAAAGTGATATTTCAGTGTTCGTGTTAATAGGTTTGTTTGATAAAAATATGTTAAGGACACTCTGAGCCGAGCTACTAAGGACTCAACTTTGACACGACATAAGTCTCGCAAACGAGAATATACAGTAGCTTTCTTATTTTCATATTCTAAAGTCATCCTAGCAACTTTATCAATTTATCGATTGTAAATCTAGATCAAAGTATGACCATGTTTTGCTATGATATATCAGGCGCCCCTATCGGCCGAATGCTTGAGAGCTCAGCCTCTGCAATGATCCTTATCTGGTTCTGCTCTTCAACGGAATCCGGCGTAAAGCAAGAACATGCAGATGGTTAATTTCCTATAGCATGACCTCAGAGTTATGTCAATGTTTCTTCAAAAGAGTAAACGACACAACATTATTTTATATTAAATCATTTCCAAAAAATCAATCAGGTAGAAAAAATATCGAACCAGATCTACCAAATGATATATAGCCTTCTTTGCCCCGCACATTACAGGCTGCTGTGACTATGCTTTCTAGTCCAACAGAGTCGATGTAGGCAAATGTGTGCTTGTAATGGTAAATACCGACGGCGTCGGTCCTCATTGTATGTTTTAGGCTTAAAAAGGCTCATTTCGTCAGCAGCGCTCTGGTAAAACAATTTATATCGATGAGACTGCAAAACATTTTGTATAATATAGATGAACATGATAGGAAGGCCTCCATATTTAATCTGTGTCAGTTATGGATGTTTCGTTATCTAAATATTTTCTTCATTTTGATTGACATTCGGCTCGTGCAAATACATTCAAAATTGTTATCAGTAATTTCACAGGATAAACAAAGACATAATATTCCAGAAGAGGATGTTTTAATCGGCCGTTAATTTTATTGAACCAAACATGGGAATTAATCTACGGTACGTGCGAAATAAGGCCCGACGATCGAAAAACATACAAATAAGGCATAAACGAGTGTCAAGTTATTAGCTTTTTGAGTTTGTTTCTTGCTGGCAAACTATTTAAAGGGTCAGCAGCTGTAATGGTTTCCAATCATTATGTCAACTGCAGTTTCTTGTTGTTTTCCCAAAAGGATATTCACTTACTAAGTGTTCAGTCTGTCAACACAGACTGAACACATCTAGATATAGTGGAAACAAATTTAAGACACAGACTGAAGCTGATTTATATTACTGTAATTCCAAATGAAACTTTCAACCAAATTTCAGTTTTACGTAACACGTACCGTCGTTAAAATTGATATTTATTTCAGATATCGAGTTTTGTTTAACCTTGAGTAGCGTATATAAACACCGATGACTGGAATGAAACATAAGCGTACCTAGCACTAGTATTAAAATAGAGACAACTTTATTTACAAAGTTGTCAGCCGACGTATGGCTTTCACGATTTTACAAACATCCTGTCATAAATCCTTATCTTATACGTTTCAGACACTACAAACGCGTATTTGCGTTAAAGCAGTAAAACTTAGGTAGTATGCTTATCTTTGAAATAAAGTGCTCAGCAGTGTTTTTCTCCGATTCCGGAGTTACATTGTATATGTGGCCAAACTCCCATTTGAGTAAGAATCCAGTCCACTGAAAGCAGAGAAAAAATCGACTGAAAGTTCAGTGTAGATGGACTGCACTAAAATTAAAAAAAAAAACATTGTTGAGAGAAATTTCAATTATGATGGTCTTTACAACATTGTGTGGTCCACACAAATTTACTGAATCTACCATCTTTGTTTCAGATGTACTACCATGGAAAAATTTTTCTTCCGTATTCTTATTTAATGTTGCCAAACAATATGTTGTCTGGAGCACGGTGATCTTTTTACTGACGTCTCAAGCACGTTTCGTAGTTTATCAAGCGTGTCGGTCGTTTTGGAAGCATTATGTTCTTCTAAAGCATTATGTCCATCTGAAACAGACAATTATTGATAGTAGCAACAGCAAAGTCAAATCCATAACATCCCGGCTAACATACTCATTACTAGGATAAATCACCAATAATTAAAAAGTCACATTACCCAGTCTTTTCAATTTCAAGCGGTGGACACTATTTCCGTAGATTCCTGCGCCTTCATTATCGTGAAAAAGGGCTTAATGAAATGTGTAGTTTGTTCCTTAAGAAGATTTGCCATAGAATATCTTAATACCGCATTAGGTCTTAGCCTGTAAGCTCGCGTAAAATGAGTTTGGAAATTGTATTGTCATTGAAATTGATATTTACATGTTCGTATTAATAGGTTTGTTTTATGAAAATATCTTTTGGACACTGTGAGCCTAGCTACCCAAGGACTCCACTTTGACACGACACAAGTCTCGTAAACGAGAATATATTGAAGCTTTTTTATTTTCAAATTGTAAAGTCATCGTAGCAACTTTATCAATTTATCGATTGCAAATCTAGATCAAAGTAAAAAAGTACTAAAACTATGACCATGATATGCTATGACACTCTCATCAGCATTGTGGAATTACAAAGATTATGTGAAGAATTGTATATTTATCTTACTGCAGTGACGCATACTTAATGTCATTGAGCCGCTTGTGGTGGCCTGCCTTTGGTGTCCTGCTGCCCAAGCTATAATATGAATGGCTAAGTCACAAGATGGCGTATTTACACAAAATTACCTCTTCCAGTGCATTTATGTAATAAGAACATATACTGTTGGAAAGCAGACCGATTGACTGACTGACTGACCGGAACTAAAATAAATTTAAATTGCACCATTATTATGTACCCTAAGCAAGCAATTAACGAGGCTGGACCCTGGTTTACATGTAATCTTAAGTGTTAAACTTTTTGTAAAGTTTAAGTATTTTGGAAAACACCTAAAGTTACTTGTTGCCAAACCCGACATTTCTTTTTTAATAGGGTTTGATTTTTACAAATCAATCAATCTGTTATCAATGACGAGATTGAGAATAATATTTACTAGCTAATGGCAGCCATATATTTTATAAATGGCACGTAAAAATATAATACGTTGTACGCTTTGCATTTTTTTCTTTACCAGCGCTCAAAAAACATGCTAGCGCCCATGAACTAAGTTTGGTACACTTGTAGTTGTCTGTATAGTATATGTGAATCTACGCATGCGTAGTCAGTAAGCCGCTGCCGCGACTATTACTTGGAATTTAGAAGCATCACGTGGACTGACACAGGGCAACTTGTGTGACATATGCCTTCTCGATTTGCTCTTGAATTAAAACGGGAAGTCCTTGTATGATAATTTTTTATCATATATCAAGGACAACCTTTTAAAGATAATGTCGATTTTGAAGACATTGCCTGTGCATATCGAAAATGGTATATCCGATAAACTCAACCGATAACTCATCAATATCAAGTGATACCATTTTTATCAAGAATGCCGCCTACCAAAGAGTTCATTCTTTGGATTCCTTAATCAAATTTCATGTTAATGTCAACAGAAACTCTGTCATCGTCTTCCAAGTCTTATAACACTGGTTATAATTATTATGGTATAAGAAGCTTCATCTGCAGAACACTATCCATAACACGGTCCCTTTTAATCAAAAGGCAGATGTAGAGTCACGCTGACATCTCTCTATGTAGGTAACAATTACCTTATCCACAAATGGGGCTAAAGTAAGTATATGATACATGTTTTCACCCACAGGTAAAAACAGTTTGTTAAGGCAAATGAAGTATGCACTACTTTTGGAGCATTCATATGCTGTCAGTCTGAGGGATTCTACGCGATGTAATTTCTGTCAGTTCAACTTTATGAGAGCAGTAGTAGTAGAGATACCATAAATTCGCGGTGGACTTCATGTCCGCGAGAGACTTGTCGCCCAACATTGGGTTGCAACTAGTGTGCTTTATCATTACCATTAGGGGCCTACTAGTTATGTGTTCAAGATTTGCCAGTTCACATTTGTCAAGATTGTACTTCATAAAATTTGCTTGCTGTACATTTCATTGCTGTGCTCGAACTTTTGCTGCAACAACGTGGCGTCAGACTGAGTCATGCGAATTATCTATGGCAGCCCTGCTTATTGCTTCCCATTAAGCTGGATTTTGCTGGGCTTACAGCCCATTACAGGTTCTCAATATGGGGTGTTGCTGTGTTTACAGCATTTTCACTTTTTCCCTTTGTGGAATTTAGTGTGTTGTTCAGCTGGGTTTTCCCCTCATGGTTGGATTCGGCTGTGCTTTGTGGCCCATTTCTCCCACAAAGACATGAGTTGGGTATTCCTTAATTTGCTGGTGTATCAGCTGGCCGGGGCACAGCATCACTACCAGTGATGTGGAGCCTTATCCAGCATTTACAGCGTTTGCAGGGGATAAAGCGTTATCTAACTCTGCATCATTTGTAACCTTCTAAATTAACACTATTATTTTGACTGAGGAAATAAATTGACAACATGAATATAATGCCTCCAATGACTATTGAAAAGGACAAAAAAATCAAGGGGCTCTTTTCCATCATAGAGCCTCAATTAAAACATAAATGTGAGCTACAAGAATAAGGAGTCTTGTGGGATTTTATTCAAAAATCTACCAACATCTTCAACGGATTGCAGTTTCAAAAGAAAATGAAGGATAACAACACTTCATTCATGTCAGCCATTTTGAGTAGAGGTTAAACAAATGATAAAACGTAAAACAATAATATGTTCCTGTGTTTACTTTTCATAGGGCCTGGACAGAAATTACTGGGGCAGGGGTTACCACTTTGGAAGGGTTGCTATTGTTCACAAAGGCTTTTTTGAAGGATGACACATGCCTTTGCGGCAGGTTCATCATTTTAGCACAGCTATCGCAACCATACTGTTTACGAAAACAATATGTGGCCAATACAGTCCTTTACTGAAAAATATCAAATTATAATAGTTTATACATTGGAATGAGTTTGTCAAAATATTGACAATTTAGCCACATAAAACATGCATTACATGTCCATTAATACATGTTTAATAATTTATGTACTTTTTGTACTGCGAATTTGGAGGTAAAAAATACATCTATGTACAAGAAATTTGATTTTTGGATTCCATAAAAAACTGTTGATTCACTCACCGTCCCTCCACCAACCGGTCGGGAAACGTGACACATGCGCTATTGTTTAAAGGTGTTAATTGCTCTACCGAAGGTATGAAGCGCGTTGCGGATGTAAATGCTTGCTCGAGGATGCTATCAGTAGTGTTTAGCAGCATCTTGCGGTGCGGAAAATTTCTATTTATTGTCAATTTTTTGCTCCTCAGGTAGCTTTCGTACCATAGCAAGGATTTCTGATATAACTGAGAAACTGTGTTTATTGAGAGTATTTTCTTTTTAGATTTTCGTCTATGGTTTTCCATGTTTTTCCGTCGAATTTTCACCCACCAATTTGACTTCACTAGGTAGGAAGAGGCACCTTATAGTACTGAAGTCCTCCCCTTTCACTTGTATAAATAAGAAATCAAAATGACATGGGAACTGAGCTCGGTGTTCACCACAACTTGACCTGGGATTGGATGGAGCATAGAGGTACCGGTAAATGCGTTAGGTAGTTCAGAAGAACGATTAATCACGAAAGATTTATGAATCCCAAATGTACAGATTAATGTGACTGAACTATCTTATGATTTGTTTGCTGATTGACGTTTGGGGGCAAGGCGGCGAGATTCCAAGACCAAAAGCCAAAAGAACAAGTACGCAGTCGAATTACATATTTTGTAAGAAATACCCACCGGTTTCCATAGATACTGTGCTCAATCCAGCCCTGACTTATGTTCCCGTCCTGTTTCCGAGAATAACTTTCGAGCGGCGTAGCTAAGCAATGTCGCTAAACAGCCTTGACTCGCCTCCAAGCCGATTTTTGATGTCGTTGATGCCCCTGGTGAATGTTAATGAGAGTGTATTGGCAATATTCGAAAACATACCGGTACAAAATGTAATGTAGATCTTCTAGTTATGTGTCAAATAATCAAATTTGGTCGCAAGTCATATCAATTTTAACGGAAGTTGAACTCATAAGAGAGTCTGTTGACTGCACATATTTGTCATCTAAATGAGCGACATTTGCGATGGCAATTCTAACAAATCGTTATTAGACAGAAGAAACGAGAGCATTTTGCGAAATATTATGATCTTAGTCGTCCGCGGATTATAAGATTATCAAGTTGTTATAAAACGTGGCTGTCTATAGAATTCTTTGGAAGTCATGATCGTTAAGTCGTACAATATTTATAATAAACTGGACAAGTACAATTTGGACGTCCGTCAATTCTAAATCTCTCACGCAGGATGTTTTTACTTCGTCAGGCAGTCTTGTATAGGCCATCTCGTAAAACGCTCCATCTTCACTCGCTTACTCTTTAAAATTGGAATGCTATGCCTGGGAAAACAATACGAAAAGTTCCGGCATATCGCCACACGGTAAAATTTCTATACACTTCTAAGAAAAACAAAATAAAAAAGCTTCATACTTCATAATTAATGTATTCGTATTATAAACAGATGAAAGACTCTGTACCTCAGTTCTCCTTAACTTAAGCTTTATTGCATTTTGCCTGTATTCTTGATAGTGTGCGGTTGTTTGTGTACAATTTACATGTAGCTACCGCGAGACACATCACTGCATTTCCGCCGTATATCGCAAAAGTTCTTGCTCTGTACAAGTTTACGAGCAATTTCCACTCGTCAGTCGTTAATAACCCGTTCCCTACGCCAATAATGTGATTTTACCCAGCCAACAAACAACATCTGCCACACACCAGCACTGCCCTTAAAAAATCGACTGTCCTTAAAAAAACAAAACGATTCCCCTGCCCCTTTTCGATGAACGGCTCCGTTGGCTAGCTGAACCTGATAATGTATCGTTCTTTGAACTGCCACTAAGGACTGGTCAGTTTCTTCGGCCCGGGGCGGATAACTTTTTGCCAACGTCAAAAAGTGGTTGACCCCCCCAACTTTCGAAAACACGGTGGACCCCCGTATACAAACTTTCGAAAACAGAGTGACCCCCTGCGCAAAACAAAGTAAAACAAAAGGTGGAATATAAATTGAATAATTCAGTGTATATATCTTTGGGGTATATTTTAAACATTCAGTCATTCTGTGTTTTAATGAAATTGTTGTCATGTCAGTTGTAAGATAGGAACTTAAAAGTGTCAATTCTAAAGTTTGAGTACAGTATTTTGAATGAGCTGTATGTATTCCAACTCTCTTTATGCATAACCAGATGTCCAGAACTGTTGTAAGAAAGATGTGATTGTGAAATTTAGTGCATGTTGCGTTCTAATAAAAACAGAAAAGTACCAGAACTTATCATGCTTTTCATATCAACCGCAGATTTCATAATGATAAGTACACTTTGCAAAACAGACTTTCAATTTACAGACATCAAGATATTTCTGACATGTATCTGTGATATATTAATTTACTGCGCCAGAAGGGTGCGCCGAAAAATATTTAACATCCAGATATCTCTGATATATATATCTGATATATGAAAGTCATGCAGCTGAAGGGCATGCCGAAAAATATGTTTGATATTTAAAGAAATGCGCCCAAGGGCGCGCCGAAAAAATTTAAACACAGAGATATCTCAGATATATATATATATATATGTCTAATATATTAAAGTTTTGCACTAGGACGGGACTCTGAATAATGTGTCTTATTATTATTAAAGTTACGCGCCCGAAGGGCGCTCCGAAAAACGCAATTTAATGATGAAATTTGTGGCTGGCACAATGCAGTTTATGGAAGTATGAGCCCGTGTCGAACTTGAAAACACCATTGACCCCCTTATTTGGCTTTTCAAATACAGGGTGACCCCCATGAATCCACCGGCCTCCCATGCTGATGAAACTGACCAGTCCCTAACGTACGGACAGCAATAACGCTGTATTGCGCCATGGACCCCAGGCCATGGAATTTTACCCGAATAACCACCGTCACCCCACAAAATGAAGAAAGGCATTTTTCTCATTGGTGCAGACTATAAACTATGCGAGCGAACAAGGGCGGACCTTTGGCAAAGATAACTTGTAAACTAATTACTGGAAGTACTATTGTTAAATGTTGTGCAAAGAATGTGTTTTGAAAATTAAACACTGAGTCTAGTTTCCTCTGGCCCAAACATTCTTTTTAGACTTGAGTTTGGTGATTCTACGTCAGGTAGACATTTTGAATACGAACAGATGTTTGCGAAAGCCTATAAACGTTTCATGTCCACTGTAAATTTAGCAAGGGCAGACCTAATGTGGAGTTAAAGGGTGAACGCATTCCAAAATGCGCCATGTTTGATTCAATCTAGTTGAAGTTTAAAACTGTATGTCAGATTCTGAGGTCTTTAAGATATCTTGACATAAATTCTTGAAAATTCTGATAGCTGAGATAACACTGATGCATGAACAAAGTAAATGGTGTACCGTATTGACAAATTAGAAATTATCCTTAACCTGATATCGAGATAACTGAACACAATCCCATCGTTCATCGTTTTTATCAGCTTTCACTTCTATTTATTTGAATTAACGTGTTCATTTTTACATTAAAGCACCATTTGGCGATGACTGAAAGGAAAGGTACATGCACAATGTTTTTTTTTGAATCATTCATACTGTGTACCTGTAAATACTGATTACCATAGTTAGTTACTTAGTTAGTTGAGTTTATTATAGTGACATGAGATATCCATGATTCATAAAAAGAATACAATTCAGCATAAAATTAACACCTCCCAGCCCAAGGAGCTTATATGTCACTTTAAAAACAGTGCAGATTATTAGAAAAATCGGACCATGAGGCATTGTAAGCAGACAGCAATGCGTATTCAAATATTCACGTACAAATGCTCTTTTCTCCTTGCAAATGCATTTAAATGAACTTTGATATTCCCATAACATTTCTAGGCATCACAAATATACATTTCTCAGTATCAGATGTCAAAGTTTAATATTCAGTATTTGAATTGAAATACATTCCCCTCAAATCATCATAAAGATTACAATGACAAGGAAAGTGCATCTCATTTTCTATAGCATTTTAATTACAGAAAATACAGACTCTATCGCCGACAGCTTCTCCCCTATATCTTTCAGTTTCTAATCGTTAAGGCAAAACACCGGCTTTAAATTGAGCCAATAAAGATCGCTGTCTACGAGACAGACACATTAATACATGACATTCTACAGTAATCAGTTTTAAACGGCACATATGTTCTAAGTTGTGTTTTTAGGTTACGATTTTCACACCAAGTAGTCAAATGTTCAAGTCGCAAAGGACTTGAGGCTAGACTTAAGTTTACACGAGATTGTCCATGTTTATCAAAATTCAGGTCATCAAAACTATTACATATATCAGAAGACCAATTAGACTGCTGAAGAGCGTAGTCCCCCAGAAATATTGTCATTGGGGCTTATAAAGGTGTGCAACATAATTGCAATGCCTTTAATCATGAGATTACAGATACCAATACTTCCAGGAGATCACAAGATCACATTTCTAGAAGATCATATTTCATTTTATCACAGAATCAGCGATCAAACATGTTGATGTGTTAAGTGCTACATATTAAAGATGTCGGACCAGTTGTTAGAGAGAAGATTTTTGCATAAAATAGCAAAATTAGCCTCAAAAACCCAATTTGCATGTTCATCACAATCTGATAATGGTCATCCCTAGGGATCTGTACAGTTTACTCAAAATATTAAAGGAATAGGACTGGTTGTTTGAAGAAAAAGCTTTTAATGTAAAAGGTTGACGGATAACAGATGCCGGACGATGCTACACATCCACCTATTTGATAAGCTCCGCATTGGTGACCGTGAAGCTAAAAAACAATTGTGATCACGAAAAAAAGAACAGAGAAATTTCCATGTTCAATGTTCAAGCATTCTTGAGCGAACGTTCACGTCATTGATAAATTGTGATACATATGAACAATGATTACATGATTTGATATTTCAAAAAAACAAATTATAACGAATGAGAAAGTTCCAGTCAAAACCCTAGTACAGAAAATTGTACGTCTTATAATAACATCGCTGAAGTTGGCTGTCCCAGGATATGGCAATTCAAAAAGAAACATGATGATAAAATAGACTATGTACATGTATCTTGATATGAAAAAACGCAGTTGTACTAGCAGGTAAACTTATAAATTGTTATAATTCATAAATTAACAGTGTCTTACATAGTTAAAGTACAAACACACGAAAAGTACCACAACAATTAAACTTAAAATATTAACTGCATTATCTAGACATGATTGTATTATATAGAAATTGTTAAAACTTGTTTCCATTGGTCTCATGGTAAACACAAAGAAGATATAAATGTAAAACTCATGCAATATGTACGTAAACTATCAAAATAACAAAAATAATATCCTTAGAACATTGATCTATTGTATCATGACAATGCAAAGTTGCCTTTCATATACATGAAATATAACAATATATATTTAATATATGTAACATTCCAAAAAGTAATTAATATGAATAGAGCAATTTTAAGCAGAATACTCTGATTGTGTGGGGAAAAGCCCAGTCTCTCTGAAATGTAAAAACATATATTTATAAACTTTTCTTTGAAGTTTATTTTTCTTGTGCTCCTTTTAAGTCAGACCACCATGACTACGGGCTGACAATGGCTATGGAAACAAAGTCCAAATTTCTACCATGTGTCTACACAACTTTGTTTGATATGAAATTTACAGCTTTTTGTGATTACCATGAATGCTAGATGTTTCACCTGACAAACACTGATAAAAGTAGAATCACATTATTTTAAGCAGAGTTTGGTATGAGGTTGAAGTCTGTACGGAACTTCACATCCTGAAAGACAGTTTGCAAATTGTTGACATCAGAAGTAAATTTCAGAATATGTATTTACTTTTGAATAGATAATATACCTCTAACATTTCTAAATTAATTGTACATTTAATCATCACTGATGAACATCAAAGAGCTAAATACCGAATAAGATCATGCACATGTAATAGATGAGTTGTGTGCTTATTCTGTGTTGTGATATTTTGTTAACCTAATTGTCACCAAAAATTCAATCATATATTATTTCAATTTAAAGCCAATGAATTAAATATCTATCGTAACAATTCCAGTAAAATCCTGTTACGAATATTTAACTTTCTGGTGGCTTTCAGCAGGGTTAGAAAGATGCTTGTAGAACATACATGTCCACAACCAGATCAGAATTTATATCAAGCACCATTATAATGAATGAATTTGTCCCTTTGGACAAAAAGTGCACTCTGTAATTTTGTGTGTATAATACCGATGTATTGTGAATGCATTAACACCAGTGTAAGTTTAGCTGTAAAATGCAGCAATGATACTTAAATTACAAACGAATGTTTGCACCTATTTTTTGCAAAATTATTATAAGCCCCAAGTTGACGTTTAAGATATACTCTGAGTAAGGCGGCTGTGTGGATGGAATCATAATTATTGTATGTTGGCTATGTAAGTGAGTCTGAGGTTTTAGTCCTTTACACGATGAAACTCTTTGTATAACCTTTCACTTACGATGATAATGCTCAATGTGATGAAAATCATTTGATCTTGTTGGTTTCTTTGCGAGAGATTGCAATAATACTAACAGATTTGCCCTTCAGACTAAAGACAATATCTCCTTTTGAGGCTGACCCACCTGTATTACTGAAGACAAAGCCATCTGCCAATAATTTCTCTTTCATTAAAAATACATTTTGCGAAGACAATGAATCACAGAGTGTTATCTTTAGTTGGCTGCATCTGCGTTCATCTGCTTTATTGACACTGTCAATGATTGCTGACTGACAACTATCATTCAAATCACATTCTTTGAACTCCAACATTTCTAGTGACTCATTTGTAAACAACTGTATCAACGTTTTTGAAGAGTCCGCCAATAAGGTTATTTTTCCACCAACAATAATTACTTTGGCCAGGTTTGGTAATGCTAAAATGCATTCGTGAACATTCTCTATCAAAAACTCACGCACATAATGAGTACAAAATTCATCTGACAGAATGTCAGGTAGTTCAATACTGAGTGTTTTGAGTCCAGAGATATTTTAGCCTGCAAGACATAGCATACTTTAATGTATCTTTTAGTCAAGGCATTGCTATCATCCTGTATGGCATGGTTTACTTCGGCATCATCGTAGCCCAAATCAATATCTGACTCATGATTTAAAGCAAATTCAACGTCGATTAATTTGGACAGAGTGCTTGCTTCATTGGCACAGGTGCCTTGTATGGTCACATGTTCACATTCAAACTTGACTCCGTGTATAATCATCCCATCATTCACATACTTATGGATATTCTCTGCTATTTCAACATCATCACATTGCCTTTTAGATGATAAAACAACCGTTTCAGCAGACTGAAATTGTAGTACTGCATCTACAAGTGATTTTGATAGATTATACCCAAGAGATTCCTTACTTTTGTACAAAAAGTGATGGGTATTTACTGCAGCCAAATCTTCTAAAACCTTGGTGGTAGGGAACAATGCATGTAATTCTTCAATGTATTGTACTTTGTTAAACGTTATACTCTTTGAGCTGGATAATACATATTGACTGTCAAACTTAGTGTTTGAAGTGCATTTAATTACTGCATCTAGGGTGAATCTTTCCTTATGTGTTGAAAGAGTTTTATGAAGCTCTTCATACAAACTGGGGATGTCAAATTTTGATTTGCAAATCCCAAATTTTAAGGTGTGTTTACTACTCTTAGCTATGAGGATTGAGTGATCTGAAGACTTTATTTTACACACCTGAAAGCACACTGGGTCAAAATATATGTATGTTAATTTATTCGGTACACATTTCACCAGGTTGCTATGAACAGACTTAATAAATTCGAGGTTTCTGGCAGGCAATCCTCTGATGGCAAATGCTTTTGCATCAACCATTGAAAAACTTTGCATCACATCAGATGTAAAAGAGTAAATCTCTTCAGTGCTCATGTCAGTGCCATTAAACATCTGCAAAGTCATTTTTTCAATACAAACTGACACACACCGAGCAAAAACATCCCTGAATTCTATGCCTTTGCTTTGCTTGAGATCATTATTCACTTTCATGGAAATT
Organism: Ptychodera flava; assembly: GCF_041260155.1. Classification (NCBI taxonomy): domain Eukaryota; kingdom Metazoa; phylum Hemichordata; class Enteropneusta; family Ptychoderidae; genus Ptychodera; species Ptychodera flava. The sequence continues at coordinate 17,900,600 of NC_091929.1, read as the reverse complement.
TTGATACCACAGCTATCCACCGGTACAAATTGTGATAAAGACTCTTTTAGGCCAAGAGACTGAAACTCATCTTGTTCATTCTGTATGAAAGTTGGAACTTTCCAAACTTTACTGAGATTTCTTGTTTGCCCATTTCCTCTGGTTTAAGATTACCCTCACAAAATTCAATATCAATAGACTTCAGTAAACTATTGCTATTAATACAACGAAGTACATCTCCCACCGAGTCTAAATTTCCAAGGGGTAACCGTTTGATATATATCTTGTTGGCCGACACCTGCGACAAGGCTTTCATGTTAGCATAAGCTTGGCTACAAATGTCTTCACTGTTTAAACTACTGGAACCTGATAAAGTGACACAAATGTGTCCGATGTCTGCAGGTTCAAGTCCTTGTGGCAGCTTTGTTATGAAAGAATCGATCTTTTCTTGAACATCACACTTAATCTCAACGAGCAGAGACACTCTCTCATTATCAAACGATGCAAATGATGAAATCAAAGTGTGCAGATCCACTAACTTGAAATCCATGAAATCTGTGGTATTCATGAGGTAACCGGTTTCAAATTTTCCAAAGTTTGCCCAAAGTTTCACTTTAAATTCTTCCTCTGAGTCATCAGATTCCTCAGACAATATTAAGTCAACAGATTTTAATTGGCTACAGCTGTTAAGTACATATACCATCTCTCTCACTAATTCTAAATTTAGAAGAGGTATTCGTTCAATATCAAATTCAATCTCATCAGCAGATACTCGTGACAATTCTTTCATAATGGTTGATACATACAAAGATATTTCTTCCTTGTTTAAGCAACTGGAACCTGTTATATTTAATGATAACTGCCTAATGTTAACCGATTCAAGTCTGTGCAGCGTATCAGTTATGTTGGATTTAAGTTTCTCATTCATAATACACTTAATCTCAACATCTAATGACACTCTCTCATTATCAACAGATGCAAATGTTGAAAGCAAACTGTGCAGATCCACTAACTCAAAATCCATGAACTCCGTGGTATTCATGAGGTAACAAGTTTCAAACTTTCCAAAGTTTGCCCAAAGTTTCACTTTGCATGCTTCCGAAGAGTCTTCAGATTCCTCACAGAATGTCATGTCAACGGACTTTAAGAGCTTATAGCTGTCAAGACCACTTACTACCTCTTTCACTAATTCTAAATTTAGAACAGGTATTCGTTCAATGTCAAATTCAAGCTTATCAGCAGATACTCGCGATAATGCTTTCATAATGGTTGAAACATACAAAGAGATTTCTTCCTTCTATAGTAATATGAACTTGTTATATTCAATGACAACTGTCTTATGTCAACGGATTCAAGTCTGTGAAGTGTATCAGTTATGTTGGGTTTTAGTTTCTCACTCATATTACAATTAATCTCAACATCTAATGACACACTCTCGTTTTCATCATTTGCAAATGTTGAAAGCAAGCTTTGCAGATCCTCGAACTCAAAATCCATAAAATATGTTGTATTCATGAGGTAACAGGTTTTAAACTTTCCAAAGTTTGCCCAAAATTTCACTTTGAATGCTTCCCGAGAGTCATCAGATTCCTCACACAATGTTATGTGAACAGACTTTAAAAGGTTACAGCTGTTAAGTACACTTACCACCTCTCTCACTAATTCTAAATTTAGAAGAGGTATTCGTTCAATATCAAATACAAACTTATCAGCAGATACTCGTGACAATTCTTTCATAATGGTTGATACATACAAAGATATTTCTTCCTTCTTTAAGCAACTGGAATCTGTTATATTTAATGACAACTGTCTTATGTCAACGGATTCAAGTCTGTGAAGTGTATTAGCTATGTTGGGTTTTAGTTTCACATTCATGTCATAATTCAGCCAAACATCTAATGACACTGTCTCATTATCAACGGATGCAAATGGGGAAAGCAACCTATGCAGATCAACAAACTTGAAATCCATGAAATTCGTGATATTCATGAGGTAATCAGCTTTAAACTTCCCAAAGTCTGCCCAAAATTTCAAATTGGATGCTTCCCGAGAGTCATCAGATTCCTCACACAATGTTATGTGAACAGACTTTAAAAGGTTACAGCTGTGAAGAACACTTACTACCTCTCTCACTAATTCTAAATTTAGAAGAGGTATTCGTTCAATATCAAATTGAAGCTTATCAGCAGATACTCGTGACAATTCTTTCATAATGGTTGAAACATACAAAGATATTTCTTCCTTGTTTGAGCAACTGGAACCTGTTATATTTAATGATAACTGTCTTATGTCAACTGATTCAAGTTTGTGCAGTGTGTCAGTTATGTTGGGTTTTAGTTTCTCCTTCATATCACAATGAATCACAACATCTAGTGACACTCTCTCATTATCAACAGTTGCAAATGTTGAAAGCAAGCTATGCAGATCCACTAACTCGAAATCCATGAAATCCGTGGTGTTCATGAGGTAACAGGTTTTAAACTTTCCAAAGTTTGCCCAAAGTTTCACTTTGAATGCTTTTGAGGCGTCAAAAGAATCCCCATAAAATGTCATCTGAACAGACTTCAAAAGCGTATAGCTTTTTATACGACAAACTACCTCTCTCACTAATTCTAAATTAAAAGAGGTATTCGTTCAGTTACAATTTTTAACTCATCAGCAGATACTCTCGGCAACGCATTTGTAATTGTTGAAATATACAAAAAGATTCTTCCTTGTTTAAGCGACTAGAACATTTTATCATTAATAACAAAATTCTGATGTCAACAGATTCAAGTTTGTGTAGCATATTGGTAATGTTGGATTCTTGTGTCCCCTTTTCATCAAATCTTATCTCAATATCTATTGATACTTTCTCATTTTCTACGGATGCAAATGTTGAAAGTAGTTTATGCAGATCCACTAATTCGAAATCCATGAAATATGTAGTATTAATGAAGTAACAAGTTTGAAACTTTCCAAACTTTGCCAACAATTTTACGTTGAATTTTTCCCCCAAGCTAATAAATCCCGCCAAAAATATTATGCGAACGAACTTTAATAGCGTATAGCTGTTTAGACAACCCACTACCTCTCTCACGAATTCTAAATTTAGAAGAGGCAGATGATTACAAAAAAGTATAACATTATCAGCAGATACTCTTGAGAGTGCTTTCATAATAGTTGAAGCATACCAAGACAATTTTTCTTTGTTTGAGAATTCGAAACAATTTAGCATTAATGTTAACTCTCTTATTTCAACCGCTTCAAGTCTGTGAAGCTTATCACTTATGTCGGGCTCTAGTTTTTCATTTATATTCCAATGAATATTAACATCTAGTGATACTTTCTCATAATCAACAGATGCAAACGTTGAAAGCAAGTCAATAAGATCAACTAGCTTGAAATTCCTATGATATATTTCGCAATGTGTTGTAAACTTTCCAATCTTGGCTGTAATATTCATTTCACCTCTTTGCCCTTTACGAAGACAGTCCTCATAAAATGACACATCTACAGCCTTTAGTAGTCTATTAATACTAAGACAACTCAGCACATCCCCCATGAATTCTTATATTCCCAAGAGGTAAACTTTGAATGTTTAACTTATCAGCAGATATCCCTGACAAAGCTTTAAAAGTGGCTAAAATATGCGAACAGAAATCTTTTTTATTTATGCCACAGTCACCTGTTATAGTTAATGATAGCTGCCCGATGTTAAGTGACTCAAGTCTGTGCAGCATATCAGTTTTGTTACCTTTTACTATATCCTTAAATCAAGTTCAATCTCAACATTCGGTGATACTCTCTCATCGTGTAGAGATTCAAAGGCTGAGATGATATCATGAAGATCACATATTTTGGAGTCCATTTCATTCATTTTGTAATATGTCGTAACATTACCAACCTTGGCTGTAACATCATTTCACTTCTTTGTTTTTTGTGAAGACAATGCTCACAAAATGTCACATTTATGGTCTTTAGTAGTCTATTAATGCTAAGACAACTGAGCACATCACGCATGAATTCTATATTTCCAAGAGGTAAACTGTTAATATCTAACTTAGTAGCAGATACCCCTGACAAAGATTTAAGAATTGCTGAAGCCTGCAAATAGATTATTTCTTTATTTATGCTATGGTAACCTGATATATTTAATGATATCTCTCCAATGTCCACTGATTCAAGTCTGTGCAGCGTATCAGTTTTGTCACCTTTTATTTTATCCTCGAAATCAAGCTTTATCTCAACGTCAAATGATACTTTCTCATCTTTAGAGATACAAAGGTTGAAAGCAAGTCATGAAGATCAACTAACTTGAAATCCATTTTATTCATTTGGTAATATGTCGTAAACTTGCCAACCTTGGCTGTAATAATCATTTCGCTTTTTTGATTTTTGTGAAGACAATGCTCACAAAATGTCACATTTATGGTCTTTAGTAGTCTATTAATGCTAAGACAACTGAGCACATCTCGAATGAATTCTATATTTCCAAGAGGTAAACTGTTCATATATAACTTAGTAGCAGATACCCCTGACAAAGATTTAAGAATTGCTGAAGCCTGCAAATAGATTATTTCTTTATTTATGCTATGGTAACCTGATATATTTAATGATATCTCTCCGATGTCCACTGATTCAAGTCTGTGCAGCGTATCAGTTTTGTCACCTTTTATTTATCCTCGAAATCAAGCTTTATCTCAACGTCAAATGATACTTTCTCATCTTTTAGAGATACAAAGGTTGAAAGCAAGTCATGAAGATCAACTAACTTGAAATCCATTTTATTCATTTGGTAATATGTCGTAAACTTGCCAACCTTGGCTGTAATAATCATTTCGCTTTTTGATTTTTGTGAAGACAATGCTCACAAAATGTCACATTTATGGTCTTTAGTAGTCTATTAATGCTAAGACAACTGAGCACATCTCGAATGAATTCTATATTTCCAAGAGGTAAACTGTAAATATTAAACACATTAGCAGATACCCCTGACAAAAATTTAACAATGGTTAAAGCATGTGAACAGAAATCGTCTAGATATACACCATAGTCAGCTGTTATACTTAATGAAAGATGCCCGTTGTCATCTGATTCAAGTCTGTGCAACGCAAAAGTTTTGTAACCTTTTATATTATCAATGAAATCAGAATAAATCGCAACATCCATTGTAACTTCCCCTTTGCCAAAATATACAAATTTTGAAAGCAAGTCAGGAAAATTTACCAACCTGACATTCGTATCATAAATATTGCAATATGTTGTTAACTTTCCAGCCTTCGCTGTTATATTAATCCATGTTCGATCATAATGAAATGAAACTTTTGTTTCCCAATGATCAAGACAATCTTCAGAAAATACCAAATTTACTTTTTTTGTAGCTTATTAGTACCAAGATAACCGAACACGGCTGGCATGGATTTTATATTTCCAAGAGGTAATCTTTTAATTATCAGTGTATTGGCAGATACTCTTGACAAACCTTTAAGAATACTTAAAGTGTGCAAATAGGTGTCCTCTGTGTTTATGTCATGGTCGTGTGTTACATGTAATGATAATTGTCGTATGTAAACTGACACAATTCTGTGAAGGACGATGGTTAGGTTGTCGTTTAGTTTTTTCGTTATATTACAATGAATCTCAACATGTAGTGATACTCTCTCATTATCTAGAGAGGCAAGTGCTGAAAGAAGGGTTTGCAGATCCATTAACCTAAAATTCATAGTACTCATTAAATAACGAATATTAAACTTTCCTATCTTTGCTGTAATTTGTAGTTCAATGTTTTCCTGAATTTTGAGAGAATCTTCACAAAATGTCACATTAAAGGCTCTTAGTTGCTTATTGCCATTCAGAAAGATTAGTACATCTTCCATGAATTTCAAATTTCCAAAGGGGATGCTCTCAACATCAAGAATATCGGCGGACACCCATGAGAATGCTTCTACAATTTGTGTGATATACCGTTCAATGCAAACAGGAGATATTTGTAATACATCTCGCATTTGTAATTTGAAATTGTGAACTCTCACTTTTCTGGTTCAGGACAAGAAACACAATGAGTCTTGCTTATGAATATGAAATCTTCAATGCACTCTTTTATACCTCTGCTATTATTTTGATTTAGTTCACAGGTTATTTCTACAGATATATAATCGAATGACTCCTTATTTTTAGGAGGGCTTCAACACATTTTTGATACATTACTACTGCATCAGCATTCAAACAGGCAGAATGAATGCAATCTTATCGGAACTTAAATCGGCACATTGTAAAACGGTTTCATACACATTAAGTTTGTTACTGTCAGATTGAGAAATCAATGTGTTGAAGTCGACTCGTATCCAACGTGGAGAGAATGGGGCACAAAGTTTGCGTATATCATTTGATTTACAACAACTTTCATACAGAATTGGTCTTGGATCTAAGGAGAAATGTGTTTCCCTCCACACCTTACAGATTTCACCTACGCTATCATGAAGCTTGCCCCCCAGAATGCAAACACAGTGTCTTTGTATTCTACATAATCGTCTTCAGTTAATAAGTGGACTGCATTGACAAATTGGGATCTATCTATCGTTAATAGCTCCGCAAGATACACCGAGGCAAAATATTCCTGGAATGTTAAATGATAAAAACCATACCTGGATGGTATTCCTGATATTTTAGTCAGGAGTCCTAACTCACGTATGTATCGATTTTTAGAGATATCTTCTTTACTAAAATACACCTTGTGTTCATGACTAGTTAAACCCTTGTACGACATTTCCCCCATTAAAGACAAAGCTTGCTTAATCTCCTCATCAAAATCTGAGTTGCAACCGAGATTTTCCCTATACCTTTCCACAACATTATGAATGATTTCTCTATAGAGTTCCGTAATTGTGTGGGGCAGTCTTTTTGCATACATCCATATGTCACATAACATTAAAGTATTCAATGGACTCTGCATGAAATCGAACAAAACATTTTTGTGACCAGACATCTCCAGTTCTTTCAGAAAGTCTGAAGCTTTTGCCTCTGTCTGAAGTTCCCCTGTTGAATTCATTGCATTAATGTGTTTCTCAACAAAGTCCCTTGCTTTATCACTATCAAATCCTTTGATCAATAATTGCGTGTCATACATTTGTTTTGAATTTTTGTCCCTAATTTTTCGAGAAGTTACAATGACTGGGCAATCAGGGAGGAGACGTTTTTTTAATTGAACCATTCTGTCAAAATATTTTGGTAGATCTTTTGTAGTAACTTCATCAAGCCCATCAAAGACAAAACATGCTTTCATTTGATTGTCCTGAATGTAATTCCAAAGTTCCTGTCTTTTACTTTCCTCCCTGACATGCCATGATAACTGATCAAAAATAGCGTCTTGTATATTCTTGCAATCACACTCTAACAAATCTCTCAACTCGAAACAAAAAAGTAGCTTATAACACTTTAGGTATTCTACAGTGCCCTTTGCCCAATCATAGGCCAATCTTTTACAAAATGTTGATTTGCCATACCCTGGATCGCCCTCAATAAGCACTCGTTTCGGGTTCATGTGGCTCTCCCTGTCAAACATTTCTCGTCTAGTGCAGTCCCTCTTATTTCCGTCCTTCATTTGCAGTTCTAATTCAGTGTAGACATCTTCAAGCTTCAATCTGTTCGTTCCATCCCACCATGGAAATGGAAGAATATGGGATAAGTTGCCATAATAAGACTTCAGTCTTTCCTCGCACTCCGAGATGATATCTACATTGCAGAAAGACGAAAAGAATTTCGATACTGATAACCTCACAGATGTCACTCATATTGTTGTGTGAAAGCATTAAAGTAAACAATATATTCGTTATAAATTTTACTCTTTTCTGTCACAACTTGATTTGCATCACACCATTATCAACTTTGTTTATCGTGAGTTCTCAGTTGAACAGAAGTCCATTTTTTTGAACGGAGGGTGCGCTAACCGTTCAGAAAATTATCAATATATGTTAGATGTCCCTTCGACAACTTCAAAGTTGATTAAATTTTGAAATGGAGAGAAGGAAGACATTTAATCATGTCTGTCTTCCAAAGCAAGTTTGAATCCCTCGTATATTTGTTTTTGAAGAATTGTACACACATATCTGTAAGCCACTATTTTAAACATTCTCCACACATCTCTGAAGAAGGAATAATTGCTTTCTGTTCATGGCAACAATTAACTGAAGTATACATACTAGTAGTTTAATATAGGTTAGCCTATACATCTTTCAATTTTGCGATGTGCTGATGAAAATAATTTTCTTGTATGATATCAAAAGTAATATTGAAATTACAAATAATTAGTTGCATATACAAATAGATAAGTGGGGAACAAAATTTTTAGGTCTCATATCTAGACTTGAATTTATTGGAACATTAAGATATCTTTTGAAATTCACTCCATTGCCATCAAAAGTAGCTTGGCAACTCCTTTGTCAAGAATTTGTATCCTGAAGTAAGGTAAAACTGGGGAGGGCACTGTTAATTTGGATCAATTTGAAATTATGTGTCAAACAAGTAAAGACAAATGTTACGTACGATACGTAAAGATGTAAAAATGTAACAATTTAAAGAAGGACAGGTACACTGTCATTGGCATTTCATTGGTACGTTTTGTCGTACACTATATATATATATATATATATATATATATATATATATATATATATATATATATATATATATATATATATGCCTCTTTGTATGAAACATCACAGCTGTCTCATTAGCTGTTATGAGGAAAATATTTTGATAAAGAATATTTTAACTCATTTGCCTTAAACTTTGTAAGTACTATGGGTCTCAAAATATTTGACAAACAGGCAGGCAGACAGGTGTGCATGCATGCACGCAAACATCCAGGCCGGCAGGCAGGCATACAAAAATACATGCATGCTTGCATACAAATTTCTTTAGATCTCATACAAGATAATTATTTTCATTAGCACGCGCGTGCAAGGGCGCGTGCGCGCGCACACACACACATACGTTCATATATACGTGTAACGCACCCAGCCGTTGTAGACAACATTTAAAAACGTCCCTCACGTTGTCAATTTAAGTGAAGTTTTGTTCAAGAGCGTCAGGAATCATCATTAAAATTGAAATGAGAACAATCGAGAATTGGATATTTCATTGTTTGATGTTGTCTTACCCAGAGAAACAATCATGTAAGTCTAGAAAAGTATACAAATTTGTAGAGAATGTACTATAGACAGATTCGAGACCTTAAACGTCATCATTACCATCTTGTACTAAAGATCAAAAGTTCATACAGCCGACATATATAGTGTGTCAATTACAATATAGATTTGTACCTCAGCTCATATTTCCCCCCACTATATGTGCAGCAGTTGCATCCAACATCTTGAATATAATCAGATATATAATTTAACAGAGTGAAAACTTAACATCTCATACAAGTTTCAATGTGAGTCCTGAAAAATTAAGCTCAACAAAAATGGTACGAGAATAAACTAAACTTACATAAAAACGTAAAAATTAAACTTGTTACTGTATAAACATTGCTAGGTCCAAACATTTTATAAAACAGTTTTGTCCTATTCTGACACAGTTGTGATAAAAATAGATTTGTATGTTTTGGATCGTTGTTAAGAGTACAAAATATGAATAAATACACTATATTGACTTACTGGATATTTTGTCTCCTGTATTTCAGTCGGTTTTGTAGGGACATGACATTGACAGCGTTTATTTTGGCGGTGAACCTGTCAATAAGAAAAACCAACACAAACACACTAAACTGTACTGCAATGCAAATATGAGGATTTTTAATAGTGCAGTAATTTCAGCTCTAAGAACTACACAAAGACCACATTATTGGGATATGAACGGAAAATGCTTACGTGTTCCATTAGTTACTGCAGTTATGTGTAAATTTGAACCTTTGCCATATGTTTGCAACTTAATTAAAAGTGTTATGATCGACATAATGTATGTAATTAGCTGAATAAAAATACTAAATTTCTTTGACTGCTGTCATCGTATCACCACTTTATGTAGCAATTGTAATTGCCTTTGGTCAAGTCCTTCAAGCTATGCCACACTGTAACAGCTAATTTGATTTGCAGATCATGAAATATAACCTGTTATAATCATCAATGTAAGCATGTTTTGCCAACTTTGATCAAAAAAAAAAATCCCGGTATATATCCGTCATTTGGAAAATACATTAAATATGCAAATTAGGAATTAACTAAAATGATCTTATTAATAAGAAAATTAGGAATTCGCTGAAGTAAAAATGTTTAATGTCTTTTGATTATTATACATCATAGTATCTGTAATGTACATAGCAAGTTTCGTTAATTTTGGTCTTGTCAATTCAGATGTATATCCCTAATCAGGAAAGTTCATTCAATCTGCAAATTAGGAATTGGCTAAAGTAAAAATGCTTAATGACCTTCAATTATGTTAAATCATAGTACCTTAAATGTACATTGCAAGTTTCATCAACTGTGGTCTTGTCGATTCAGATGTATATCCCTAATAAGGAAAGTTCATTAAATATGCAAATTAGCATTTGGCTGAAGTAAAAATGCTTAATGAGGTTCAATAATGTTAAAGCAACGTATCTTCAATATATATTCCAAGTTTCGTCAACTTTAATCAAGTGAATTCAGATATATATCGCTAATTATGCAAATTTATAAATATGCAAATCAGCAATTATCTTTCATGTCGCCCCTTAACACCTTTCACAGCTGATATATCATAGTGTGATCAACATTCCAGAAAATCTCATCATATTGTTTGCAGTCATTCTAAATGTAAATCCTTTTTTTCTAAAGTCATTATTATGCAAATGATCAAAAGTAAGCAAGCCACACCTGTGACATTAGCTCACATGTGTGAAAACGTGAGCTAACAATGAAGTTCAAACGTTAAACTTCCAAAACTGCAGTAACGTTGTTTTGTTAAAATGTTTCCTTGAGACAGGCAAACATGATTGTATTATATGTTGATGTAAACAAATTGTTTGACTATATTGTTTTGCAAAGACATGTGCTTTTCTGAACTTAGATGACACGGAAAACTTACAAAACTGGCATTTCCTTGAAATAGTATCGTAAAGAAGTAAGTCCCAGTTTATTTGTTTCCTCTGAAGAGGATGTTTATTCTAATTAAGATCACATAACGCGCGACGACGTTTCAAGTGCATTGGCCTTATATGAATTCGAATCAAACTCAAAGATCAACATAGACAGTTTGCATACCTGCATTATCTGGTACTTGATGCTGCTCGCCTTTTTCTTGAAGATGCTGTTCTTGCTGTACGGCTTGGTCGTCTTGTGCACGATGTAAACTATGACTATGGTTGTCTATGTGATGTTGCAGGCTTGTAGTTTCGCCATCAGGATCTCGCACTGCTCTGGTAATCTCTCTGTGTATTGCAGCTATACTCCTTTTACTGCTGGCTGTAACATCACCATGATCCGAGTGTTCGGTATCTGCTGTTTTGTGATAAAAAACGATACATCATTGAAATGACTGGCCATTACCGTCGTGTAAGAAAATTACTTTCATAATAAAAATACAATGACTTAAATATATTTTACATATAGATTGTGATTTCGTAAACAATATCACCTTTCTCCAGATATGGTTGATCATCACTGCAAGATCCCAAGCCACTAACAATATTCAGCTCACAAATACTAAGCTTTATGTTAAGACACAATAAACAGCCTTTATAAATAGAAAGGTTTTGTTATTTTCAACAGACTATATTGATTTTGCTGGCTCAATATCGGATAAACAAGACTGCACAACATCCCGTATGTACAAGTCGAACTGATATAGTTGATTTTCAGGAGTTATTTCAGCCATAACCTAGGTATCTTCTGGGGGTAATTCGTAGCGATTACTCTCTATCTTTATCTCAGGATGCATAACTTTATGCTGCATATTTGCTATGTGTCTTCCATGGGGAAATGTGGTATAAAAACTGGCCTTGCCATGTCTTTCAAGAGGACAGAAAGTTTGAGCAGTTACCTTCATCATAGAAAACATAGGCGAGCGCGTAAACACGTAGACCTCTAATATACTCTACTATAGGCCCTAGAACTTCGCTCATTAATTGTAGAAGTGTTCTTTGTATTTGTACGACTGGATATGATTCTTAAAATTGCAGTTGTTATTGTAAAAGTATGACTGTTCTGTCCATTCATGATGATTTCATTTCTACTCTTCTTTAGACTAAGGGACCGTCTCAGATTGTCGCAGAAGTTCAAGAAACGAAATTCCTTCGTTTAGATCTAACCCCCTCCCCTCCCCCTAAACGAAACTGCAAAAGTGCGAAATGTTCATGTCTACCTCTGAGTACATGTTGCATTTTGCTACAGGTACTAAAGACGTATGCCCCTTGCCACATTACAATTAAAGTAATCGATTTTAGTGCTAAGAGGGCATTTTTACCGCATAAAAATTTCATTTTATTTTACTTTCCCTTTTTGCATCTCTTGTGCTGTTCTTTGTCTTTGTGAACACGCAATTTGTACTTGGTAGGGGCGGTAAATAAGCGAGAAACTTTGACAAGGGGGCCCAGGCATGTTCAATCATATTAAAACGACTATGACCAGGTGCATTACAAATGAGAATAAAGACATCTAGTGGTTAGAGCAGATGCTCATAAATTATAATAGCACATTTTAAAAAATGATACTTTTGTCTTTGTATAATTTGATGAATGAAAGGTTTAGGATACAATGTTATTATTGGTAAATTGTGTTTGTGGCACAAACGAGATGGAAACAGTTACAAATTTGTTGCACGAGTGTGCAGTTTTTCTTTAATTTATAATAAGCACACGAAAACTTGTGATCACAAAATAAAAGTGCGAAAGTGAAGTTCACTAATTGAATGGAGGTCAAACCCCTCCCCCCTAAACGAATGAATTTCGCTTTTTGAACTTCTGCGACAATCTGAGACGGTCCCTAAATAAATAAATAAACCTTGAAGGAAAATTATACTGTGTTAGCCATTGATTATTAAAGACCACATATTGGAATAGTGATGTAACTATTGAACATCCAGGCGGTGTGGGTGCACAACACAGGATAATGGGTAGTTTTTACAATATTTTACAACCACCACGCATTTGAACTGATCATGCCAGGGGCACACTTCAGGTTTAAGATACGTTCATGACTGCCGAAGTTATGGGTTTTTCAACCTAGCTTTTTCATCCAAACTTCCAACGACCCAACTTATATCAAATATAAAACGCCAAAAAAAAACAAAACTGTGGAATTAGTTGCCGCCAACCCATTCCCTATCAATTTTAGAAAACATACGATACTACACTCTGCCTACTGCATTAGGACAGCCATCACGAACTATGATTTTGAGATCATACCATTTCAGTACAGAGGTGTCAGACTTAGAATCTGCTCACCAAAACAGCTGTCAATTAAACAAAATATGTATACAAATTGCCTTGTATCCACTTCCATTGTCTAGTAAAAACAGGTTACTTTATGAGCTGCTAATGAGTTATTCGTTCAGAGCAATAAGCCGCCGCATTTGTGATCAGAACGATAAATTTATGATGTTTAGGGAGGGTAATTAATAGATACGGAGTGTGTCCTTTGAAAAACTATACAGTAATAGTGATGGCAAAGTTATGGGTACACACATGATACAGATAAGGCTTGTCACGGAGGTATCAATGGGAGATACTTGACATTTATCGATCACAACTTCTGGACGAATATTGTTTGCAAGACCCTTTGGTATGGGGTGCAGTTTATGCATTAACTCAAAAGCAATGACATACCATTTTTTTATCGAAGGCTGCTGATATTGAAATTTCAAATAAATATCTTGCAATAAATGTATTATCCTAAACAGATCTTACTTCGATACAGAGATCAATCATAATGTCAAAATAATTTGTGTTAACTATCATATGTTTTGTATTATAATTTGGGTCCCTATGCACAAGCGGTTAGTAAAGCATTGTCTCATAGGTGAACAAGATGTTGACGTTGAAACTTCAAATAAAATTAGTGCAAAAATGTATCACCTAATAGATGTTATTTTGATAGAAAATCACAATGGAATAAACGTAATCAATGTTAACTATCATATGTTCATAGGGACTTGGACGAAAATCAACATATTGATAGATTCATTCGATGATATCTGAGCTATTTCGAAGGAAGAAGTATATTTAAAAAAGAAGAAGAAGTATATATACCATAAGTAGAACCCCTGATCCCATGACAAACTGTCCAATTTCAGTAAGAAATATGTCGAACCTATCAACTCAAAAATCGAACGAAAGGTTGGACAGAAATGCAGAATATACTTTCCAAACCCTAAACTTCGACAGAGTAAGAGTATGTCTACTTGAAGACGTGATGGCCGTGGTTAAAAAAACGTAGCCCTACTCAACGTCCCTCCAAGTGATAGGGAGAACGTGTCCTAGTCCACAATTACATGCGCTCAATCTGTGAAAGATAACGATAACGATCGAATGTTTTCGAAGTGATGTCGATGAAGCAATACGCAACAAGCTGAGTCGGTATTTCCTCAAGATGAAAATATAATATTTATCAGTGCCTGCGTTTGCATAAGTTTTGGCTGCGTGACGCAACCTTGGTCTGGATAAACATAAACGGAAAAATAATTTCTCTGTGCCTTCATATCCTCACTTTGGACATTACCATTGCGACCCTAACAGGAACCAAAACGCAATTTTAGGGACACTTTGGTCTGGATAAACATCATTGTATAACTTGTGAAACTGAATCTTTGACCTCTTTTCAGTGACACGTCTCAAAGTTGGAACAATATAAAAAAGGTGTTGTCCTTTAGGGTGCGTTCACAAATAACAATTGGGTCTGAAGGAATCAGGATTGAAACCGTTTTTTTATCTCAGATCGCCCCACAATAATCTCATAAATTTTTCAAGTCCCCCTGTCTATATATGTAAAACCTTTTTTAAGATCCCCCAACTATCATATTGCCGCACATTTATTAGAGATCCATGCACAGAAAAAATAAACATATATTGTGCAGTTCTTCTCGTAAATATTGAACACAGCCTGTTATTAGCAGTGTGTAGAGCAATATTCCTAAGGCAAATTCTTATATTGATTCATTTTCAAGCATATCAGTGGAATGTTTCGATTTGTCAGTTAAAGCCGACTTGAGTCAATCCAACTAAATTTGGCAAGGCAATGGCACCTGGTGAAGAGTATACAATATGACGTTC
The DNA here is from genome assembly GCF_041260155.1 of Ptychodera flava. Taxonomy (NCBI): domain Eukaryota; kingdom Metazoa; phylum Hemichordata; class Enteropneusta; family Ptychoderidae; genus Ptychodera; species Ptychodera flava. Next base: position 17,885,395 of record NC_091929.1, on the reverse strand, counting down.
ATGAGATAGTATGCAGAGTGTGAATTCCTGGCTATATTAGATGCTACTTATAAGTTTTACAAAATTGACAATACTGTAAGGTAAAACTATTCCATCAAATAAACGTTTAAATCTCTTGAATTTTTGGTGTAATAATGGTAACTTTGTAAAATTAAAATAATCCAATTTAGTCACTTTCTGTACAAAGTTTAGAAAATCAAGCATGGTGATCCTCATCTTTTTAGCTCACGTGTTTACACGTGGGCTAATGTCATAGCGATGTCTGTCTGTCTGTCCGTGTGTGTGTGTGTCTGTCTGTCTGTCTGTCTGTCTGTCTGTCTGTCTGTTTACACGATAACTCAAAAACGCCTGAACAGATTCAAGTCAGATTTGGTACACAGGTACCGTATGCTACTTGCAAGAACTGATTAGATTTTAGTGAGTGTGGCATGCATATTAATGAAGTTATGCAATATACGGCTAGTTTTTCAATCGGGTTTGAACCCACAACATACGGCATCAGTCGCCTTGCGGAGAGGCCACAGAGAGAACCACTCGGCTAAATCATGTCATTTTTTTCCATACAAAGGTTTCCCTATGGAGACGGTAATGACAAAGAAGACATATATCAAGAAATACTGCACAAAATTTCATGTAACTTTTCACAGATGACGATGTCAGAACATTATGATGATACTGTGAGTGTCATGTCAATTACCTGCTCATTTACATATTTAATGAACTTTTGTTATTAGTGACATAAATTCCAGCACAAACCTTGATGATACGTGCAACAAATATAGATCTGATACATATCTAATTATACTTACAAGCATTTAGCTGTGTCAAGTTAATAAATAGCTCATTTGCATATTTTATGAGTGTTATAATTAGTCATATAACTCCGATATAAATGCACCAAATTCTGCTGCGGATACTGATCTAACTTTTATCTAACTGTGGTGTAAAGCATTTAGTAGTGTCAAATTAAGGGTTCATTTGCATATTTAATGAATTTTGTAATTAGGTATATAACTCTGAAATTACGGCCCCCAAGTCAGTGAAATCTGGTACAGATATTGATCTGATAAATATCTAATTGCACTGACAAACATTTTCACGTTAGCAAATAGCTCATTTGCATATTTTATGAAGTTTGTAATTAGTCATATAACTCCGAATTAACTTGACAAAATGTGATGAAATCTGCTGCAGATACTGATCCGACAGATAGCTAATTGTGGTGTAAAGCATTTAGTTGTGTGGAGTTAATTAAGGGTTCATTTCCATATTTAATGAACTTTGTAATTAGTGATATTACTCCAAAATTACAGCATTACATTTGATGAAACTTGCTACAGATATTGATCTGATAAATATTTAATTGTACTGAGAAGCATTTGGGCTGTCAAGTTGATAATTAGCTCATTTACATATTAAATAGAGTTTTGTAATTAGTGATTTAACTCTGAGAGTCTGTGCGAAACTTGTTGAAACCTGCTATATATAATGATATAACAGATATCTGATTGTTCTTATTACACGCCTTACACGGGTGTCGATTATATTGGATAAATTGGGTTTATTGACAGGAATATTGAAAAACATAATACATTAAATCCTCGTCAGAGATAGTTACTCTGGCAGTAGACCGATACAGAGCTAGTCTTATCAGAAGTCCGCCATCCGGTCGTTTGCTTATTGAACTGCTCTCAGAATATACAATGTAGGTATTTTTTCTTGTGTTTAGGTTAGTGATTATCCTAAGGTCTGCAAATGTTGCGTAACATCTCCTTGCTTGTTGAGACAGGTCAAAAGTGTCTGATAAATGTCAATACATGTCGAGTCACCAGCAGTCATTTCAATGCTTGATAAATAAGTTTGTAATTTTGTCAAACTCAAAGTCATTCCTTCCACTTAAGGGTCACATTAGTATGTCAAGTTGTTCTGTAAGTATGCTAAACTTTTCTAGTCTGTTTACTGACTATTAATGAACCTGTTGTGAAACAGGTGAGCATATTCAGTTCATATCTGGTTTCTTTAACATTTGATTATCCTCATGTGCAACTCCCTGATAACGTTCAAGTCTCCTGGTCTTCCATGTGTTGCTTTCTGGCCTGATCTTGTGTACAAGTATGTTTCACTGTCATGAGCGTCACATGACCCGAATTCTTCTTCAGCTCAGTAATTCATAGTCAGAACTATCTCTGTGACTGCCGGTATGCAGTGACCTTTCCCTGAGGCAGTAGCAGAGAAGTAGCTTTAACTTTGATAATTTTGAGAATGATTTTTTTCAGTTTATTCGACTGCATTCATGCTCTACTTCCGAAAGCTTGTTGAAATCCACAGTGTTATCAAATTTTCATTGAATTACCCATAGAATCTTGGAAATGTAAAAAAGGGGGACCAAATAAAATTTCAGGTACCCCTACAGGCAGAGCAAAACTTTCAAGTCACACCTCTACTACCACCAAAATTTTCGAATCCCCCGAAATCCTTCAGCGTCCCTCGAACTGTTTCTATTAACGCATCTTAACTCAGTAATCATGTTTTTCCAAGGATACGTTAAATGCTTATCGGTTGCAACGAACCGTTGTGGAGACGGCCATTGGGTAGTAAACTATTGGCGAATGAAATACCGAAATTAATCCTATGACTTTGTATTTGATGGAAAAGCCACAATTTAGAAAAAAATGAAGATTCTGGACCGATGCTTAACCGGACATACATTTAACAACGTTAACAAAACACATATGAGTCTGCACTGCTGTGATTTTGCAGTATTCCACAGAATATGCCTGTTACAGCCATAGAATCCCAATATTCTTTCTGTTTAAAGTCTATTTCATATTTCTTACATGTTCCTGTAGCAAATAAAATAGATTTAATAGCAGATTTTTTTTGTCAAGCTAAAAAAATGGTAGAATTTGGTTTTAGCTATAACTGCAATTTTCAATGTAAACTTTGGATATGGGGTAAGTTTTGGTTATATATCATGAAAACTATAGAAGATATTGCATGTTACAATATGTCATTCTAAAGATTAGTTAATTATCTTTCTAATGATACCTAACAAGCCAGGTTATATTCAAAAACAAGCTCAGCAGATTATAAGAAGACAAATTTAACAAAAATGCATGCAAATCTGCTACACTATGATTTTGCAGTACCCTTCAAAATATGACTGTTACAGATGTAGATTCTCAATATTTTTGCTGTTAAAAGTCTATTTCATAATTCTGACATGTCCCTGTACCAAATAAAATAGATTTAATAGCAAAAACGGCCAGATTTTTTGTGTCAAGCTAAAAAAATGGTAGAATTTGGTTTTAGCTATGACTGAAATTTTCAATGTAAACTTTGGGGTATGGGGTAAGTTTTGGTTATATATCATTAAAACTATAGAAGATATTGCATGTTACAATATGTCATTTTAAAGATTAGTAAATTATCTTTCTAATGATACCTAACAAGCCAGGTTATATTCAAAAACAAGCTCAGCAGATAACTTATAGGAAGACAGTTTTAACAAAAATGCATGCAAATCTGCAACACTGTGATTTTGCGGTACCCTTCAAAATATGACTGTTACAGATGTAGATTCCCAATATTTTTTCTGTTAAAAGTCTATTTCATATTTCTGACATGTCCCTGTATCAAATAAAACAGATTTCAGACAAAGCATTGCATTTTTTATTATGCCTAGCTAAAAAATTGGTAGAATTTGAGATTTTCTGTAATTTGTAATGTTAAATTTTGGGTAAGGGGTAAGTTTTGGTTATATTTGACAAAAACTGTAGAAGATATTGCATAGTGCAATATTTCATCTTAAAGAGGAATAAATTCCCTTTCTAATGATACCAAACAAGTGAGGTTATGTTAAAAAATGAGCTCAGCACATGACTTACAAGAAGACAGATTTGACGAAAATGCATTTGGCTTGGAAAATCGTGATTTTGCGGTACCCTTCAAAACATGACCATAACAGCTATTGCGTCCCTATATTTTTTCTGTTAAAATTCCATTTCGTATTCTAGGGATCCCAAGGGTTCTGAAAATACAGTTTGTTATCCTGTGGGGGGGGGGTGCACGTAGACCCCCTCTAGCCCACGGACTATATGAAGAACCGTACAGAAAAATATGTTGTACATTATATTTATTTTTTCTAATCTGACAACACATTTTAGTTCACGAGCACTAGTACGGGATCTTTGAATAGAACGTATCGGAAAGTTGCACGGTTCAATAGTGACAATTAACGTACGCTATAAGCTTAATATGTCCCTTACTTTGACATGTAATTATTGGGTACAAATTGTAAGCATTGCCTCTCATCAAATTACAAAGCGGATACCTAAAATAAACGAAACAGATGACGAAAGAGTGTGGACAGGACATATTTACTCTAAAACTAATACTGTTTCCCAAGAACCAGTATTGTCTCTTTTAAAGTTGAAGACAAAAATGTTTCAATCAGAATAATTAGGCAGCGTAAGTAGCAAACTATGTATCATTCTAGTTAGGCTTCAATACTAAAATATATATGTATACAATTTGGTTTCATTTGTCATTAATCTATGGTCTAATAAAGAAAATGACGAATACGCAAAACAGTTCATTCATAGACTCAAAACATATCTGGCAATTCCATTGTGAATACTGGTCTTCAGAGTGAAAGTTAGTGACTGTTGGGCGGAGTCTGCTCCAGTGAGTACAAGGCAGTAAAATAGCCATGGTTGGAGATCATGGATTGACCGTGGATAATGGCCAATTGATCTCCAATTTACATTAACGATAACAAAATTCGATAATTGCAGAAGTTGGAGAATAACAAGAAAAATAATCGGTTAAAGTGTAACTGATGAGGGAACAGTAACAAAGAATACGAGGCTTAAAGTTCGAATTGATAAAGTTAAATGCAGATGGCAGTCTGTCCGCCGACACCCCAAATGGTCGTAATTCAAACAATGTTTTTTACACGCAGTCCATTCAAACTCACTTCACTTACAGTTCAAATTTTGCGTGCAAGTACATATACACCTGATGTGTATTTGGTTTAAATAGAATACGCATCAGGGACGGTAATTTGGGCTCTCAAATGTTCAATTCTTTCTGATTTACTACTTGTTGGGGCTCATTTTAAATCTCTTGCCGTGGAGTAAAAAATGTTTTACCTTTCTTAGTTTTTTTCGAAAACAGATTTTTTTTCATCATAGAGATAACACAGGGGTGGCGGCCATTTTGAATTTCAAAAATCAATAAATGCTAGGTGATTTGTTCCTGTAGTAACTAATTTTGCATGATGATCCTTGATTTTCATTTTTGATGTGGTAAGAGAGTGGTTGAAAGTTTCATTGAGGAAAGTTTGAGAAAAAAAATGTTTGCTGTTTACTTTCGGGGCAAATACTTCCGTAAATATCTTAGTGACTCCAACTGTGTTTCTGTTCATATATTTGATGTTAGAGAACTTTCTTTTCCATTTATTTCCTTTCCGAATTTTGAAAATAATCTTTAAATTTATATTTAAACACAGAAAGAAAATACAAACAATATTTTATATATAACAACTAGGCAAAACTAGATCGAATTATTGTCCCTCAGTTATGAGAAACGTATCGTGCATTGCTGGAACTGTCTAAAATATTGATACATAGATTTCTTTCGCAGTCAATATTCCCCTTATTATTCAATGCCTGGGCTAACATTTCTAATAAAGTGTCAAATATTTCATGTTTTGATCTCATGTATCTCTCACACAACTTATGTATTCGTTTAATTTGAATTCTATTGGTTAACGAAATATTTGCCTCCATGATATTGCATGAGTATTGGGAAAAGGATATCTTACGAATATAAAGAGCGTTACGATCAACATTGTAACGTTGAGCCAACCGTATGATGCAATTTTTCGTCCCGTTGGACCACAAAACACAACTGCCGACGTGGAATAGTAGAGTCACGAATGTTTCCAAGCATAGGAAATGACATGCGACCAGATGACGACAAAATGTTATCTTAGTTTACAAGTACTAACATTTCCCACCGTATCTTGAAAAAGGCTAACGCACGTGCACTAAACTAAATCGACGAGCAACAACAACTATTTTAGCCTAAATTTACTATATATCACCCTAAGGATAAAAATTGGACGATTTTACTCTGCCGGCTTCACGAGTAATGATGTTTTGAATAATACAGAAAAAACGAGAGAGCAAAAAGATAACATTTTCTACAAGATTCAGAATGAGTCAACAACAGTTGAACACCAGCCGAAATGGTAGAAAAATAGACTTTTAGATTAACATTAACTAAACTTGTCACTGCATTGTAGACCTTTGCATTCAAGACCAAATATTATTTTAATTCATTTTGTGCACTGCCGCCTCGTGTATATTTTTACATTTTAGATTTTGACCAAACGTACAAAAATTCTTCACCCTACATTTACCCACCTGGATATTTTGACGCTGTTTTTTCAGTAGGGCTTTGCGTGTCGGGAGAATGTGTGCGATGCTCACTTGCCACTGAACCTGTCATTGGTAAATCAACAAAAATAAAATAAATTATGCTGCAAATATAAGGATTTCGGCATAAAACAGAAATCTATGATGGTCTGGAGCTGCCGAGGATGAAGCTACGTCAAAATTAATAGTATGTCTAGTTTTGATGTCAAATATTATTATAGAAGTGATTCACGTTTAATAACGTAAGATCGAAACAAAAACAAAAAACGATTGCAAAAAAGACAAAATAAATTTTGAAATTTTTGTGTATTTTGTAAAAAAAATCGAAGTATAGAGATTAGAAACAAAAATTATTTGTTTATAATTTTCTTTTGATTAAATAAAAACAGGAACACTTCATTTGAAACATTTTTGTTGATGTAAGAAACAAAAAAAAACAGAAATCAACATTTTAATTAAAATCAAATAAAGTAAATTTAAAATGAAAACGAAAATAATTTCAAAGTGAAACGGAAAAACAATAAAAGTTAAATGGAAATAAAATGAAAATAAAAGTAAATTCAAAGTAAAATGAAAACGAAAGAAATGCATTATAACTACGGGCGACAGCTACCATAGTAGAACAGCATCACATTTACGGTTCGAATGGAAGACGTCGGCCGCAGCTTCACAAGGGGGAAAGGCAGAATGTACCAATGGCTGAGAGCTGCCAAAATATTCCGTGTAGAATATCATTTTCTAAGCCCATCATTTGTCATATCAGGGTAGGAATATTTCTTTATATAAGTAAATATGCAGATACAGTAAGGAACAGGGAGGGTGATAAATCGCCGATGCGTCTTGGCACGTGCGTGGCAAGCGTCCGTTGTTCGTTAACGGCATGAACTGGGCCGGATTGCGGAGAGCGCCTCTGGCCTGGCGCAAAGCAAACGCTGATCGTACTTTTCGAGTGAGCCTCTCTTGCCTTTGACACTCGCTCTTAGGCTGTTACCTTTGGCTTTTTGAGAAAAGTAATATTCCTGGATACTTACCACGGTGGTTACATTAGTAGCAGGCAAGTAGGGCACTCAGGGCGACTGTTGACAGTGTACCGCGGGCCTACTGCTGTGTCTGCTCGTTCCGAGTTAATCGAGCTGTACTCTAACTATCCTCAATGGGCGCTCTGTTACCGATGCCCGACATGTTTAGCGTTTTTATAGTAATGGCTTTGTCAGTTTTATTATGTCATTGGCATACTTGTTACTATTAGCAGTTTGTTAACCGAACTGAGTCTAAAATGTGAAATTTAGGGTACAGACAGATGCCCAACAACCGTTTTCGTCTGCTCACCTGTTGTATACCCAACCATGGTATGACTGACCTAGCGTGCACTCAAACTTTCCAAGGCCGAGGTTTGCGTCAGTAATTTTGCATTCTTGACTCAGTGTGGCTGACAAAAGAGCTAAAAGTAATAAATGAGCAAATGAAATCATAAAATGAACCATGGAATTAGAATAATCAGCGTGAAACCTACGCAGAGTTACGGAACGCTAAGTCTACATGTATGGATAAGCTTGATTTTCGGAGCGACTCCCAACATAAGTCTTGGCAGCCGGCCCTGTGCCTTGTTTGTCTATCTAAACACTAACGCAGCTACTGTGGCAAGGGTCCAGGAATACGACTTTCCCGACGACCGAGAGCTAATGGCCCTATTGTGAGTGTCGAAGGCGCGAGAGTCCCGCCTGTACTATTGGCAGTAGCCTAATCCCTGGATGAAGTATTTTTGCCTTCGGATATTTTTGGCTTTTGCCCATACTCTGTGTGAAGGCTGAAAATCTCGGAAGGCAAAAATACTTCCTCTGGGGATTAGGCTAAATGGGCAGCGAAATGTACCTGGGCGGCATGCCTTACGCCGGGCCAGGCTCTCTCTCTGCAGCTCGGCCTAGTTCAGGCCGTTACCGAAGAGCGGACGCTTGCCATGCGTGCATACCCGGCAAGACGCATCGGCAATTTGTTACTCTTTTTCCTTACTGTATCTGCACATTTACTTTCATGTTGCAATATTCCTACTAAGACAAATAAAAACTGCGCTCAGAATATCACATATACAATTATAGCCTACTAAGAAAATTTTGGCAGCTCTCTGCCATCGCTACATTCTGATTTCCTTTTCTTTTTTCTCGCCTCGTAGCGACTGAGGGTTACCATTCTATTGCGTGTATCTCTATGGGAACCGTAAATGATGTTGGTATACTGTGGCAGTTGTCGGCCATCGCTAAATTGTGATCTTTTTTAAACTTCATCCTCGCGATTTTTTGGTTTCGGCGTAATTTGTGAATATTTTATCGTTGAACTAACAACCTTGATTTGTCAATAAATACTTGAACACTGATTTAGTTCTTGGTTGAAGGCATATTCGCACGTACGCATGCGCGTTGTGGCTTCAAGACAACAAGAAGTAAAGCGGATGGGTAGAGTGACTAAAAATCTTTGCCAAGCCGCACTTGCCGTTGATTTGAAGATGCTCACGAATCGCTCGAGGAAGGGTGCACAGCTTGCCTCGAGTGACGAATCTTCCGGTCTATCTGTACCGTAAATCAATGTAATTTTAGTTATATATTGAACTAACATTTACCGACACCTAAGCTTATGATAGAAAACAAGCTGTAGACCCAATTGGAACGACATTATTCAAAATTCCAAAAAAAGCCAGAACGACAAGAATGTTTGGAATATTTTGGTTTATTTTGCCAAAATGATAACTTTTAACCAACGGGTTCTAAATGATCACACTCTCTATGCTCTTTACAGTCATGACTTGTTCATGTTTGCCAACTTCTCGTTATTCTCACGGAGAGGCCGGGGGCTTGTTTCTTCTTACTTGGTAACGACAAGAAAACGACGGTGCTTCGTGCCACCAAGAACTTGAAAAAGAGTATCCGTCAACGCGGAGGACCTATGCCTCGTTAATCTGACATGTGTACTGATTTCAGACATGTTTGATTTCCAATTCAAAACGTGAGTGTAAAATGTTATGAGATATCAAATACTTTAAATATTTTGACGAGTGTGACTGAAGAGAAGTAAATGATTGATTGTTTATTTCAGTATTTGTGGCCTCCGGCCAAAATATACAAAATAATTACACAATATGGAACAGATCGCTAGCATACAGTACAAAATAAGCCATCAAAACAAGTAAATATATACAATAAACAAATAATTTACACTGGCAATTGCCAGTGAAAAGTACATGATTTAAGTTGTGTTGTTTTTTGTAAGAGTCAGAGAAGAAGAAAAAGGAGATTGGAGAAAACCTTAATATAATCTTTGTGTCACAAAAAAACTGTGTCAATCCGTGACAGTTGATACTTTCTTCACACTTACTTTTGGGAAGTAACTTCCAGTAGCGTGGTATATGTTCACACCTTGTAGTCTAGGAGTATATCGTGCTAGTATTTGTGCAAAGTCGGAACGTGACGGAGTTATCACGTTATATTACTGCAGGGTACAGGTGAAAATTCTGTTCACCCTTATATCAACATATTGTGAAATTGAAACAGAAAAATAAACCCCGATCCACTGATCAATGAGAAACAAATGGTTAATTGCCTAAGGTTATTCTTTCCCTACGTGCACTGACCATTTCTCGATTTTACGAACCGTTATTATAAAATCGGTCCCCCTTGACAATAATGAGAATACCCGTTTAATTCAATTTCCTTGACAATATTACACCAGATAAAAGAGAAACATTTGTTGACTTCTTAATTTTGTGCTACAACATTTTCACATATTAGAATCAGACAGTCAGGTATTACACGATAACGGTAGTATTTTTTCCTGAAGTGGAGCATTAAGACAACAATGTCATAACTGACAGGATTTATAAATAATTATTAAAATTGTATTGTGCAACGTAATTTTCTCATTGCAATTGGTACACTTAGATATTGAAATGTTAAGTGCATCCCTTAAAGATTGTCAATCAATGTTTTTGAAGCTTGCATTCCTGCGAGTAAAAGTCCTGCGTATTCATACATTTTAATACAGTTAGAAACGGATCTATTTGCATAATCTCGCCTGTAATAATTACATTTGTAAACGCAAAGCCATATCTGTATAATACAAATAGGCTTTCCCCGTTGCATTTTCTATTTGTCGAATATTGCGATGCTTGGTTTGCTATACAGAGTGCAACGCGCTCACGGGAAATTATACCTCCGTGTCCTTTCGGCTTGTAAGTTAGGGACCGATAGTTTTTCCCGTTGTAGCCGTCCGACTAGTAGTATAATATATGTCAGCGATGCAAAAAAGCAAAATTACATAATACTTTTTGTAATGCCATGGTATGCATCATGTAACTTTGATTTTCACGCGAAAGTGGCCCTAGCTTACTGTCCTCTGGTCATGCTGTTGTCCGTCTCCTCCACCCGTGCAAATTTTACGCAGCTCTGCCTCAAACTTTTCAACCTTGTTGACGACGAGTGTTTGTTTGAGGGTTTTAAGAAAGTTTTTAAGTAATGCCAGATTCGTTTCCGACAGAAGCTCCATTTCTTGAAGCTCGATGAAGATGTCCTCAGCTGTTTGCATTTTTTCAATCTCACGAACAGCGAGCTGTTTACCCTATAATAGCTGTTTTTAAGTCTCCAGCTTATCTTGCGATAAATCTTCAGCTATATCAATGAACAGGCTACACTGAGGATATAACTTTGGACATTTTGTGTTTTAGCTATTACAATCAGCTAAAAGAGGCAGAAACTGCGTTCAGCGCTCTGTATTATAAGGTGCTCGTCAAGAGACGCGTCAAACTGGTATGATCTAGCTTTTCGATCTTGCTTTTATTTTAAGACACTCTGCGCAGAAATTCACTCATATGCGCAAATTGGGAGCCGGCCAAGATGATTATCAGTTGGTTTTGTATTCAAATATCAATACTTTGATTGAAACCTGTCACGATGATTAATGTCATAGACGAACTGTGACAGTCACTTTGACCATAACTTAGTGGCAATTCACGAAATTTCAAAAGTAAAATGCGTCTATTTGCCTACTACGGAATTGCATGGAGGTAATAGAATGTTTTATATCCCAGCAGTGGTAGTTGTACGTTGAAAAAGGCGTAAATCCGACATAGAAAACAATTACATCGAATACTCTTTAACTTACTTGCCGAGACAGACGTGCGTCAAATTTCTCAATTTTAGGGGCATCAAGTCAAGTAGCGATGAGGAACTTGGGAAAATTCACCGAACGGCCTTCGTTCTCGCAGCCATAAAACGAACAGTGGAGAAATTGTACCGAGTGAGGTAGTTCAGCGGTAAACAGAATCTCGGTCGCAATTCACACTTATTTTCAAGGAGAGCTTTAGAGGTGTGAAATAAACCTTCGTGTGAACTTCGGACTGGGCTTTAGGGACACACCCATCTGCAACTTTTACTAGCTTATCTACAGCGCGCAACTCTCAATGTGAGATATGGGTAGAACTCAACTCCAAGGCATGCAGATTGATTTTAAAAGTTGTTGTTTTGGGCATGGCGTAGACACTTTAAGTAGGACGAGGAACAATGTCTATTGACACAATTATAATGTGTACAAATATTTTCATCGCGCCTATTCAAGTAACAGAAAAGGGTACCCAGAGGTATGCGAATATTTCATGTAAAACCGTGGAAGTACTTGAATTGACAATTTATTCTACAAGAAGAGTTTCCCAAGAACCAGGATTGTATTTAAAAGTTGAGGGCAATAATGTCATTACTATTCAATGAGCGCGCAAACATATCTGATAACGTGTGAAATATTTAACTTCTTAACCTCGTATATTCCTAATATGAATAAAAACTGCCTTTGTGTTGATTAACCGTATATTTTTTTCCATAATTTGGCTATTGAATATTAAAAGGAAATCTTACGAATGCTACGATATTTGCGACCAACATTGCGAAATTAGGGTGACTATTTATTTTAGTTCGTCGCTTCATCACACAAAATACAATTACCAACATGAAACTAGGAAAATCATTTTTTTTTTCCAATCAACGGTAATTTTGACAACGGATGATGACGAAATATAATACTAGCCTACAGATATTGGCATTTTCTGCCTCCTACGTAAATTCGATCATTTTCCATGTTTTTGAACGATCCAACGTGAAAAGCGCTAATGCGGTCTTAGATATATCGACTCCGCCTTGTAGCTTCAAGACAACGAGAAATAATGTTGATGGGTAGAACGACTAAAACCCCCTGGCTATGCCACCTTTACCGTAGACTAAAGATATTCACTTGAAGGAGGGTAAAGCTCTGCCTCGAGTGATAGATCTTCCATTTATACGTTTACCGTCAATCAATGCATTCCGGAACACCGCTAACATTTGCCCATTGACACCTTTAATAGTGTCACGCCTGTGATAGCATGTTGAACAACGTAACGACATAGTTCTAAGTTTAAAACAAGCTACGTTGACGAAAATTTTCCGAACTTTGATTAATTTTGCTATAATAATCACTTTCACCGATGAACGTTGCATCTGTATGATCACATTAGTCCCTCTGCTCTTTAAGTCATTACATTTTTATATTTACCTTTTCATCTCGTTCGTGTAAGGTCACTCCCCAAAACCGTGTTTCGCGCCATCCATAATGTTAAATGAGCGGTCGTCGAGGAGGGGAAGTTATTAAGCTCGCGTTACATTTGACATGCATATGTGTTCTAATTTTGGGCATGTCTTAGGTGTGCTTTCTGATTACGAGAGTGACTCAAACATGTTATGAGACATCAGTGCTTTAATATTTTGACGAGGGTGATGAGTTGACAAATTTAACTTTCTTTTCATTGCAACAGTCAGAGAAGAAGAAGATTGGCATAAAACATAAATCTTATGATGATGGTCTAAAGCTGCCACGGATGAAACTACGTCAAAATTAATTGTGTTTTTAGTTCTATGTTCTATATTTTAATAGAATTGATTCACTTTTAATAAAGTAATATTGAAACAAAAACAAAAACCGATTGCATATAAGATAAAATAATTTGGACATTTTTGTGTGTTTTGTAAAAATAAAATCAAACTATAGAGGTTGGAAACAAAAAATGTTTTGATATTGATTTGCTTTTGATCAAACAAAACCGGGAACATTTTATTTTAAACATTTTCTCTGTGTAAGAAACAAAAAAATAAAATCAAAATTTAAATGAAAATCAAATAAAGTATTTGCATGTAAAATTAAAACAAAAAAAGAGTTAAACGAAAAGAATTGTAATTAAATTAAATTAAAATAAAGTAAATTAAAAGTAAAAAGCAAACGAAATGCATTTCAATTATCGCTGACAGCTGCCAGAACAGCATCCTTTCGGCTCCGTTGAGTTACACGCAGTCCAATGGATGCTCTCGGTCACAAGAAAAAAGAGGAAAAATCACAATGTATATAGCGATAGCTGAGAGCTGCCAAAACGTTCTGTGTAGCCATCATTGGTCATGTCGCGGTGGGAATATTTCTTCATGTAAGTTAATGAGCAGTTACAGTAAAGGGTGATAAACTGCAAATGCGTCTTAAAGGTCGCATAATAAGTGCAGCGCGCGTAGCAAGCGTCCGCTGTCTGGGCCGGATTGCTGAGAACGGCTCTGGCTCGGCGCAAGGCAAACGCCGATCGTACGTTTCGAGCGAGCCTCATTTGCCTTCGACGCTCGCTCTCAGGCCGGTACCTTTGTTTTGTTGGAAAAGTATTCTTGGACACTTACCACTGACTGTGGTTACGTTAGTGGTAGGCAAATAGGCACTCAGGGAGACTGGTGACAGTCTACTGCGGGCCTACAGTTGTGTCGCGTGTTTATACTAATGCCCTTGCCACTTGTATTATTTCATTGACACACTTATTACTATTAACAGTTTGACTGTTTGTTTAAGCGAAGTGAGTCTAAAATGTGAAGTAAAGGTACAGAAAGTGGCCTCAGAAATGTTTTTGTCTTCTAATCCCTGTTGTATACCGAACAATGGTATGACCGACCTATCCACAACAAGTGGACTCACAGTTTCCAAAGCCGATGCTCGCGTCAGTAATTTTGCATTCTGAACCCAGTGTGGCTGACAAAAGTGCTAAAAGTAATAAATGAGCAAATGAAATCATAAAACTGACGTTGAAATTAGAATAATCAGCATGAAACCTGCGCACAGTTACGGAGCGTTCACTCTTCATGCACGGATAAGTGAGTGTCCCTGATGGATACTAGGCGCTCTATAAATCTATTTTCGAAGCGGCTGCAGGCCCGAGGGAAACTGTCAACGCAGTCTCCGCAGACGGCCCTGTGCCCTGTTTGTCAAACGCTAACGCAGCTATTGAGTCAAGGGTCCAGGAATAAGACAGAGCTAATGGCCAGATGGCGAGTGTCGAAGGCGCGAGAGGCTCGCTTGTACTGTAACCATGGGCAGTAGCCTAATCCCTAGACTGACTATTTTTGCCTTCGGAGATTTTTGGTTTTCGCCCATACTCAGTCTGAGTGCCAAAATCTCAGAAGGCAAAAATACTTCCTCTGAGCATTAGGCTACATTGGCGGCGAAACGTACCGGGGCGGCAGGACTTGTGCCGGCCCAGGCGATCTCTGCAGCCCGGCCTACTTCAGGCCTTCACCGAAGAGCGGACGCTTGCCATGCGTGCATACCCGGCAATCAAGACGCATCGGCAATTTCTCACCCTTATTCCTTACTGTGTCTGCACATTTACTTGCATGTAGAAGTATTCCTACTAAGACAAGAAAAAAATGCGCTCAGAATATCACATGGAATGATAACCTACTAAGAAAAATTTAGCATCTCTCGGCCATCGCTACATTCTGATTTGTTTTTCTTTTTTCACCTGCGTCTTGTCTGAGGGCTACAATTCTATTGCGTGTATCTCTATGAGAACCGTAAAGGATGTTGGTATACTGTGGCAGTTGTCGGCCATCGCCAAATTGTGATTTTTTTTTGAACTTCTTCCTCACGATTTTTTGGTTTCGGCGAATTTGTGAATATTTATCGTTGAACCAACAAACTTGATTTGTCGATAAATACTCGAACACAGATTTAGTTCTTGGTTCGAGGTATATTCGCAGACTCCGCCTTGTAGCTTCAAGACAACAAGACAAGCAGATCGACGGTGACTAAAAATCCCTGCCAAACCACATTTACCGTTGACTGGAGGATGCTTACGAATTGCTCGAGGAAGGGTACACTGCTTGCCACGAATGACGGATCTTCCAGTCTACCTGTTCCGCCAAATTATTGTAATTTTCGTTATATATTGATCTGTAACATTTACCGATTGACATATTTTGACGCGTTATGCTTGTGATAGACAAAAATTGAAGACCTAAATTCAATGACCTTATTCAAGGTTAAAAAAGAGCTAGAACGACATGAGTTTTCGGAATATTTATGTTCATTTTGCCAAAATGATCACCTTTAACCAACAGACTCTAAATGATCACACTCTCTTTGCTCTTTGTTTTTGTTTATGTTAACTTTTCGTTATTCTCACGGAGAGGCCAGCGGCCTTGTTCTTCTTACTCGGTAACGACGCGAAAACGTGCGTCGTGCATCCAAGAACGTGAAAAAATGTAGCCGTCAACGTTGGGGACCTATGATATATGTACTGCTTTCGGACATGTTTGATTTGCAATTCAAAGCGTGAGTGAGTCACTATCCAGCCTTCGGCCTTCGAACGACTTTCCAAACAACGCTGCGAGCATCTATGTGGTATACTTTTTGGATTGCAAGTTTGAGATCAATCATCTTACTACAGTAAGTTAGTCGTCCATCAAGTCGCATGTGTCTGGCGATGACAGATTAAGGTGAAGGGTATTGGTTGTTTCCATTTAATATTCGATGGCACAAAAACCGAAGCTTACCTGTACTCCGGCCACGCTGTTGAACGTCTCCGCCATCCTTGGGACTTTTAAGTTGCTCCGACTCAAACTCTTCAATTAAGTCGATGAGGGGTTTTCGATCGAGATTTTCTAGAAGATCTTTCAACAGAGTCAGGTCTGTTTTTGATATGGAACCATTCTCTTCCAACTCGATGAAGATGTCTTCAGCGGTGCGCAGTTGTTCAAGTTTACGAATCTTAATCTGCTTACCCCTTAGTAAGTTTTTCAAAGACCTCAACTCATCCGTCGATAAACTTTCCGATATGTCATGGTATAAGCTGCGAAGCGAATCGACTTGGCCCTCCTTGCTTTGTTGTTTCGCCATTTAAATCTCACAAAAAACCGCCGAAACCATTTGTATGCTGTTTTATGCTGCTGAACAACGTCGGGCTTTATGCAGGGGATCACGAAATGTGCCCGACGTTGTTACCTGCAGCAGACATACCCCTCGGACCGACGAAAACGCAATGACGCAGTTAGCTTTTCGATCCCTTTTATATGTTAAGCTATTCTGCGCAGACATTAAGTTATCGACATGTGCGCAGATTTTGGACAGGCCGTTATGAATTATTAACTATAAATTTGAATACGTACTTTTGTTTTAAATCTATCATTCACTGAACAAGGGTAACTGATCAGGAAGACTGAAGTAAAGTTAGTCATTACATTTGGCCTTCCGGTAATTAACCCAATTGTTAGTCCTGGCAGGATTAACTGACATTATCACCAACCGTTAGAGATAGGGAACGGCGCAGACCTTGCTGTCAATCACGGCAGCTGGGCAAACCTTCCGTAACCCATTACCTTGCAATGGATCGAGCCAATATCCAATAAATAAGCTTCCACGCTCTGATTTTGCTAGCATAGCCTGCAGAGAGCAAAACGCGTGATAAAAGTATAGCGATTTTTATAAACGTGAAATTGTATAAACTTCAGTGTGTCGGCGCTGTATATTTGCTACATGTTACATAGCTCACAATGTATATTCAATTTAAATACAACTTAAAGGCGCCCTTCGCAATTCCAGGTTTTCACATTAGCGAATGTGTCAACAGCCCTTAACAGTTTGTCATTCTTTTGATTTCCATTGAATATTTCATCAAGTAAATAATATCTATATTAGTCTAAGATAAATTTGAAAATTGAGCGGGGGCTTTAAGGTATTATACAGGATAACAAACATTATACCAGGTTCATTTACGATCCTTATAACGTGTCTCCAAGAAATAAGGAAAGTCGGTCGTACGTCACGTATTGTCTTTGCTTACAGTGAAATGGTCAAAATGCCCGCAAACCTGGCGAATTCGGTAACTTTTCAAATAAGAGAATTGCAGATGTTTTAGATTTTTACTAGAGTATGAACGTTGTCGGAAATGCATAAAATTTTGTTTAAACGATTATTTCAGAGTACAGTGAAAATATTTCCTTCTCGCACTGATACAGGAGCAAGCATTCCACTCTTGAGGGCGACATTTGCCATTACTCTATCGACACTGGGAAGATACTCGCTGTCAATTAAATCCCATGCACACAATTACACATGTATACCACTTAAGAATGACACATGGTAGAAAGCTGTGATGTAGTTTTTAACAAGGATAAGCATAGACAGTGACTGCAAAATTAATAATGGCAATGTTCTATTGAAATTTATATAAGAAATACCCTTATGCTGATCGTTTTACCTGGTGTGCGATTATGATTTCTTTGAAAAGTTCTCTTTAACAAGGAAGATGTGAATCGTCCTGTTCGCACGGCTTAATAAGGAAGGCACACAATACTCTTCCGAGCCTGCCCTGCATCTTTGGCAAGCAAGCATCCAAAAAAAGATCGAAAAGGCACGTCCACTAAAATAATTACAATCTTTGTGTTTATGATGACCAAGTGGCCATGGGTCCGATGATGCATCTAGTTTAACGTGGAACTAAAAGGTTTTGACACGGTTTTTTGATGAAGCGTTACAAACATTGAAACTGCTCTCCTTGAGATTTATTATTGGCTTTTGATACAATAATTTTCAAAACACAGTGTACTAATAAAGTGAAAGCGTTTGTGTATTTGGCCCTTTTCTTGAACACAGCTATTAGTTATGAAACGTTACCAGAGACTGATTTTCACGGTCTATTTCAAACACAGGCAATTCACTCAGGGCCTCGCGCATTGTCTTTGTCCTAACACGATTGGAACTATTTGAGGATAGGTGGATTTTCATATTTTTCAAATTTCCCAAAAGTGTTAGGTGCCGTAGAGCTGATTGCTGCAATAATACAAATCACTCATAAAAACAAATGTGTCACATCTTAAAGGAAAGAAGCTGGATCTGACGAGGAGTGTTGATGTAACTGGAACTTATTTATTGAATACGGAACCATGACTACGCCTGACGGCGCAGTCAACGATACATGAATCTGCCTGTGTGTCAGTCGGACCAAGTTAGTTTGTCCTCTGTTGAGTCTTGGTCACTCCACAGAGGAGTGACCGTGGTCCAAGTTCAAATGTGAAATGAAAAAGAAAAGCAGATGAGATTAAATTTGTAGATTAAAACGGCATTACTTCACCATCCAATTATCCAAATAAGTTCTTATCATGTCAATATTACAAACTACTCATAAAAACAAGTGTATAATGTAAAAAAGTAGATAAGACTACATCTGTTGATTAAATCGACATTAATTCACCATCCAATTATCCTAAACTTGTTCAATCGGGTTGTCCTGTACCTTGCCTGCGTTGTCTTTAATTGCGTGTCCGATGAAGAGTCGGCGTTTTGCTGAAAATTAATAGCACCACTGTTCGGAAACTTTACATCAAAATCAGTGTTTCTTATTCCATGCGTTTTGTAGATCATATAATTGAGTGGTGCACGAACAACAATTTGAGCCGAACACTAAGAAAATAACAAGAAAAGCACGTTCGTTAACTTCCCAAAAGTAAACGTGTCATTTCCCGTTAAGGTAGTTCGTTCCTGGAAATTGTAAGATCTCAACTTTTTCTCACTTAATAATACCAAATGAGATTTTAAACTCTTCCTTTTTCGAAATCAAGAATAAAAATAAACGATCGCCTTGCAATTTTTTTGTTTCAGAGAAAAATAATCCAAATAGTTACTGAAACTTAAAATTAAAAATTACCGCTTTATCTGTTAACTTTGCTGTGAAAATGTAAAATTTTCGATTTCCGCGAAACTAAAATTAAAAAAATGAAGCCCCCTCCCTACAGGTAGGCTCAAAGACTATTGTGACAATCTGAGAGTCCGAGGATCTATCCCCAATTCAGGGGCATTCCACCTTCAGTTATTGACAAGTTTCCTTGTTACGGTCAACTTTTTACAAAAATTAAACACATTAAGTGTTACATCACTTGTCAGGAAAGCATGAACAGCCACCGCGTTTTCTTTAAGTTGTGAAATTTAGGGTTCACCGAAAATGCCACGATACAAAGACAGTGAAGAGAGCACCGTTTCATCACGCAAACCCTTATAAATAATTAACAATTGGTTCTTGCCAGGTTGTCTGTTAGGAGACATTGCTACAGACAGACCAGCCCCGCTAAACTTTTACGAAACACACCTAGAGAGGGCGCTGTTAGATACGGAGCGAGAAGCCGGTGCAAAATACTCTGTATGTTGAATGTTGACAGGTCAACACCCCTTGGGGTCCCATAGAAAAACGTTTTGGTATTCCTCTTTATGGAAAGATTGTTTAACACGGGTTGACTTTTCATCTCAAATACAACCTTAAATATAGGCTGACTACATAGCAATATCCATATGCTCGTCTGCGAAAAACGTTCAAATGGAGTAGAATCTCTGAGTAAAGTCTCTAATAATTGGTTACTTTTCAAAAATCTATGGAAAGATGTTTTCTAGTCTGGCATCACAGCCTCGTATGAAATATTAGGAACATGTTTGAACCAAAGAGCAAGCCAAACTTTCAGATGGGAATTGGTCAAACGAAGACCAATCTTTACATCAAATGTTATCATGTACAAGCGACCTAGCGGCCGATATAGCTCCGCTGTGTTTATGTAGAGAATAACTATTTTTGACACATGTTGATGAAGAAGGTGGAAATCTTTGATAGCTCAATGCAATGGCCAGAAAAAAGTGGCTAAAATAAACTGCAAAATACACAATTTCATCATACTTTGAATATATCACATTGGATCATCCCTAAGAACATTTAAACAAAAGCTATCCGATGAGTAGTTGTTTGAGAATGAAATTTTCTGACCACAAATGGCAACATTGCCCCCAAAAATAAAAATTGCAGATTTCATCATAATTTCAAACAATCAAATTTAGTTCATCTATAGAAACCTGTATACCAAATTTCAAAGCTGTTAGACCAGTACTTTTTGAAAAACACATTTTTTGACCAAAAATGGGAAAAATTGCCCTAAAAATTCAAAATTGCAGATTTCATCATTATTTCAATAAATATCATTTACTTCATCTATAGAAACCTGTATACCAAATTTCAAAGCTATCAGATGAGTACTTTTGGAAATACACATTTTTTGACCAAAAATGGCAAAAATTGCCCCAAAAATACAAAATTACAGATTTCATCAGAAATTCAATATATATTACTTAGCTCATCTGTAGTAACCTGTATACCAAATTTCAAAGCTATCAGACCAGTACTTTTTGAGAAACACACTTTTTGACCAAAAATGGCAAAAATTGCCCCAAAATTACAAAATTGCAGATTTCATCATAATTTCAATAAATATCATTAAGGTGATCTGTAGGAACCTGTATACCAAATTGCAAAGCTATCAGATGAGTAGTTTTGGAAATACACATTTTTTGACCAAAAATGGAAAAAATTGCCCCAAAATTACAAAATTGCAGATTTCATCATAATTTCAATAAATATCATTTAGTTCATCTGTAGGAACCTGTATACCAAATTTCAAAGCTATCAGATGAGTAGTTTTGGAAATACACATTTTTTGACCAAAAATGGCAAAAATTGCCCCAAAAATACAAAATTACAGATTTCATCAGAAATTCAATATATATTACTAAGTTCATCTATAGAAACCTGTATACCAAATTTCAAAACTATCAGACGAGTACTTTTTGAAAAAAACATTTTTTGACCAAAAATGGCAAAAATTGCCTTAAAATGGAAATTTGCATATTTCTGCACAATTTGAACAAATCTGAAATAGATCATCCCTAGGGACATATGTACCAAATATCAAAGCTATCTGACTGGTACTTTTGAAGAAGAAGATTTTTAAAGATTTTTTTGCCAAAATGACAAAATTGCCTTAAAATACAAATATGCAAATTTCACCATGATTTGAACAAATCTGACTGAAGTCATCCTAAGTAAACTGCATATCAAATTTCAAAGCAATCGGACAAGCGGTTTGAGAGAAGAAGATTTTTTTACCAAAAACACCAAAAATGCCCCAAAAATACAAATATGCAAATTTCACCACGATTTGAACAAACGTAAGTGAGGTCACCCCAAGTGAACTGCATATAAAATTTCAAAGCAATCGGACTTGCGGTTTCAGAGGAGAAGGGAATGGTTGACGGATGACAGACGGACGACGACGGAAAATCAACCTATTTGATAAGCTCCGCGTCGCTGACAGAGAAGCTAAAAAGTTGGATTAAATTAAAATAAATTAAATAGCCAACAAAATAAATACATCATGTCACACATTCGTTGAAAGTGGACTCTACCAGGAAAGGAAACAAAAAAGTAAAAAAATAAGATAAATATTGGTTCAATAAAAATAACGCACAGACAACGCAGACATGTTATCTGGGCATGAACTTGGTTGAATGCAAATAGAGCCTCTCCCACATAAGGCCAATATTTTAGATACAACTGATGAAAATGCTCATTTGGTAAACAGTTCTTGTGCAACATTTCACGAAATGTTTTGACCAAGCAGTAGTACAGAACTTTGATCAGACCACAGGAACAGTGAACAAGTTCATCTCAGATTGGAAGGGTCTAGTCCAAGAAGGGATACTTTCTTGTTGCTATTTTAAAATTTTGGCTGTGATACTCCTCATAAAGATTAATTCATACTTCCACATTTTGGTTTCCTGGTCTTATGCAGGTTTTGTAAAAACTTGTTCTGTTTTCATTCATTGTATCTGTATTTGTCCTGTGATAACTGTCAGTTTATCACTATTTCAACTTCCATTATGTGCTACGTTTGGTTATTCAATGCCTCAGCAAGCAAGGATATTAAAGTTACTAATCTTTGGAGCAAGATTAATTGTGATAAAGTCAACAACAACAACAACAACAACAGCACCAGCAGGGTATACCTGCCCCAGCAAGTGCTTGCAGGCAATCAAATCTATCAGATTAAAGAAGAAGTATGGTGATAAAACTTATCACAGGATCAATACATGACAAAATGAAGGAGTTAAAAAGGAAATCTGTACAAAATCTTCACGTGTGCTGAGGCCAAACCCCCTCTGTGTCCCCAACGACAGACCTGAATGCTGCTCGCTATAAATACAAAACAAATACTACATTTGCTTTGTCAACATACAATAGAAATGCTAAAGTCAAATGACTCTCATGCTGCCAGTTCTAGTATCTGGGATCAAAACCAGACGATAACTTTACAACTGATACCTTGATTCTCTCTGGTTATTCATCTTCACACTAAAACTCAATATGTGTTTCTGTAATAGTTTTTGCAAGTCTTTACTCATCAAGTTGCTTGCATCACAATGGGCTATTTCCTGGCATGTTGTTAAAGGTAGGGGATTCGATCCCAGGGATTGAGTTTGATCTAGTCTGCAAGAGGATTATGAAGGTATCGTAGCCTTTTGTTTTCCATTGAAATTGTAATCTGGTAAGTAAATATCCTGGCAAGACAATCTGACACCTGAACGATGCCTTTAAAACAAATTAAATGACTTTCATACAAACATGTATCTCAATTTCAACCTTTGACATCTGATTTCAGTACATGTATTATATTCCTCTGTGTTTTCAACAGGAAAATTGGCTCTATGTCCATTGAAGACAGTAAAGTTTACTAGATAGGACTTCACTTCAGGCACAGCATACCGGTACAAGTTGTAAAATCTTTGGTGTATGATAACACACACGCATTTACCCAAAATACACAGTATCATTTGAGAGAATGAAGGATGAATGATGATGATGTATAATCATGGATCACATAATATACTTGATGAAAATCATCAAAGAGCATTGACACGACATAAACAATGCAAAGAAAACATGACGAACAAACCCTTGCAATCTAATACTGCACTTATATTTTTCAATGAAGAAGATATTGCAGTAATACACACCAAGCTATTTACATATTTTACAGTTTCTCGTAAACACTGTATAGAAACTTCAATTTATAAGCACCCAATAAGATCTTCCTCAATTTTACTATGGATATACTCCAGTAGATTGAGGTACCCTAGTTTCCAAAAGCAAGCTGGGCTCAGGAATCCTACAATGATGCTTCAGTTACAGGCTCAATGTGCAAAAAATTTAAGTTTTAATAAAAAGTTTACAGATATTCCATTCCATCGAGTCAGTATATTGCTTTGACTGATTCATGCAGTTCAATTACAGTAACATGTAAGCGACTGTGATATATTTATTACATGCCTCGTATCTCGAATGTCGCCTGTTCCATAGGATTCAATGGTAACTTGTTAATGATGTCGCGGGCCTCATAGTCATCATTTGACTGAAAGTCAACCGGAACTATTTTCAACTTGACAAATTCGGGATTTAAAAAATGATCACAAATTTTATGTTTTACATAGGAAATACTGTTTTTACAACATTATACATTAAAAATTTCATAAATTGCATCACCGTGATTTAAATATATCAATGCGCTGCTCGATGATCAAAATCGTTCTATTTTTTCCAAAGATTTTAGAATAAAATGTAAATAAGGCATACCCCGGTATAATTGTCATTTGTACATTAACCAAAAAATGTAAAAGGGACAAAGTCGCCCATTTTTCATGAATTTTGTTTGATCCAAGATACAACTTATATTGTTTGACATGTTGAAAGATACTGAATGAATGGGTGACCATGCATATAGGCAACCCTGGTTTTAGACAAATTAAATGAAACCAGCGCAAAAATGAATTAATGGTCATGACCATTAATTCATTTTCGCGATGGTTTCATGTATCATGTCTAAAACTGGGGTCGAATAGGTCACTTTACATGTGAACTATTTGCTTTTGCTCGGCTCGTCTGGTATTTTCACCTGATGTAAAGCTATTTGTATATTTGCTTCCAGTCGTTGGCTGGATCAAACTTTCAAGACATTTGCCCTGCTATTACTTTATGGAATGAAAGTTGGTATATCAGTGCTGCAGTATACCATAACTTGTGTGAGGCTTATATCTCTAACATATCTTGGACTCAGATGATGATCTGCATGAATTTTGTTTATTCTCATCGCCCTAGTTCTTTTGTTGAGTAGAATGTGCCTTGGGTACACATATTTGGATGCTCAAATTTTCCAACACTTTGCTGATCTACAACTTGTAGTAGCTTGTTTTAAAGCTCTCGATGTAACAACTATTTTCAGCATTTTGTTTTTTTCGAAAATCTAACTTTTGTTTTTCTCCATAAGTTAACGAAGGGATAGTTTTGAATTTAATAATATCAGTTAATGTTGGATAAATTGTTTCTCTAGTACCTAACTTTGCATGGTTGCCCTACATGTTTATTCTTGGTTTAGCAGTAGCAGAATTGAGCAAAAGTTTTCAGTCTTTCACGTTCAAGGGCTATACTACTTTAAACTTACACTAAACTTACATATATATTTTTCCTAGCCACTACATTTTGTAAAAGTTAACATCTCATAATTCTATCGTGTCCATCTGTCACAGTTCATTTAGCTATTAATAGATAAAATTGCTGGATATGTAAATATTAGACATAAAATGACAAATGTTTGCAGTTTTACATTAAGTTAAAGTTACCGATACATACAAATGACATTTCTATATAGGGCTTAAACTGGTAGATTATAAAATATTATGTAAATGATCAGTGTACACAAAATACAATAAATCTATATGGATTGCTAACTTTCGAAATTCTAGTCCAGACAAACTTACAAACCAAAACCTATTCAACAATAGTAGATATGATTGCTACCTGGGTATGGTTGCAGCAGTACCAGATATGTATGTGTACTTCGGGTTTGTAAACATACGGTATCTCTATAGGACAGACTTTCTATTATTGCAATACTGGTACTGTGGACTTGGTGTCAAAGCTGCGATGAGTTCAGGATGGATTTGGTAAATCAAATATGACTGGTTTGTTGATGGGTCTGTATCTGAGGTACATGTTGAGCCGTTGATATAAGTTGTGTAGCCATCGGATGTCACTCTGTAACCTGTCCAACAAAATATATGGAAAAGGGTTATTACACCTGGTCCAAACTATTGATGGTGCAAATGAAGTGGTCTGATTGGTCTAGACTTGAAAATAACCATGCTATATTTGTGATATAGCATGGTTGTAACACACATGAGCTCTCAGCTGGAGAATAATTCCTATTTTGACCTTCCATGCCAGAATTGAAATATTCTGCTATGATATGACAGCAATAAACCACCTCAGCAACAGATATACTACTCAGTTTTGACCAATTCACTTCATGTATATGCACTCGCTCTTGTTAGTGATCATTAAATTATGAACTGGTTAAAATCTTGTGATATACTGTCACTTGGTTTGAATTATTGCTGAAACATACCGTGTATTTTAGACACTATATGTCAAATGACAATTGGTTTGAAAGTAGTGGAGAAAAGTTTCCATGATTTCAATACATACTGAGTCTGATAAAGCTTTATTGCATCACGCAAAACTTCAAGCTCTCAGAAATTGACGAAACACAAACTTTTGCAGACTTCTCATGGAAAGAAATGGAAATTTTCAAGTTGTTATTCTGGCAGACAAAAACTTTTGAAATGAATTCCATGAAGAAAATTTCAAAGTGATTCTGACCAAGACAAAGTTTGTGTGGATGGTCCTGCAAAGACGTTTTCATTGTGAAACTTTGGAAACAGTGAGAGCTTACCAGCATGTGAATTTTTAACATGTATGCCAAATGTTTTATTGATAACTTAAATTAGCATTATTGGTCTTTGTTTGTTGCCTGTGGTATGACAAGCTATGTTGCTATGTGATGAATATCATTCTGTGATGGCCTTACAGTACTCCAAAGAAGCAATACTAAAACAAACTTCTTTCAACAAATATATAATTTCACAAATGAACCATTCCTTGTATGTCTGACGTGGCACTGAATAACTTTTATCTGCAATATTTACATGGCTGACCCCTCACAGCTGAACCTGCCAACAGAAATTTCAGGATCAAGGAGATTTAAAAGGTGTACAAGAAAACTCACCCATTGCAAGAGAGTAAACAGCAATTTGACACATCAAATAAATAATTCTATTTTACATGATGTTATGACAATTATTACATATGTACCATAGTTTACTTGCATCGAGGCACTCGTGTATTACGGCAGTGCAATATAAAACATTAAGTCATTTCTTTATGTTCATGAGTATGTACCAATTTCAACCTGAAACTACTTTTGTTTATAAACATAAAAATTGTACAAGATTTCATTTCAATCTTTTCATTAAATCTGTACGGTTTTATTTTCATTTGTGTACAAGATTTCATTTCACTTTGATTCGGTGCTAGTTATCGTAAAATGGATGACATTACCGATAAAACCTACGACACAGAATATTGCATTTACTTATTGCAGTGTGAGGATGATTTTTATTATCTTAAAGGGCACTTTGTTGTCAGTGAAGCAAAAACATTGACGACAGGCGATATCAGTTCAGCCATGATGAGTTACTTGTGGTTCGTTACACGGTGGGCACAGTGGCCATGCATGGCCATGGCTGCCACCGTGTATCAAACCATACGTAACTGTGTGTTGTTACGTGCAGAGAAAACGAACAAAAGGGTGAACTCAGCAGTTTCCGTTTAAACAAAATTTATTACGAAAACAAAACTAATTGCTAAGTTAGGGACAGAGTACAAGCTTTAAAAGTGTACAGACTACTTATCTCAGCTGGGACGGCAAAGCTCCAGTCTCAGAGTTGTAACAGTCAGTCGGATGAATGAGCAGTCCTTTGGCTTGCAGGCTTGAATTTGCACAAAGTCCACAGTATAAATCCAGCGTTGACAGTGAAGGTCTTGAAAAGTCTTGAGAATGACTACTGCTGGAGTTTAGTAACACACAAGAGACACGATCCCAAAAGTCTGACTAGAAGCTGTGCACGTCCCTTTTATAAAGGCATATAAGAACAATCTAGAACTTTTATTGACATGCTAATTACTGTTCTAAAATTATCTCCCTTACACAACTAATCAACTTTCCAGAACATTCCAAACATGACTAATTGAATTCAAGGTTGTGAGGTCATCAAGGGCAGTGACCTTGAGAATGTTCTAGACTAATTGAACTCAGGTCATGATGAGTGTGGGGGAAATGACCTACATAACACACCCCCTCTTCAAAAAAGAAAATTTTTCAAAGAAAAATCTTTCTTTTACAAATGTAATCTTGAAAAGGATTTAAGTACTCAAAATTTTTTTTTTTTTTTTTTACTCTAAAGTAAAATTTCTTGAAAGTGAACAACAATAAACTCTAAATACGAGAGAGACAGTCTGCAATTAAATTGTCTCTGCCTTTGATATGTCTAATATCAAGATTAAACTCCTGTAACATTAAACTCCATCTTAGCAATCTCTGATTTTTGCCTTTAAATTTCTGCAGAAAAACAAGAGGGTTGTGATCAATATAAACCACTATTGGCTGATTTGAAGAAGTAACATAAACTTCAAAATGCTGTAAAGCTAATATCAAAGATAAACACTCTTTTTCAATTGTAGAGTAGTTTCTCTGGGATTTGTTAAATTGTGCGTGAAAAATAGCAAACAGGATGATCTACCCCATGACTATCCTCTTGCAATAAAACAGCACCAGCAGCCGTATCACTAGCATCTACAGCTAATTTGAATGGCAAAGTAAAATCTGGTGCAGACAACACTGGAGCACTTTGAAGTATGGCTTTAAGTGTATCAAATGCCTGTTGGCATTGCTCTGACCAAACAAACTTTACTTTCTTTTAAGTAAGTTAGTCAAAGGCTCAGTAATTGTGGAGAAATTGGACAGAATTTTCTGTAGTAACCAGCCATACCGAGAAAGCGCATCAGTTGTCGTTTGCAGTTTGGTATGGGAAAACTTGAAATGGCACTGATTTTGGCATCAACAGGTTTTACCTCACCCTGTCCTACAGTATGTCCGAGGTAAGTTACCCTTGCCCAACCAAACTCAGATTTGGCAAGGTTGACAGTCAACATTGCTTTGCTCAGTCTCTCAAAGAACTTCCGCATGAGCTTGATGTGTTCCTCCCAGGTGTCACTATACAGGACGACGTCGTCAACGTAGGCTGCACACCCGTCTAGCCCGGATATGACGTCGTTGATCATCCGTTGGAACGTTGCCGGAGAGTTCTTCATTCCGAATGGCATCACCTTGTACTGGAACAATCCGTCTGGTGTAACAAAGGCGGATATTTCACGAGCACGATCCGTCAGAGGGACTTGCCAAAATCCCTTCAGTAGGTCAAATTTCGTCACATACTTGGCTTTTCCCACTCGGTCGATGCAGTCATCAATCCTCGGGATTGGGAAAGTGTCTGTCTTTGTTAAAGTTTTGACCTTCCTAAAGTCTGTGCACATACGATAACTGTGGTCTGATTTGGGAACAAGTATGCACGGCGAACTCCAGTTACTTTTACTGGGTTCAATAAAGTCATTGTCCAGTAGGTATTTGACTTCTTCCTGGAGATATTTCGCTTTTGTTGGATTCAGTCTGTATGGATGTTGTTTTACAGGCTTACTGTCCCCAACATCAACGTCGTGATAGATGACGTTTGTCCTCGTTGGAACATCTTGAAATAGGTGTTTATATTCGTGGAGCAGTTCTTTCACCTGTTGTTGTTGTTCTGGCTGGAGGTGTGCCAACTTTGTAGACTCCAGCTTCTCCAGGATTTCTGAGTTCTGAAGCTTGACCGAGCCCAGCTTTGCGTTTAGAGTATTTTCACTCAAGTCAGTTTCAGTATCACTATCTTCATAATGGTTTGAACTGACTGCACTGACAGGCTGAGTTATAGTAGGATTATCCCTATCCAAATATGGCTTAAGCATATTTATGTGGCATAGCTGTTTTTGTTTTCGCCTGTCAGGTGTTATTATGATGTAATTTAAATCACTCAATTTCTTATCAATTAGATATGGCCCAAAGTAACGAGCATGGAGTGGTTTGCCAGGAACTGGAAGTAGAACAAGAACTTTTTGACCTGGTTCAAACTTCCGTTTTGAGGTATTTTTATCATATTTGATTTTCATTGACTGCTGAGATGACTCAAGGTTTTCTCTGGCTAATTCACATGCCTTAGAGAGTTTTGTACGAAAATCTGACACATATTGTAAAATATTCAGACAATCATCATCGTCTGATAGGAATTTCTCTTTAACGAGCTTAAGTGGGCCACGGACTGTATGTCCAAATACAAGCTCAAATGGGCTAAAACCAAGAGACTCCTGAATTGACTCTCTAACAGCAAAGAGCAGATAATGAATTCCTTCATCCCACTGCTTCTCTGTGTCAAAACAGTAGGTCCTAATCATGTTTTTCAAAGTTTGATGAAATCGCTCAAGAGCACCCTGACTTTCTGGATGATAGGCGGATGACCTATACTGTTTAATGCCTAGCTGATCCATTACTTGTTGAAAAATACCAGACATAAAGTTGGAGCCTTGATCGGACTGGACACATTTAGGGAGGCCAAATAAAGTGAAAAATTTGACTAAAGCTTTCACTATAGTCTTTGTCTTTATATTTCTCAGTGGTATGGCTTCTGGGAACCGAGTTGATGTACACATTATTGTCAGCATGTACTCATTTCCTGATCTTGTTTTTGGTAGGGGCCCAACACAGTCTATTAGTATCCTACTAAATGGTTCTTGAAATGCAGGAATTGGCTGTAAAGGGGCCTTTGGAATGGTCTGATTCGGCTTTCCTACCATTTGACATGTGTGACAAGTTTTACAGAAATGTGCTACATCCTGCCTGAGATTAGGCCAATAAAAGTGACTGAGAATTTTATGATAAGTTTTCCTGACTCCTAAGTGACCAGCCCAGGGAGTTTCATGGGCCAGGCGCAATATTTCAGCACGGTAGGGCTTTGGAACCACAATTTGATGTTTTATAGCCCAATCGTCATCAACCAAAACATCTGGAGGTCTCCATTTACGCATGAGAATACCAGACTTTGTATAATAGGAAACAGAGCTATCTGAAGTTTTACCTTCATCATCTACCCTGTCAAACAAAGACAAAATATCTGGGTCTTTGTGTTGTTCTGCAATGAGATTTGATCTAGAAAATGTCTGACTTTGGTCAGCAGAAGTTTTACTGGAAGTTTCAAATCCACGAGGGATAACGGAATGATCCGTGTCAAACACCTGACTGAGAAAGGTGTCATTTAAGTCAACATCTGTGACATTATTTTTGAGAGTATTTTGATTCTCGGAAGTTTTCTTTGACATGGCTCGAGTAATGGCACATGAAGGAAATAAATCGGGTATCTCTTGTTCAATTGGCTCTGGATCCTGATCTAAACTAGGATTATCAGTCACAAGTGGATTAGTAATGACCTTGTCCCCAGCAAGGTCGTTTCCAAGAAGAAGGTGAATCCCTTCAAAAGGCAAAAAAGGCCTAATACCTAAAGCCACAGGTCCAGAAACAAAGTCCGAAGACAAATAGACATTATGGAGAGGAACAGGAATGTAGTCATTACAATCTACCCCTTAATAAGAACTTTAGAACCTGAAAATGACTTTTCAGAAAACGGCAGGGTATCTGCCAACAAAAGAGACTGGGAAGCCCCGGTATCTCTTAAAATTTTGACAGGGGTAGCGGAAGAAAAATCACTAGAAAGTGATATAAAACCATCATGAATAAATGGTTCGAAAATACCCATAATGCTATCTTGAGAAGAATTGACCTTGACCTCATTAATTGGGGATAAGAGGGATTTAACCTCAGAAAATGTGTTACACACATTATTAGACTCTAATTGAGTTGATGAAGAAATAAAGCCGGTTGGCTTAGATCCACTTTGACCACTTTGACCTTCACGTTTTCTTTTCAATTTGAAACACTCTGACATTAAATGGCCGTCTTTCTTACAATAATTACAAGAAAGTGTACCGAACTGTTTGTCAGAAGGAGATTGAGACTTGGGATCTGATGATGTGGGAGTGTTACTTGAACTCTGTGAACTGTTGTCATTTGATTTCCTACTGTCCTTTGAAAAATTCTTGGATGAAAAGGAGGAGTTAAATTTACCTGCATTGTTTCTGTATGAAAAGGACTGGGATGGTTTGCTGAGAAATGAAGATTTGTGGGTCAATGAATAATCATCGGCCAAACGTGCAGCAACCTCCAATGTATCTGCCTTTTGTTCATTGATAAACGTCTTGATGTCACTCCGGATGCACCTTTTAAATTCTTCAATCAAAACAAGCTGTCGTAATTTGTCATAATTCTGACTGACCTTTTCAGAAGAACACCAACGATCAAACAGTTGTTCTTTTGTTCGAGCAAATTCAACATAAGTTTGATCCTTCACCTTCTCACAATCCCTAAATTTCTGACGGTAAGCTTCAGGCACCAACTCATAGCCCTTGAGAATTAATTCCTTCACAGAATCATAATTTGAAGCCTGCTCTACTGACAACTGAATGTAAATTTCTCTGGCTTTACCCACCAAAGCACTCTGCAAAAGCATAGACCAGGACTCCTTAGGCCAATTCAGACTCTGAGCAATTTTCTCAAAATGAAGGAAATATTTATCAACATCCTTTTCTTGGAAAGGGGGAACTAACCTGAAATGCTTAGTGATGTCAAACTTGTCTGAAGGGAAGAATTTTCCTGACTGTCCAAGCTCTAAACGTTTTATTTCTACCTGTAATCGCTGTTCTTCTAATCGCAATTCTTTTTCTCTCTGTCTTTCTTCCATTTCTAATCTTTCCTGCCTTTCTTTTTCTTTCTGTCTTTCTTCCATTTCTAACTGCATTCGTATTTTTTCTTTTTCTAATGCCTGTCTCTCTTTTTCCATTTGTAATTCTTTTTCTTTCTGTCTTTCTTCCATTTGTAATTCTAGTTTCTTAATCTCCAAATTTGTCCGCAATTCTAATTCTAATTTTCTGAGTTCAGAGGAAGACTCAGGCTCATAATTTTTTAAGGCAGACTCCTCAAAATGGCCAGAATTAACTAAATGTTTTGCAATCTTGAACTGTATTTCTCGCTTGCGCATAGATCTTTTGACATCTACTTTAAGGAAATTTGCCAGTGCTATGAGGTTGTCTTTTCTGAGGGAATTAAATGTGTCCTGATCAAGGTCATCCATAAATTCGTCTGGCTTGAATTCCGCCATGATTGAATTTCGCTGAGTTCACAGTATACAGTAGTTTTGAAAAGGCTGTCAAAATGTTGTCAAACGGCTCAAAATATTCGTATCCCGGACAAGCCCCCAATTTGTTACGTGCAGAGAAAACGAACAAAAGGGTGAACTCAGCAGTTTCCGTTTAAACAAAATTTATTACGAAAACAAAACTAATTGCTAAGTTAGGGACAGAGTACAAGCTTTAAAAGTGTACAGACTACTTATCTCAGCTGGGACGGCAAAGCTCCAGTCTCAGAGTTGTAACAGTCAGTCGGATGAATGAGCAGTCCTTTGGCTTGCAGGCTTGAATTTGCACAAAGTCCACAGTATAAATCCAGCGTTGACAGTGAAGGTCTTGAAAAGTCTTGAGAATGACTACTGCTGGAGTTTAGTAACACACAAGAGACACGATCCCAAAAGTCTGACTAGAAGCTGTGCACGTCCCTTTTATAAAGGCATATAAGAACAATCTAGAACTTTTATTGACATGCTAATTACTGTTCTAAAATTATCTCCCTTACACAACTAATCAACTTTCCAGAACATTCCAAACATGACTAATTGAATTCAAGGTTGTGAGGTCATCAAGGGCAGTGACCTTGAGAATGTTCTAGACTAATTGAACTCAGGTCATGATGAGTGTGGGGAAATGACCTACATAACAGTGTGCAGCTGAGCCAATTAAACAGTAACATTTTTAGAGACGTTTTTGCCAGTAGATTTCTCACAGAACATTCCCTGTTATCAATCTTTTAGGAATATTTAGAATGTCATTTTTTGCATTCAGTACACTCTGTGCTTGTGTGTCCTACACGCTACTGATAACCAGTGAGCCCTTATGTGCCATGGTGGAGACTGAAATAAGATTGTTCAACAAGCTATGTTTGTCGTATCTTACTCCTAAAGTTCCCGTAAAAATCTTGAAAGTTTTATTTGCATCAATCATTTACTAAGAATAATTTCAAGCTCAAAATGTGCAAAGTTCTCTTCATTTGACAATCTATGGCTTGTGCAAAGTTGTGACATATGTGTAAGTGACCGTGAACAGAATTGAAGCTCTCCGACGTTCCTCTGAGGTCATCCTTGATAAACAAGAAAACAATACAGTAGTTTATCCAATCAAAACAGAGAGTGTGGCGGCATTGACCAATGAAAAGTGAAAGCTGATTCAATGCCTCATTACATAATGTCAATGTTATATAACACCGCAGAGTCGAGCTGAAGCTTATGAAATCATGTTAAAGGATTTGACAGACAAGTAGTGCACACGACTAAATATTGATTTTCTAGATGCATGATACAAATAAAAGATGAAACATCTGTAATAATCACAGAACCCCATGACCTGTGAGTGCAAGTGTGCTGTTGTAGCAGTATTTGCACTCTTGCTGCGGTGTATTTGGCTGTCCTTTCACTCGCAACTGCTGCAGTACTTGTGTAAATATCCCTAGTACGGTGCACTTGCACTCACAGGTCATGGGGGCTCTGTCATATAATCCAACATAAGTACATTCATACCTTCATGTATGTGTCCAAAGATATGATATTTCGGTTTCACTCGTTTCTCAATTGTATTCAGTAATTCCATACAGCCTGAGCTCTCTGCTCTGACATGACCTTCAAAAAATAATATTGGGAACAGAATGTAAATAATCCACTAACATCTAAGAATGTACCGGTATACTAGAATATGTATTTCTAAGCATAGATAGAAGAAATAACACTTTTTTGCATGTGTGTCAATAATCGCTACAGGAATACTTGTTTTTGCATTGGTACAAAGTGGACATTCTCTGAGGACACAAATATTATATGAACTTGTTTTCCTCCAAAAATATAATGACAGTATTACAGGTATCAAAAGTTACTGCGATTGGTGCTTTAAACAATAGGTTCACACCAATGTCTGACCTAGCTTGGCTTGATGCATGGCTCCCAAATGATCAACAGTGAAATAACCGTTGCTCATATTGTTTGATACAGATGTCAGATACATTCATTGAAAAAACAAAAAGTGTTTCAGAAATACAGTACCATGATTTAAGAACATATACGCTTTGAAGCAACGCATGGCAAACATGCAGCAGACTAAATGTTCCCATTTTTACAAAATGAACACAAAACACAAACACACAAAGCCACATATACACACACATTACTTACACAGGGGATCAAGGTCCGTGTGTAATTAAGATATTAATGCCTTCAGGAATTTTGTTCCATACATCCAGCATTGGTTGACCCCTTGGAAGGTTAAGTTTCCAGTCAACAAATTCTGGCTACCTTGATGGGAAAAATGTTGGAGAAAAGGAAGACAAACTATAAACATCAAAATTCCAGTTGGAATATGCATTAATGGTACATGCATCTTTGTTACTGAACTATTGTAACATGTGATGACATTTACTGCTGGTGACAGAAGTTTGGACTAACTTTATTATACTACCACTTACAAAAGTATGTATAGTTGTGGTTTGAATCCTTGACACATGATTTCAGAGTTTCATCAAAACAGAGGCACTAGCAAAGTCATACTTTGGGGCCATGGATAATTAAAACATGCGCACCATAAACGAAACTACATGTACATGCGTTCGTCCTCAACCCCCTCCCCCTCCTCCTTGGAAGTGCGAAAATCCAACTAAGCCTCATTCTGTATCTGCATCCAACAATTGGTGATCATGTTGCTATGAAATCGCGCATATGCTACCGATCACCCCCCCACAAGAATACCCCCTCTAAAATCAATCTCTGTTCAGTGCCAACTCAACAATGATGCAACCAATAGAATGAAATGAAGCAATGTATCCAAAATAATTGTTACGTTATTTTACTCGTGCACCGATTTTGGTGTAGTGCCAGTGCTGTACTTGCCTGGTACATGCAAAACAATGTAGCGATATTTTACCATACAGAGAAAGTGCAGCAGATGTTGCAATAGGAAACCTCGAAGTGCGATTTTTGCACACAGTAATTGAAATACAGCCAAACTCCC
This sequence comes from Ptychodera flava, assembly GCF_041260155.1. Lineage (NCBI taxonomy): Eukaryota > Metazoa > Hemichordata > Enteropneusta > Ptychoderidae > Ptychodera > Ptychodera flava. Next base: position 17,849,515 of record NC_091929.1, on the reverse strand, counting down.
TCCCCCTAAACACAGAAGTTGTGTTTATCGTGTGCGTGTTTTCATTATCCACGGCCCCTTACTCTACATTTACATAACAAAGGGGAAATATATTTTGGTATTTCGTTAGAGGTGTTTTATGCTTTCCTTGTGACAAAAGACATAATGTGTAATTGCATATCTATCTAGAGCCATGATCGATAATTGCTTTTCACTGCTTGATGATCAGATGTGTAACATGGTTTTCACACATCTGATCATTAGGCAGTGAAAAGCAATTATCGACCATGCTTCTGGAGAGAACTGCGATTACACATTATGTCTTTTGTCTCATGGAGAACATAACCACTACTATACCAAATAATATTTTTCCCTTTATTATGTACCTGGTACAGTAAGTATTACTTTGCCACAATCTCTCTAGACACTGGATTTGCTAACTGAACAAACAATTGTCAGGTATGGGGTACATGTAGTTGTACACTTTGTTTGCATTTTAAAATTGAAGTGAAAACTTGGATCTTCACACTTGAAGTAATTCATGACCTCTTCCAGGTCTTTTGTTGTATTCTGTATACTCTGAATACACTCACTGTGTTTTCAGACACTCCTTACCTAATATTATAAGGCAATCAAATGATTTTTCTCTGGAAATACTGCTGTTTAAAAGTCATGTCACCAAAATATGAAATCAGGTGAAACAAATGCATCTATCGTTCCATGGGTTTCATTTGGTTGAGATTAACTGTCAAAATTGTTTTTTTAAATTTCATATGTGTAAAATGAGTATAAAATAGTATAATTTTGATATTACTACACATTTTGAAAAGCCAATACAATAGTGAGCATAAGGTTTGACAGTTTATTTAAGACTTACTATGGTGAACCATAGATTCTGAATCCCAAAACATTGGTTTCTGAATCTTCCAAGTAAGTACAGTTGGTAAGTTTCAAAGACATATCTTTCAGTTCACTTTCATCATATCTCTGCTTGCACTCCTAAGATTTGATTGTAACGGGGTCAAAGGACAATTCATGATTACCAGCAATGACAATCTTGTGTTTGTATGGTAGTGTACCTGTGAAGATAATTGTAATAAATGACAAAAGTCTTCAGGTGAGGTGGAGAGTTTTCATGCTGTTTGCAAAAATCTCTGGATCTCCACCTTTGATAAAGTGCTCCGACAACTGATTTGGATTTGCACGGCGTAGAAAGAAAGACATTGCTATATATTTTTTCGCATACGAACAAAGCCCACACCTATGAGTTTATTTTAATGTATTCTCTGGGATAGTCTGAAAAATATATCAGACCAAGTTAGGTTAGAACTGAGCTGAATGAGGGAAGGAGGGGACTGAGGCAAAGTTAGTTTTGGTTAATATGTTAAGGAGTCACACTGAGCTGGTTTTTGGTGTAGTTGATTTAGCAGTTGATATCTATTTTTGCATACGAACATGGGCTATTTGACATCCTAATTACACACAATATAAGTGGTATGAACTCTAGAGAGCGATGAATTATTGTATGTTTGCTAACTGACCTTTGACATTGAAACATGTTGAGTAAACAATACTAGAAGACAATTAGACTTTGAAGTTTGGAGGAGACAACATTGCAACAGTGAAATGAAAACACTCATATCTAGATTGTAGCCACAATCCCTTTACATGCATGGAAGGGAATGTCAGTAACAAACCTAGCCAATCGTTTAATTTTTCAACTTCTTTTGGCAACCACTGTTGAGTGAAATCTCCAGCGTGTATTAGAATATCTCCATCTGGTAGAGGATCCATTTTATGGGTCTGTGGATGGGTGTCTGACTCACATACAAATCTTGTGTGACCTAATAGTGTGAACAACACAGAACAGTGATGCATGATACTGTATTGTATGCTAATAACACAAGAATAAGGTAAGACATGCTAGAAGTTATTCAAAAAAGTAACACTGGTGCAGAGACAAACCCAATCTATGAGTTCCTCGAACATCTTCATTCACTTTTAGTTTTAACTTCAAAGAGCAACTATGGCTGTTTGCAATAGAAAGAACTTGATCATACAAATGTGACATTCCTATCAATTTCCCTTTCAATTTTCCTATCTTCCTAGGAAAACAGTGAAGAGATTTAATCAGCACTTCCTAGTTTACATGTGTTAAATGCACTGCTTGTATATGTATATTTTGTACAATACCTGCTGTGTAGTATCCCAGTCTTTTTGTTGCCAATTGTAAGCTCAAGGAACGCATCAATTTAAATTCAAGTATGTGAACAAGGATTAAAATTATTGGCTTGGGTTATTAACCCAGTTAATACAAGATTTCTTCTTGTTAAAGGGCAATTAGCTGTAACTTTCAGCTATTCATTTAGTATTGAGGTCCTGTGTATCAACTAGAGTTCTGGCCCTTGCTAAACCATGTAAAGTGCCCAATATTCTGATTGTCAACACAGCCTGTATATGTGTAATGGCCATTGATGTAGTTGACAAATGAATTCTAATCTCGATTTGAATTCAATTTCAAATAATAACTGTGATCTGTAAACATGTATGCTGTGTTGATGAGCCAAATATTGAGTTTTTTCATCCTGCTTCAGGGATTTGAACCAAAAATTGCAGTTGATACATAACTTAAAATAAAACTACTCAAGAAATAGCGAAATGTTACAGCAAACAGAACATGGTAACTGTTGAACTGATGTTAGTTAAGTTATCAGTCATGAATTCATGCAGAATGTTTAAGAATAGTCCATAATTGTAGTTTTGTAAAGTAACATCCCAGCTCAACAATACAACCTAACCAGTATATCCTACCTTGGGTTATACCCCTAGACAATACTGTTTGTTTTGGCACTCTGTCAACTGATAAAATTATGCTACTTAATTTCATTCCTGTCACAAACTTTGTGTTGGCCTGGAAAATAGAATATCATACGCCATACAGATTATTTTCAACTCTGCCTCTGTGAATTCTCTGGAATCAAAGAAATTGGGATTCGATTCCACTTTACTCTGTAGGTGTGTGTGTGTGAAGCCATTTTGATACTGCTTCTGCCTTCATACAGTTCATTCATGGAGGACTTGTAACTGGAACCACTCTTTGACATTCTTATTTGCTTCCTGTGAGCTCCTTCTTTCTGGACTTTGACACTTTGGAGATACTCATTTCTGAATTGAGCAGAAGACATCAATATGTACTTCTAAATGAATTCTGTAAGCATTGACTTAATTAGCATGGTTTCTCCATATGGTAGCCGTGCAAGAGATATTGACTCTTCTGTGACGTGATCTGCAGTGAACAAGTCAATTGATTGTTTTTCCACATCTTCATTCCTAAGCAATTCACTTGACATGAAGTTATTAAACTCTTAAGCATGGATATTCATATTCTCTTTGCTTTCTAATTTCCTGACACTATCATCAAGGAGTGATAAAAATTAAAGGTAGCATCATTGATATTACAAAGGCTTCCTCGAATGTTTTGTTTACGTTTAGTCTCTTCAGGGACTCTTTGTCTTGTAAATATTTTGACAGGTAATCTTCAGTTGTGGTCTTATTTTGTTGTACTTATTTATCTGTCTTCCTAGCTAACATTATTGCCTTTCTAAGTGTTGTACCTGTTTATCTGTCTTCCCTACTAACATTATTACCTTTCTGCTGTATAGATATCTTTTAACCAATCCTTTTTCCTGTGCATTAATTTCACAACAAGCCAACCATGTGCATGTACATGTACCGGTATGTACCGTACCTTGTCTCTTCCTCAAGGTGAATTTCTGAAGACATTTCTTTGCATGGTCTGAGCCAATGTTATGGCTCTGCTTTTTACTTGAAGGGCAGTCTGTTCGACAACACTTTCTTTAAGGAGGTACGCTACCATTCCAAAAAATGTTGGGACATTCTTGAAGTTGACTTTTCTGAAATAATCTTTATGTGTACATAGCAAAGATATGAAAAAATATGGGGTACCCATGCAAATTTTTTGAAAAAACGCATGCCAAAATTGACAGAAAACCACTAAATCTCCCATTTTGCGAAATTTGCACTTACCAGCAGAATCTTTATTTTATCGCAAACGATTAACAGATCCCAGTGTGCATACCACATTTTTGCATTGCCAGGACAGCTGCATTAGGACAATCAACTAAAATTTGTGATGTCTTGTCTTAAAAATTAAATATTAAACCCTTAATTTATCATTTTACTGTAAAATTAGTCGGTTTTAAAATATAAACTTCATATAAATGCACAAATAATTTTCAAAATGTTAAAAAGTACAGCAATATCTATCAAACAGACAGTGTTCTTTGATTTAGAAGCAAAAAAAGTTGGGGTCACCACGCAAATTTTCGTAATAAACAGCAAAAAGTGACGAAAAAAGGTGAATTTTGTTAGACCTGAGATCTGACCCTCTAGCTTACTGATATTATGTCAGAGCGACAATTGTTAATTATTCTCTACTGATCTTTCAAAATAAAAATAACTGTCGATTTTTCAGTGCAAAAATATAATTTCGGTTGTTTTGATTCATAAAACTTCTGAAAGAAATGTTATGAGGTCACTAGCATGATTTTTGCCATTTTGTCCTGTTATTCACGCTCACCAGGTTAGGTAGTCTAAAAGAACATGTACATCTTCTGGACAAAAGAGGGCGCTCCCCTATATGGAATGGTAGCGTACTACCTTAACATGTGAAATGAAAAAAAGTGCTGCTTGATATTGGGATGAATGTGGTTGGGTGTATCAAATACGGACTGAACATATATTTTATAATCATAATCCAATGTGAAAAGTGCAACTCTGTGGTAAAATGCTGTAGTGTGCTGATTTTCATCCTTGCTGCCTGATACCTGTCTCAAAAGCGGAGTGTAGGTTGTACCACAGACTGTCAGAAAAGCCTTTGACCTTTTCAGGATGTTCAACAAAGTACTGCATGTGAGTGTTGAACTGTAGCTGGGCTTCAGTAACAGGATCATCATACACTTCTGCCAAAAGCTGATCCTCACTGATCAACATATCATCTGGCATCACAGTTGGAGGGTCAGGTGTTGATGAGACACTTCCATAGACACACTCAGACTGATGTATTTGTTGATCAGACTTATCTGTTTCTTTGTCATCTTCTACTTCATTTAGTGATTCTATCACTCTAGTGATTTCTTCTTCACTCATCACATCATTATCATCCTGTGGTAAGTGTACAGCAGGTTCCAAACTGGTACTGGTAACTGTGTTTGAGTTGACAGGTTGCTTACAACAATGGCCGTCCTTGTGAAGACCAATTGTTTCCCTACTGTAAAATGCCTCTACTGCATTTGGCTGACGTTTCAATGAGTGAAGAAGAATGCATAAGCCTTTTTTCTCACTGGCTCTCCTGATGGCAACTTCAATCTACCCTGGTTGTGACACGTTCCTACAATCAATTTCAACTCTTCTCAGTGTCTGACCTTGGGCTTTGTGTACTGTCAAAGCAAAAGTGTGTGCCATGTTTTTTTCTTAGAAATTGGACAGTATGCACTGTGATTGTATCGTCTAATGGCAACATTTTGTCCAGTGGATGGAAACTGTAGTGTATGGTATCTCCCTCCAGAGCTACTACTTAACCACATAGCCCATTGACAAGATTATTAGAAAGATTGACAGTCAATATCACTGGTTCACCTACCTTGAAATGCAAGGCTGAAGGTACACGACTCTTTCTGAGGAAATTTACATCGCCATGATCCTCACTTTTGTAAACAACAGCTTCTCCTAGAAATAAAAATATTTTGATATGTTCACGATTTTGTATTAAAATAAGATGTTGCTGTATTCCTCTATAAGGGGTATATCACTACTGTAGGTAAAATACTCGATATACCCGTTTCTGTATAAGCAATAAAGCACACCCAGCAACGGCATGCCACGAGATTTTGACCATTTCATGACATATGTGCATGAGCAATAGTGAGTGCATATATAAAATGAAATGGTCAAAGCCGGTTGGTACACCATCACTGGGTGTGATTTATTGCTATAATATCATAACAGTACATTGAAATTCTGGCATGGAACATCAAAAGAGGATTTTTGCTCAAGCCGAGAGTTCACGCGTGTGAAAGCCGTGGTTTTAATGAAGATACCACACTTCTTTTCACAGCTTGCCCAATCAGATTGTTGTACTTGCACCATCAATATACTGGTATGATATAATTACTTATGAACATATATGAAACACAACAGTATACATAGTGTTTATCTCCTGTGGTGTTCCATATACATAAATACACATAAATATACAAGAACGTACAGACTTGATACATAATATTCAGATTATAAAATTCAATTGTATTGTAGTTATAAATCCTAAAAAGACCTGACATCAACAAATTAAACTATGCCAATGTTAAATTTTTGTGCGTTGATTTAACTACTTGTCTTTCATATTTTGATGAGACACAAAACACAGAATCTCATTAGTTTGGCCTTATCTGCTGATCATATTTGATAAAGGTAATTTTATACATTTCATTTACAGGATTCAATGTCATATTGAGAGTGACCCAAATGGAACAATAAGTGCACAGTGTCTTTGGCATACCGGGTACACAGCATCAACGCAATCTGGTTGTACTGCTACTAACAAAGGTATTGTTGGAAGAATAATGCAAAAAAGTCTTTCCAAATGTTAAAGTGTCAACCGCCAGAGATAAGACTACTGGTAAAAATATGGGACTGTACAGGAAAATCACCTGGAAAACCAGTACAGACTCGCGTATGGACTTTCAGAGCCTCCCAGATTGCTTACCTGCAACCCTATCATTGAGTCTACACAGAGTTACCATCATACCCTGCACTAACATACATGTAATTTGTAACATTGTCAATCAGGAAGTCATCTTGGACAGCCATGTGAAGTGGCAGTTAGAGATATGTGGAAAATCATTTGACTTGGAAGTGAATGATATTGCATCAAAAACTCATTTTACAGAGGAAAATCTGGGAAATTTCATTGCATCTGTACAAAAGTTGAAAATATGCAGAGGCACTCCCATCACAAAGGAAGAAAGATTTGGTGTAAAAAGGGCCTGTTTAGTGGAGCAAGTGAGCACTAGTGGAGGCAAGGAGTCAACATAAACACATTGAGATCAAGACAATGCTCTCAAGTACTTTCATGGTGTGCAACAACAACTTGTAACAGATGTCAAAAAGATACCTGGGAAGACAAGTAAGACATGGAATGTATGAAGAAGGAAAACTGTGATAATAATTCTGCACATAAAATGACCCCACAGGATGACCAACTTGACATTAAATTGCATGTTGATGACCAAGCTGATTTACATGTAGCTGAAATCTTAAACTATTTCCAGGAACACCAGAACACATGAAAGTTCTTCTGCAGAGTCAACATGAAGCTCTGAAAGTGAAACAAAATAACACCAAAAGCATGAAATGGGATACAAATGTCATAAGCATGCATATGTTTACATCTGTGGGCAAGAAGTCCAAGATCATACTGTGATCTGAAAGACAGCAACATGCTTATCCTTCCCTCCAACAGACAACTAAGAAGATACAAGAATAGAGTCCATCAAGTCAGCGGCATCAATAGAGATGTTCTACGGTGGATGCATGAGGCAGCCATGGAAGCAAAGCTGCCAGCAAATGGATGGGCTGGTGGTCTTATACATGATGAAACCAAGATCCAGGAAGATGTGATGTTATCGATGAAGGATGGCAAACCAAAACTAATAGGTTGGTTTGATATCAGGGACGAAGCTTTCAACTTGCAACTATTGAAAGAAAATAAAGTAACACAGCATCTGGCAATTCAAGTACTACAGGTTGTGTTCCTGGGATACACTGGATTCAGATTTCCAGTTTGCCATTTCCCATGTACCGGTACATCAATAAAGGCATCAGAACTGCATATAATTCTTTGGGATCTGATTGCTAAACTCTATGATTTTAACTTCCAGGTAGATTATATTCTGTAAGATGGTGGTGAAGAAAACAAGTAATTCATTAAGTCAAATTTCCAGATTGCTACAAGATCGTCTGAAAATCAATATACCAGTCCAAATCTAGTTAACCCGACGTCATCTATCATCCATGCACAAGATTTCTCCCACAACATGAAGAAGTTGAGAAATGCAGTCCTTTCTAGTGGTCATGTTGAAGGACAACATAAGAGAGCCTTAGTGAAGAATGGTCTACCTATTGAATGGAATCAATGGGTGAGAGCAGTCAAATGGGATAGAGATGTGAACAGTGGACCTATTTATCAGAAGATTTCAGATATTCATCTAGCACCAAGTAATGCTGAGAAGATGTGTAATCATCTTGCTGAAGACATGTTGAATGAAGACATGTTGCATCTAATGAAATGCTATCAGTCTAGTCTGTCTGATGGAACACAACTCAACAGTGTCATTGAATTTCTTGAACAAACAAGCAATATCATATCAGTAAGCGCAATTTTACAAGTGGTATAGCCGCAAACTGATGATGTCAAATCGCCGTACACAAAACACAGGTGCATTGTAATTATAGCACTTTGCATTGTGTACAGTGATTTGCCTAGTATTTGATAGTGGGGATATGATTGGCTGAGGGTGCCCATATATATCCCTACACTCCCCAAGATACATGTAGTGGTGATATGCTTGGGCAAGGTGCCTAAATGTATCTCTATACTGCCTAAGATGGCGATGATCTGCTTTGGTAAGGGTGTCTATATGTATATCTATAACAAAATGAATATTCCACCTACATTGGTAGGCTACTGATAATCTGCTTGGCTGAAATTGTTGATGTCTCTACCAAAAACACTACTACTCGTACAACAATTCCTTTCAGATATCAACCAATTTTTGAAAATTCTGTGGAAATCCAGAGGGACCCTAGATAATCATGCATAAATTAGCATCAACAGGTCATTGTCAATGACATAGTCAATAACACTGAAAAACACAACCCCTAGAATCAATGTACACAAAATTGTTACAAAGTAATGTATGATTCCCGCTTCCTACAGTAATGTATTCTGTGAGCTGATCTTACCTCCACCAAAGCAGTGTCCTGTCTCCTAGTTTGGAGAACCATGACAGATTCTAGCAGTTGGGACAATCCCTGTGTGATCAGACCCTCAAGGAGTTTGCTGTATTTAATCGTATCCTTTGTGACAGTTGCAAGACGCATCCTTGTCTCCGCCAAAAGATTCTAAGTGATCTTCATGAGCCTTAAGAACTGTTAACATGGCTTGGTTCAAGAAGTTGGAATTTCGACTGTGGATTAGAATTAATATTTTTCAGATTTTATAGATTTTATAATGTAAGGTTCATGGTTTTTGTGTTTCAAATGGAAAATAAATTCTTATATGGTTGGCACAAGCAAGATATTTAAAAGAGGATGCGCTTAAGAGTCTGGTTCAGATTTGAAATTTGGTCCGTACTGAAAATGTATTAAATTTTTAGTTCTAACTTTGTAGAAATTGACTCTACATGTATGTTGAAATGTGCTGAACAAAGAATCAAAGGTATATCAACAGCACATACGGTACACACTCATCGTCCGCTCGCACGGCTTGTTAGCCAGACAGGAGTCTTTCACTAACTACGCCGTGTGTGATCACGCTGATATACTGTGCGAAGAAAATCTGATAGAACTTGACAATCAGGTGGACCAATCACAGCACACATTACGTAAACAGAGAAAGCCGAGATGGTGCCGGCAAAGTGCAGAGTGTGCAACTGCGACATAGATCAACGAACAATCTTCACATCAATGTTTCCCAGTCACTTACTTGGCATTCTTAACAAAGTTTGCGGAGGACTTGACGATCGTGTTGGATTGAGTTTCATTTGTAAACATGCTTCGCCAAATTAAATACTTTAGCTAAGCTGCAAGACAGTGTTACAAATTTACACTCTCGCTTTGAATGCGTACGGGAAGAATTAGAAATGAAATGTAAACAACGACAGCGATCGCTGATTGGCTAGTTACAGGTCTCGTTCAGTCGTGTAGTGGCGCTTTGAAGCCATGATCTGTGGGCTTGATTGGCCAAGGCCTGATTTCGGTAAGCATCCAGCTGCCTGAACAGCAGGCCTTGGCAAGCGAAGATGATACACACTGTATACACTACATGTATACTTGTGCACAAAATGAGATAAAGTCTACCGTCAGTTTGTTTCCCACTCATTGTGATTTTAGGTTTCACACCAAATATTAGAATTGAAAAAACAAGAAAATCCAAATACTACTGTAATCCAGAATCTAACATTCATACATGGTACATACCCGGTACATAAATCAAAAGTAGCACATTACGCTTGGATTTAAACATAGGGCCAATGTCCCTGAAGCTACTATAGACATGGATACAAAATTAAGTATTTCCTGTCTGTATGAAATTATATCACTAAGGTCATCCTTGGGACATGTAACCAAATATTAAAGCTGTCTGACCAGCGGTTTTGAAAAAACAAGCGACTCAACAGTTGACAGAGCTCTGCTGTGTTATGTAGAGAATAACCTTTTGTGACACATGTATTGATGAAGAAGGTGGATATCTTTGATTGCTCATTTCAGGATGGCCTGACCAAAAATGGAAAAAATTCCGTAAAAATACAGATTTGCTTATTTCATCAGACTATATTAGTCAATAATAGCAAATAAACGAGAGTTAATTACATTCTAATTAAAGTAAACAAGACTTGCTTAAATCAAGATTTACGTCATAAAAAACAGCATATCTGTCAGGTTATAAAGAATCTTGAGCTGGTTATCTTTTAATATCAGTATTTTCATCCTATTAACCAAGCACATTTTAACTTTCAAATTAACATTGTAAGTAAGTTCTGGTGAATAAGTTGAGACTGTACGTACTCAGAGAAAGCCCACTGAAGAGACAGATGTTTGAAACTTAAGAAGTTCAAGGTCATCAAAAGCATTATAAGGAATCACTTTCATTGCACTGTTTACACAGATTGCATAATTGCTATAAATAGCACATGAGGAATCTTACAGCCCAGCTTTACCATAAAAACCCTATCACTTTGACCACTCTTTTAATTGACCACTCTATTTTTTTCCTCAAAAAGTAATCTTATTTTATCCTTACCAAGTCAACCATAAATGGAAATTAGAACTTTCTCTATCTCTATTTATTTGACCACCCTATCATGACAAACTATTATGAGCAATTTCTTTTAGATAACATAAATGGTGGTTCAGAATATATCAAAGTTGGGATTCAGGAAAGTTGCCTTTACATGTTTTAATCCTCCAAGATGGTAAGCATTTCACTATGAACTGTCAAAAAAAGTTGAACTTTCTGATAATTCCACACTAAAATTATTTTGGCTTTGATGATTTTCTAATTAATTCAATTATTTAAAATCATATTAATTATTTTTTCTGGGTGAATTGATAGGGTTTATACAGTACAACAATTACATACAATGTAAGTCAAATTTTGACCAAAATGACAAAAAAATTCCTTAAAAATACACATCTGCATATTTCATCTCAATTTGAACAAATCTAAGTTGGCTATTCCTAGGGACCTGTATACAAAATAACAAAGCTGTCTGACCAGTGGTTATGAAGAAGAAGATTTTTTACCAAAAACACCTTTTTGGCATTAATTTGCCTATTTTCAACAATATCAAAAAATAAAAAAAAATAGTTTCTCAAAATCATATTTTTAATCTACACAACAAATATTAAATCAGTAAGTATACTGCGGTTCTCAAGATATTTGAGTGGACGGACGCCTCACAAACGGACATAGATACATACATACATACATACATACATACATACATACAGACTGACGACGGATGCCGGATGGATACCCATCCCAATAGCTTCTATAGACTATAGTCTATAGTAGCTAATAAAAGCACAAAGGTTCTCACTCAACGACACTTTCGCACAATTTTTTTTGTAACACCCTTGTGCCTTGTACATTGTGTGTCAGTGTACTAAAATTAAGTTGCATTTATAGCTTGGGCCTCTTCAAGCTGACCCTTGACCTAATGGCCAAAGTTAATGATATGTACACTGTGGTAAAGTTGAAAACACTCTTACATGGACTACCGTAGAGTTTTCTGAGGTTAAAAGATCTTGAAGTATTTCAACCTTCATGCAAAGTATCCCCTTCTTTTCCCTGTTTGTAAAGAAATTCTTTGTAGTAGCAATCTATGAACCATGTGACAAGAACAATTCCATATACTCATCACTATTTCTATGTGTGATTGCTGTGGCACTTAATTGCATTTCAGGGTCTCAAAATTCATTGCTGGCTGGTCTCTCATTCGCCAATACTGCATAATTTATTGATGTAGTTTTGCAGAGAATGAAGATATATGATTTTCCAGTGTTAAGAATTTAGTTTCTCTACAATTTACAACGTAGAAAGTTTTTGTACATTTTCTGTCCTTCTCAGTGAATCAAATGATAAAAAGGGGACCATTTGTTTTCAATTGAGTCACACAGAATAAAAACTTTCTGTTTCTACTTAAAAATGTACACACCTCTAACTCAGTGACATGATGCTACACAAGCTTCATATTTTGTTTGTTTGTTTGTTTGTCTTTTTGATTATTTGGATTTGTTAAATGTTTATACATTAAATTTAATTCTTTCTTTTGAAATGTGAAAGATGAAGTGGTTTTATGAAGTCGGACCTCTTTGCAGTTTGTCTTTTTTCATGTCTTTGCAAAAAGTTAAGATACCGGTATGTAAGTTCTATCACTAAGACAAAAACCATAACCCTGATTTACTTCTGGCTATGAAGTATGAGCTGGACAGGGACTTGATTGTGAATGGGTTTCAACAGGTGTATGTTGTGAGAGTGAATGTGGAATGTGAACACATATACAGGTACATGTATGGCTGTTGGGTGGTAGTGTACTTGCAAAGGGAACAAGGCCATTGCAGTGGGTTAAGTCGGCTGAACTCTTCCAAAGAGTTTAGTGGTATACAATCAAGAACTAAGCATGTGTTTGATCATCATCACAGCGGGGTCTTCATGGGTTAAATTCTTAGTTACGAGGGCTATTTATCAACATGCCTCTTGGTCACCGAATTATATAAAAGTAACGCACCATAAGAAAGGTGTATATAACGTGCTTCTGGAACTTTGAGGGGCTTGCATAGGATGTTTATCAGTAACCACTTGGTGGAAAAGAGGCCCCATGCACACATGTAGAATGGAAGATGTAGTTTTGAATTGAAAGAACACAAGGCTCAGAAGTTTTTATGTTGAGGCAACTGATATGAGAGTCTAAACTGACTACAATACTGGGAGGGGTCCAGGAGATACCACTTTCTGGATCTATGTCAGTATATGTAACGTACATGAATGGAATGGGAACCTGCATTTGGGGCTTTTTCCTCCTTGGTTGATGTACAGGGGTGCATGCAGCATTGCCACATTGTGAAGCGACATACATATATCACATGATGCAATATTCAGTGTATGGCAGGAGATGAATGTAGATCACTGGTCACGGACTGTGATGATTTTGACATGGCTGTAGTATGGTTTAAGAAGAGGAGATTTGGAAGCATGGCCGTAACCAACAGATGTGTGTATGGAATGCACATAACTGGATGGATATTTGCAAAAACAGCACGAAGTAAATTGAAAATAAAAAGATATGCACAAAGGTCACACATGCAATTAAAGTACCTAAGCATTGCAGGCTGATGACAAAAGAGATTTGATTTGCCCTGCTTTGCAGGCAAAGCCATTTTTGTCACCCACGTGAGAACTGCCAAGTTAATGAGGTGAGCTTTGCAATTTAATGTTTAGCTGGAGCTTTGCAAGCTTAGCTTACATATCTCACATACCATACTGGCTGATTTTCTAAATTTACAAATACTTCACTGCTACGAGACAGAAATGAAAACTGGATACCTTTACAAACAAATTCAGATAGACAATACAAGTGTTTGAGCTAGTACATGTCAAAATGAAAGCCTCATTAAAAGTCTGAATCTGACCCTATAACTCCCCCTACTATTGTTTTCTTCAACATACATATATTTTATTTGACCTCTAGAAATTTGACCAACTTTTGGAACATAAGGATCTGTGCATGGATTAAAATCTATCACTATCTTCTTCATGAGAAATGTTTCAATATTTAGGATTATTATTTTTCCCGGCTGGTGGCTTCAGTAGTTTGAATAGTAATACATAAGGCAAGGATCACACGACACATGTTGTAACACTGCATAAATACTGTTGTAAATGGAAATAAAGAATGGTGCTTTGGAATGACTGACGATCAGTGGACACACCATTGGTTGTGAACTAAAAGGGATTTTTAAGGGGCTCTAAATAATTTACAGTGAAAGTAATGGTATGGCTGGACTCTCTTGGTTACTAACAATTCAAACATATGTTTTGTGTCCAATAATCTTCAGTCTTTTCATTGCTCTTGTTCGTAGACATCCAGCCACACATACTCAACAACATTGGTAACCAGTTTGTAACAGGTACGGAAAATTCAGTGAGTGTTATGAACACTGTGTTCAACAACGCATCTGGCTTAGACAGTATGCTCTGTGATTCACAAACCCTTTGAGTCATGATTCAGAAATGTCTGAAAACTTTGACATGGTAGCCCTATACTGGTACTTGTACTAGGTACACATGTAAATCGTCTTGTTTAAGAGAAAACTTTCCTGAGCAAGTTGCATTTCAATTTTGCCTAGAGGGGACAAAGCTTACACCCTTGCTATCCCTCCAAGTCCTCTCTCTTTCAACACTCTATCTTACCCTCACTAGAACATTTCCCTCAAGTAACCCCTCTTGCACTGCCCCCACAACTCTCCCCACCATCAACTTACCTGTTTGCTGATAAGTTCAAGTCTGCTTTCTAGAGTATTTTCAACTCGGATCTTTCCACGCTGTGCAAGCAACACTACACCACCAGATCTGTGTGGAAATGTGAGGAAATTAGTGCATATGTCGTGAACTGGTCAAAATCTCGTGGTATACCTTCGCTGGGTATGCTTTATTGCTTAATTGTCACCTGCATAAAGATGGAATTGCACTTATCTTTTGCACCATCTGACACCAAGTCTTCAGTCAATATTATGGAAAAGGCAGTATGTGACATCAAGCTCTGGATCACTCAAAAAAAGTTAAAACTCAACGATGACAAACCGAAAGTGCTACTTTTTCGTTCCAAATTTAGCCACACGCCTGCCATATTGATGACATCACCATTGGCACGAGTTCTGTTTCACTGACCGAATCGGCATGAAATATTGGCATTGAATTTGACAGTCACCTCTCTTACCGGAAACATATATCCACTACATCACAATCCATTTACTTCCATCTTCGAAAAATCGGACATATCCGACATTATCTCACCAATGATGCTTGTCAGAAACTTGTTCAAGCTGTACTTTCATCCAAACTGGATTATATTTATATGGCTTACCAAATGATCACATCAAGGCGCTTCAACATGCACAGAATACCGTTGCGAGAGTCATTATCCGTACCAAGAAACGCGAACATATTACACCTATTCTCAGAAAGCTTCATTGGTTGCCAGTGCAGTCCAGAATATGATTCAAAGTGCTTTGTACAACCTACAAATCGCTCAACGGTCTGGCACCAACTTACATAACCGACCTCATCCAGGAAAAGCAAACTACAAGGACTCTGCGTTCATCTGCTAAATGTCTATTAAAGGAGCCAAGCTACAATCTTGAATCATATGGTGGACGAGCATTCTCATGCGCCGTGTCTCGATTGATGAATAAACTTCCTCTTGAACATGGACAGAAGCCGTCAGTCACTAGCTTTAGAAAGAATCTTAAAACTTACTTATTTACTGAAGCGTTTGCTTCATAACTTTTCAATGCCTCTGAACTATGGATACATAGGATACTGGTGCTTTATAAATAATTTGATTGATTGATTGATATTATCAAATCATCATTACATCAATGTTCTCAACAGCCTTGAAAATCAGAGGGGTGGATAATTTGCATAACAATGGGTAATTTGCATATTTATATCATTAAAATACATTCTTTTGTTCAGTTATTAACATATATATAGGTTGATGAAAAACAGAGAGATGGCCAACCATATTATTCGCTGCTAGGTTTAGATTCTAAAGAGTTCGCCTGATTTCAATCAATTTGAACAACACACATGAAGGAACCAGATGAAGATATTTCTAAGAAGTGACTGAACTTACATATCACTGTCTAAGAAGTTTTCTTTATCTACTGATACATCAACAGATTTCTTTGTTTCTTTCTTGTAAGCTTCAATACACTGAGGTAATACACTCTGTAGAGAGAACACATTGGTTAGTTTATGCAGAACTTATCAAACCTGGCTGGAAATGTTTCTCGCTCATTTTCTGTCAGTAAATCCCTATTAGCACTGTCATTTTGCAGTCATGACTTATAGGTATCTGGTACAACCTAGCAAACAGTGCCATGGGTCAAATCTTCCTGTAAAAGATAATCTGCTTGGTTTGGAGGGCCCACCTCAAACAAAATTAGGGATTTTCTCAAAGATGGTGGTGATCTGCTTAGGTAGGTGTGCCTATATGTATCTCTATCACAAATTGAAATATTTCACCTACATCTGCTTGGCTGAAGATACCAGGAGTGTCTCTAACAAAAGACTAAATACTGTATTCATTAGAAAGTAATTGCTTACTCGTGTATGTATGAATTCCTCCTCTACGGTACAGTCAAACTGTACTTGTACAGGAATAATGAGAACCCTGTCAGTGTTCGCGGTAACTTTTTCTCCTCGCGTACGGCATACGCATTAGTCTGCTAAAATTGCGTAATGGCTGTATTTGAGTGCGTAATTTCACTTCCGCACTCGATTGATGAAAAAACTGACTGCAAAATACAATGTGCCGTTCAATAAACCTACACTACATATTCGGATTGAACGATGTAAGATTATTTTAATGGAAACAGTTTAACAAACAACTTGAACAACCCCGCTGTGTTTCAAACATGCTGAAACGTAACAGCGAAGGGTATACATGCGATCGTCAAAACATCGGGCAACCCAAAGTTAGAGTTATTACAGCTTATACGTATCCAGTCTTGATGTGCCTTTTAACAGCGGATTTTTGTACATTGGCCGAACCACGGGTAAAAGCATTACGCTTTCCATTTTTTTCAAATAATTGGCAGTGCAGCAGTGTCTTGTTGTTGATTACATCAAAACGTAGCTGGATATTCAGTCTTCCACTGCTCTTGGTAGCCTGCGTGTGGTTGTGGACGGGATATTTTTGGTAACCGTGCATTATCATTACGGCTTACGGCTTCATTCTGGCGCTGATCCCCTGTTGTTGTATCGGCGATAACAGGACAATACGTTGTGGATTCCGACATGAGTTCAATTTCACTGCGCTTCTCCGTGTTCTCCATGTTGGGTAGCCCGGTAGTGTCTTTCGATTGACCTTCTGAATCATTTTTTTTCACGGTCTTATGAAGCAAAGTTGAAAGAAAATAGATTTGTTTGCTTCGACGCCATGCTGCATGTGTGCTTTGATCAAATTTGGGGACAGTGAGACGCGATGAGAGTACACAGTTGGCATTTAATTTGTTGCAACATTTCTGTCAATCACTCACTTTGTGTAATAAGTTTCAGAAACTATAGCTCGCCTGAAAATTAGCAACGTAATTCATAGGACAGTTGACATGATAACGTGCCTTTGAACTACAATGCCGATTTTTCAGACCACGCCCAGAGAATCCGAAACTTTCCACACAAAATGAGTGATTGACAGAAATGCTGCAACAAATTTAATGTCAAACGGGCACTCATCTCGTCTGGTTGTCGCTTAAGCTCACTCGCGGGGAGTGCTTTCGGAAACATTTTTACTGTTTTCCTTTGCGTATAGAAAACGCATAACAATGAAAAAATGCGTAGAAAGTCAATTTCAATGCGTAAATACGCACGTTTTTTTGCGTAAACGCAAACTCTGCCTGTATAAGTATATCAGTATATAAGACCCTACCATAGTACAGCACAAATATTGAATTCAAAACTTGATGATAGTTTGACTGTAGCAATTTGGTAAGTGAAGTTGAGGCCGACTGACGAGCTGTGGATCAGGAAGATGTTTCCTTCCATGTATCAAGACAGTTTCACTGTAACTACTGGTACTGTAGAAGAACTCTTGCGGGTGAGTACACGTAGCAACATGAAGGAGATAGTATTTGTTACTCTCATGTCAATTGACGAGATCTCCAGAAAAGACTATAGAACCTTTTCTGTCAACTTTTTGTCTTCAACAATGCCTTTCAGATATTAACAGATTTTTTATAACCCGTGGATGTCTAGAGTGACCCTAAATAACCATGCATAAATTAGCATAAATTACGATTGTGTGGCAGAAAACATGTTGCATGATTACATGTATATGCCAATCTCAAGGATAACCACTGTGGTGTGTTGCGAAACCTGTGATATAGCGAACATTATTGACAATGTGCTAGGGTGCCTGTCTCGATCTGTGAGAAACACAACCCCTAGCATGGTATGATTCCGGCACTCTACGGCAATGCATTCTGTGAGCTGTTCTTACCTCCACCAAAGCAGTATCCTGTCTCCTAGTTTGGATAACCACCACAGGTTCTAGCAGCTGGAACAATCCCTGTGTGATCAGACCCTCAAGGAGTTTGCTGTATTTAATCGTATCCTTTGTGACAGTTCCAAGACGCATCCTTGCCTCTTCCAAAAGAGATTCTACGTGATCCTCACGAGCTTTCAGAACTCGTAACCTGGCTTGGTTCAATAAGTTGGAATTTTGACTGTGGATGAGAAAGAATAGTTTTCAGATTTTATAAATAACCCTTGTGTTTGGTCCGCAGTTTTGTCTCTGATATGCTCAACAGGAGCCAGATATTACTATGGCATTTAAATGAGTACTAGTATGCTTAAGAGTCTGGATCATATTCAAAAATATTAATTTTAGGTATATATTTGTAGAAATTCACTCTGTGTTGAAATGTGTTTAACATTCAGTGGGTTGCAAATTCAGTGCCACAAGTCAACTCAGTGTGTAATACTGGTTTAGATTCAGCAAACACATCTTCTACCTTTCAGCTGTAAGAGTTACTAAAAACAGATACATGTACATTGTAGATCTAGTGTAATCAACTGTTCAGCTACCGGTCCAACTCGAGTTGTTGCTCAATGCTGGTTTGCTGTAACTAATCAGTGAGTCGGTGACTTTGAAATGGGTCGTGATAACCATGCTAATAGTTTATTCGTTGATATTCTACATACAATGTGTCTGTCTAACATAGAGAGCCAATATATGAACATAACAAATGCACTATACCAGCACATAGAGTCACATACCGGTACATCGTACCGTAATTTTGTTTCCACTCACGGTGATATTTTGTATCACACCAAATATTAGAATTGGAAAACAAGAAAAACAAATTCAAATAAATACTACTGTAATCTATAGTCTGACATTAACACAAAACTCAACAATGACAAATTATGCTTGGATTTAGTAAAAACACCAAGGTGCTAAATTGTAAATAAACGTATTACACTGATATGAGTACAGTTTATTACAAATTTGCTGATGGTTTTGAAATTTACTATTTCATTTGTAATTCTTGTGTTTCTGAAATCAGAGGCCTGCTATTTCATATGACATTATTTTGACAGAGATATTAAGTTAGTTACATGTAAATAGCAAAATTATATTCATTTCAATCTAATCTGCAGAGGCACCTCTCACCCAATAACAATGTCACACAACTTATTTTGTAACAGCCATGTTGATAGTGTATTTGTCTTGTACAGTGTGTCAGTGTGCTAAAATTAAATTGCATTTATAGCTTGGGCCTCTACACGCTGACCCTTGACCTAATGGCTGAAGTTAATGATATGTACACTGTGGCAAAGTTGAAAACACTCTGTCATGGACCAGAGTTTGCTGAGGTTAAAAGATCATGAAGTATTTCAACCTTCATGCAAGTTCTACCCTACTTTTCCTGTATTTGCAGAGATATTCTTTGTTGTTGGAATGTATGAAACAATATGACAAGAACAATTCAATATATTCATCACCATTTTTTTGTGGGATTGCTGAGGATTTTGATGGCATTTCAAGGTCTCAAAATTTGTTGTTGGCTGGTCTCTCATTCCCTAATACTACATAATTTATTGATGTATTTTTGCAGAGATGAAAGATATATGACTTTCCCCTGTAAAGTTTTTTTTTCCACATTTTATGATATACAGAGTTTCTATCATTTTGTGTTACACACCTCTAATTACAGGCTTACTATTTTGTTCATTTTTTGTGATAAATTTAGACCTTCTAAATGTTTATACCTTAATTCAAGTTTCTCTATTGAAATCAGTGAGGTAGTGTTATAAATTTGAAGTCAGACCTCTTTGCAGTTTGTCTTTTAATGTGTTTGTATGAAATTGAGATACTTAAGCCCTATCGTTCAGACAAAAAGCATAACCCTGCTTTACTTTTGGCTATGAAGTATGAGTCTACTCCTAAATAAAGGCTGTGTATTTAAAAATTGAAACTTTTTTTATAAAGTTTATGCATCAATAAACCCATTCAATAATAATAATGTCAACCAACCTAACAGAATTTTGTGACACTCACATGTCACACATATTACCATAAAAATTTTATGCACATATTTGTTTAATGACTCTTTCAAAAACTGAAAATTTTCATTCCTAAATTATGAGTTATAAGTTTGAAATTGCTAAACAGGTTATCATACCGTACATGTTCATGTAAGCTGTGTGGAAGAGATGATGTTTGGTTTAACAGAG
Organism: Ptychodera flava; assembly: GCF_041260155.1. Classification (NCBI taxonomy): domain Eukaryota; kingdom Metazoa; phylum Hemichordata; class Enteropneusta; family Ptychoderidae; genus Ptychodera; species Ptychodera flava. Next base: position 17,828,712 of record NC_091929.1, on the reverse strand, counting down.
TGTGTCAATGCACATGAACAGTGTGTGAAATTCAATGATGTGTACAGGGGGTGTCACGCTTTGTTTTCTTACATTTTTTTCTGTAGCTCTAGGTTTTTCTCTTTCTTCTCATAATATTCCATGATCTTCACACGTTGCTGCTGGACCAGGCGACCTTTCTCTATATTGAACTCTTCCTCTGCCTAGAAGAGCAGCAACCAAACCATTTCAGTTTACCCGGAGTCTCATGACAACCAAATTATGTACAACTAAATTATATGGTATTATCAAGCATCAGACGATAACGTTAGCAATTATTAACTATTGGCCTCACAGCCATCACCTGTACAGAGTGAAGCCATCCACACGAATGGACATACAAGTTTCAATGCCATGGAAAAAGGCTAAATAGTAATCAACCACGTTTCCCGTTTTTATGACATTTCTTAACCATAGAAATGTAAGATCAAACACAAGCTAAATATTTAATTTATTGTAACGTTTTGATGGTCGATATTTATTTGATGAACATATTCTATTATTTTATCACAATGTCTTGGCCTTTAATCAAAAATTGAGTATTTCCAGTAAAGTTATTCAACATTCATGTTTTTAACAAATAAATACCAGACACTTTCACAAATTCAGCATTTTCTGGCAATTTTTATCCCAAGTTTATACATATATTGACATCAGACAGATATTCCAAAATCTAGATACTTCATTACAAATGTAGTGTGAATTGATAAATACATTTTGACAAACTTTTACACTTGATTCGATTTCCTGCATTGTCCCAATATTGAAACAAAGGTAATCAAAGTTAGTGAAAATTTATGTCACTTCTTAAAACAACTAGAATTTTGAAATATCTTAGTTGAAGACATACTGTATGTAATTGCAGGTTAAGAGATATATTTAGAAATACTAATGCCCTTCTTTTGGCCTGTTGGTGTTATTTTAATATTCGCAAGATGTAGTGGGTAGATAATACGATTCACTCAACAACACTACACACTCTGGAACAAAATTATCGGTATATATAAATCTGGGGTAATTTGTTTCTCTAGTACCAAAATTTACATTTTGACCCAATGGATTTTATTATTGATTTGGAAAGAGAATGGTTGAAATTTTAAACAAAAGTTTAGGTCTTTCATTTTCAAGGCCCGAACTACCTTAATCAGCAATAGTGGAGTCAAATTATGATTTGATTTTTCAGAATGATCACATTTTAGAAACTCCTGCTACAGCAAAAATCTGGCAAACTCTTACATGATAAAAAAAATAGTGTAAGAGAGTTTCAAATAGGGTTAGCCTGGTTACTGGAAGCAGACGTTATTTTGATTTGGCCTAATTAATCATTGATCCTATTATATTAGTCTAACTGTGGCACAGAATCTTCAAGTTAACAGCCTCTTGGTTGCAGTTCAGTTGGCCTTCTGACACCAAAAGGCAAGTTTGAAAAGCCACAACAATTTAGATAATGACACCCAAACTGATGTATTGCAACCAGATAACCATTATGTATTGAAGCCAGATAACCGTTCTTATTCATTACATAAACTGTTCATATTCAATAATATATGAATGTGGACATGGATACAATGAACTTCCAACAATCTCAATTACAATCGTTTTACACATATGCATACATACATACATACATACATACATACATACATACATACATACATACATACATACATACATACATACATACATACATACATACCTTTGCGTCAATTTCTTCGGCCTTTTCATTGGCTTCCTGGTCAATGAAGGCCATCATATGTTTGATCTGAAACACAACATTTCAAAGGGGTTTATTTTGGTGCTGCGAATGATCGGAAGTAATGTGATGCTGGTAGTAAAAAGTGTAACACATTTTTGCTTGGTACGGCATACCCGCATGTTGAAACTATGTTTGCCGGCCGGTTCCTGGGTGAATGTGCTTTGCAAAAACGAGTAATTCCGTAGGGCCTTTCTCACTTGATATGAATCATACTTATCAGATTTTTTCCTCAGATACCTGAGGTTTTTTGAAGAAATGTCGTTACATTATGTTTTCCACAATTATTACACTGATCGCTTTTGAGTTCCAGTCGCCCAGACCAAGGTACGTACCAGAAGATGTCCGGACGAACACCATCAAAATGTTATCAGTGCTCTCTCAGTGGCACAGTTTGGAATTTTAGACAATATGGATCAAAAACATACCTGTTTCTGCACATCTGCGTCACTCAAAGCCATTTTGATGTCCTACGTTTGGTAATTCACGGCAAAAAAATCAATTCGTTATATCAACCAAGTTGCCCTCAACCGATCCAGCTCGCCCACGATTAAAATGGCTGATGATCACATGATCATGTGAGTATGGTTGAGTGTACTTGTAAGAAGGGGTGTACGTTGTTCTATATGTGGCTGTAAGACAAATAATACATTTTTCATGGAAGAAATGTAAACCAAGCACGGTAAATTTATATAAAATACTTTGTTTGACATAAATATTTCAGTTTTCATACATTGTTTGACAAAGACTTGAGGTATATCATGTTATTAGCATACTTACGTTCCCACACCCCTTATTCTGTCACCCACTGTATCTGGTCACCTGATCAAAGAAACCCATGACCTGCATAGCCAGTAGCACGCTTCAGATTGAGAATCTGTTTACAATTATTGTATTTTGTTCACTGTGTATAAAAGGGCATTGATAGTATTGTTTCACTATTTTTGTCAATCAAATGTCGACTACAGTTTCTTGTTGTCTTCCAGAAAATATGTTTTTATGGCATGATTTGTGTGCTACCTCCATTGCGTGAGATACACATAGTTGAATTGCCAACTCAGCCTTAGCTGTGGGTCCATAGCTGTGGTGTTTTTCGGACGGGATTCCTGCCTTTTACGGGCTGGTTTTGACTTTTTACGATTTTAACCCCGCCACCACAGCTATGGGAAAATGCGTAGAAAAGCGTCCATGTTACGCCCGACAGCACCCTTGTCGCAACTTTGTTCGGCGATATTTCGAAAAGTTTCCATCCAAATTACAAATTGCCAACACTCATCGACAACTTGTTTATTAGGGACTTACCACGACCAGAAATCCGCTTAAATTCACTGAAATATCGCCGTTTTCTAGCTTCAACCGACATGACTACCCGGAGACCGCCATTTTGCTGGCGTAAAACTGTTGTTCGAGGCTCTCTGCAGAACGTCACTACAGTGACGTAGCGGTGACCTCTCAACTTATAAAAACAAACTAAGAGTTTCAGACGAGCGCGTAAAGTTGGCGTCATACTCATCCTCATCCTCAGCCTCAGGGGTCACGCGAAAATGAGGATGAGGATGACGCTACAGCGTCAGCTTCATCGGCGTCAGATCCGATTATTCCCGAATGCGTCTGATGGAATAGTAAGTGTAAAAACGACTTTAAAAATGTGCTCCAAGTTTCATATCACTGTAAATGTTAATCAGAACACAGTTGGGTTTGTATTTCATAATATTTAGTAAACTCTCTGCTTCTCACGATTTAGTTACAATGCAACATTCTTAGCCCTTAATTTCAATTTAAAGTTCAAAGGTGGCGTTGACTTTTCAGGCCTCAAGTCATAGTTCTGCAAGTTAATTATTTTATATATCCTCTGAATAATTAGGGCTTTCATATCGCCTCTCATAGTGGCGATTTTTACAAATTTCGGACCATGTGTACCTTTTTGCACCAATTTTTGGAAAATCTTAACGCAAGAGTTGAGAGGATACCAACAAACACATCCACGGAGCCATGGACTGAAAATTACGTACATTTCCAAAAAACTAGCCTGTATGAGATATTTTAACGATTAAAATTACCTGCGAACCAGTTTTACGATTCAAAAGAAAGTTGAGAAAGAATGGAGTTGTTATTTTCTTAAGTTATGGGCGAATTTTATCATTTATCCGTCATCGGGTAGCGTCACTTCGGCAATCTTCGGATACGACGCTGAAGCTGACGCTGAGCAGCGTCGTTTTCAGCGTCAGCTAGAAAGGTCACCTGAGGCTGAGGATGAGGATGAGGATGACGCCAACTTTACGCTGGTGTATTTCATCGTGTGATATCGATGACCATCGTTTGTCCTATGGACATTGCCAGTCTCACATAACTGAAATCAAACTTTAACTTGGGAAAAAAATAGTTTCAGTCCTGGGATCTGTGATTGTTTATGCGGCGCGGATGCCGCTGTAATCTCTCAGTTTGTTTTCCATAAGTTGAGAGGTCACCGCTACGTCACTGTAGTGACGTTCTGCAGAGAGCCTCGAACAACAGTTTTACGCCAGCAAAATGGCGGTCTCCGGGTAGTCATGTCGGTTGAAGCTAGCAAAACGGCGATATTTCAGTGAATTTTAAGCGGATTTCTGGTCGTGGTGAGTCCCTAATAACCAAGTTGTCGATGAGTGTTGGCAATTTGTAATTTGGATGGAAACTTTTCGAAATATCGCCGAACAAAGTTGCGACAAGGGTGCTGTCGGGGTAACATGGACGCTTTTCTACGCATTTTCCCATAGCTGTGGTGGCGGGGTTAAAATCGTAAAAAGTCAAAACCACCCGTAAAAGGCAGGAATCCCGTCCGAAAACACCACAGCTATGGACCCACAGCTAACTCAGCCTATAAACTGCATTGGTAGTGTCGAAAAGTAAATTCTGGTCCGGACTACAAATTACAATTCAAATGTAAACGTGATAGTACATTATACACATGTATATATGCTTAACGGTAGTTGTTTCTGTGTTTCAACTGTCGTAAAGTAGAACAAAAACTTAGAATATTGATATACCAAAGAAAAGTAGTAAAACAATATAAAATGTTACTCATTTAACTGAAACTTGTATTAAACATTTGTAATTTAACTGGAGAAGGAAAGCATTACAAAAATGACAAATGTGGCAATTATGATGTACTGTATAAAGTTGTTGTTAACTAAAAAATCGAGCAAGGAAATGACAAATACATGAACAAATAACTGACAAAAACACAAATACTGATTGAATAAATAAAAAAGGAAAACAATAAATTGAATATGAATTGAAATAATGGACAAACAACACATGCAACATTTGGAATCACTTCCAACTTTAGTGATACTGACATCACACTTTGAATATCATGTTGCATGTGTTGTTCGGTCGTCATTTACTTCAATTCATATTCAATTTATTGTTTTCTCTAATATTTATTTATTTGTTTCTTTGGTTTCTTATTTACTTGCTATTCGTTTGTTACTTTTGTGTTTGCTTTAGTTTTATTGGTTGAGTATATTTTTAGAGTTTTCGTTTTTGTCAAGTTTGTTTGCTTGGTTGTATATCCTGGCTTCCCTATGCTTATACACTCTCGATTTCTATCAAACTGTCAATCAAAATGTGCAATTATCGTATCAAGTGATTATCGTATCTCTGTCGTAGTAATATTCTGATGAAATTTAAAATATTTCATTTACTCATGGCCAGTGCCTGTAAGTCATGTCACAGTCCCTCTGTGGTCATGTAAAGGCCTGCCCACGAACTGCGAGCATCACAAATACGATCTGAAAACGAATCACAGTAAGAAAATGCTGCAAAATGCCTGGCGGGGCATTCGAGGACATTGATGAGATCTCGAGAACACGACGTACCGCGTACACCTGTCGCACACATCTAATTGCACTGTGTCTTATCCAGAAAGATGTTCGATAAAACTAAAAGTGGAGGTATTACCTACACATTCGATACGCCAGACACGGTAACAACTGTCCAGTTTTGTCCGCTCGAACAGTTTTCTCAGCTGATCGCATACGGAGATTGTTTGAGAGTGTCACTTGGGATATGTCGCTTCCAGGTAAGACAATCATACTGTGGTTCCGTAGCGCACAACTTTCATCGGCGATTTGGATGGCCTTTACCCATCACCCAAAATCGCCGAGGAAAGTTATGGGCTACGGAACTGCAGCAATGAAAACGAAAGCGATCCCATTTCTTCATTCTTTACTTTCACAACAAGACAAATCACTTTCCCTTAACAATTTGTTCAGTGTTCAAATACTCAATCATGGACAGTTAGAATGTCACTGCTCATCCTACAACTCTCGGTCCCCTGTGGTTAAAGACATGGCCAAGGCTCTTACCCTTTAAGCATTGAAAATCAGACTGTAACTGCAGATAACTGATAATTTTCAGAAGCTGGACCGAAATGCAGTGTGGGTGAAAGATATTTTCTTTCACCCAAATTTTGCAGTATTTCAAGATCAGTTTTTTGGAAATTATGGCTTGCCCAGCAACAACGTAGCCGTCAATGCAGTATAGTGGTAGGCTTTGCCTGTAACTTGGTCATGCAAATGCTTACTTTTTACTTACGTTTTTGCAAATTTTTACACTGTGACTTTTGACCTGGGTCAAAGGTCATAAAGGTCAAAATGGGGTCCTAAAATAATGAGATTTTAGGTCTAAAATTGGCCCAAGGTTTTTTACGTGTGGCTGCACAGCTACCACTGCTATGAGCAAGAATCCCCCCTCCATACATCATCGAGGACAATTTGTGGTTTATGTAGTGCCTGACACGTCAAGAAACAACATCTATAGGTTTGTTTGGCGCACCCACATTGGCCTATTGTTTTACCATTTGTTTTCGTTTCTCTGTTTCTGCATAGTATTTTTGGTCTTCCATGACAGCTTACGTGGATGTGTGAATAAAAATTAATGCTCAGTGACAAAATGATGAAAATAGACTTCTTAGATCAGTCAGTTGATGTGCATTCTTGCTATTTTACAAAGAAATATATTGTTGCATTATATTCATACATTTGATCATAGAGTCTTGAGAAATTCTGGAGGTTCTATGATTTGATGTCATGCGGTTCTCACACATATTCAACATCTTTCCTAAACAGGATGAAGACCCAGAGATTGATTGTTTTGAGTTTGAACATCTCAGAGATTTTCATCACGGAACAAGGGTAACAACAATAGCATGGAGCCCAGAAACTTCATTAGAAACTCTACCAAGACAAGTCAAGTAAGTTCTAACTCTTTTATTAAGTTTATAAACATCCTCTAAAAAGAAAGAATTACACTTTTACTAAAACTTTCCTCAATGTATTTTTCAACCATTCTCTTTCATATCAAGAATAAAATTGGGCGTCACTGTGTAAAGTTTGATACTAGGGGAAACAAATTACCCAAGATTTACAGATATTTGAAATTCAAAATGGCCGCCATCCCAGTGTTAACTCTATGGAGAAAAGTGAAATTTCAATTTTCGAATAACTAAGACGTTGAAAAGTTTTCCTTCACCAAAAGCTTTAAAATGAACACCCACAAGTGGTAGATCACAACAGAATTGATATAAAGTTTGAAAGTCCGAATATCTGTCCCCAAGGCATGATCTTCCTTAGGGCAAAGAAATATAAAAAGTTTGTTTCTCATCCTCAGGGGCGTCAATTCAAACCCGCCACGTCAACCTTTTTTCTGCTCATGAAGAGATGAAATGAAAAAAATAAATGTGAAAATACCCAATGATAGTGCATAACCACAGTGCTGTATAAAACAGAACTGCTGTATAAAACTGAACGTCGCGCGTTCGAATGTGAATAGCGTGGCGGCCGGTCAGAGTCCTTATTAGCATATCAATAGAAGTCAAAGTTTGCTACTAGAGTGAAAATCATGAGTACTCCTTGGAAAATCAGCCGCATTACCTAAACGAACCAGAAATTTTGTTCACAAAAGGAGTTCGAGAATGAGCAATAATCAGAGTTCAGGCAGGTATAGGTCATTTTATTAAATTCCACTCACTTTGGTTTATTTTGCCGTTCAAAGATCAGATACATGTGGTGTCGTCGTAATAGACCCACTTTCGCTCGCAGCTATCTGTAGCGGGGGTTGACCTTTGACCCACATAGCGACGCACGCTACCCCGCCTACAGATGTCCCATATACATATACAGTGGAGAATTCTACAGGTCAGGTCAAGGGACATGTTGTAATGGAGCACAATTTTTTATGGGTTTTAGGTCTATGAATCTACAATATTTTGTTCTACTGGTCAGGTCAAGGGACATGTTATAATGGAGCAAGAGTTTTATGGTTGGAGGTCCATAATTAAAATAATTTGTGGTACTGGTCAGGTCAAGGGACATGTTATAATGGAGCAAGAGTTTTTAGGGGTTGGAGGTCTACCGGTATGATCTACAATAATTTTGCAGAAACATGTTCCGAGATGATGATATTTTTCATCTCCAGCAAATTGCATGGCAATACATCAATGTTCATAGACTCCCATTCACTGTCTGTCCTTGAAATTTCTGTTTGATTGCTAAAGTGGTAAAATTTTTGACAATACCTTCATTTATATTCAAATAGATGTTTTCACAGCAACACATTTGTTTCCTTTCAAATCGTTTGCAAAATTATTTAAATTTTGAGACATCTCTTTAGGAAATTCAGATCACAAACCTGCATACCTATATGTGAAAATCAATAAATCAGTCATATCAACCTGTGAGATGCTTTACCTCACATTGTGCAGCAAAATTTGAACTTTGTAAGAAAACTGATATCAATAGTTAGTAATGGAAGTAGTAGCAGTAATGTAGTACATACATGTATACCGGTAGTTTATTTGTTAACACATTCAAAATAGACTTAAATTTTTGACAAATACCGTACATTAAAGACCTACAGGAAACAAATGTCACATCCTGTCCTTGTGGTGGTTCAGACACAGAACAAGTACCGTAGCTTTCAAACAATATGGTTAACTGATTACCATTGATACACTGGTAAGCAAGAAAGATAACAAATCGTTCAGCTTGTTTATTTCCTTGTTTTGACTTTGTCTACAGATTTTGTACAGCAGGAGCAGACAGTAAACTCAGATTGTTTTCATCAGATCTTAAAAGTGAAGACACTGTTTACGGTAATCTTATCATTATTATCATACAACAAAACAGATAATTGTCATTAACCCTTTTCCTGCCGAGCGCCCCTGTCCGTTATCCTGCCAAGTCGGTCAAAACCGGCCCCCTTTTCCGTGTCTACAGAAGATAGGCTCTCCTGCACGCTTTCCTGCCAGGCATTTGGCGGGAAAATACCGCATTTTGGGGTACGATTACCGACCATATACAGGTACGTGTTAGACTTCAAAAATTTTTGCATGCCCGTATAGAGGGGCAACCGCTGATGAGGTTGTGTCGAGAAAATAACGAGGTCTTGGGCGTTGTTTGCCCCGGGGGACGTGCACTTTTATGCCCTTTTCTAGCTTACTTTTGCGGAAGTAAAGCTCGTTCGCCGGCACGCACGCCACACCGGGGAAACATCACCTCGCTCGTGGGTTAGTAGAAGACCCAGGGGTTAGTGCTATGGGTGCGGCAGCACCCTCAAACCTGTCCTGTTCCCCCTGGGTTGTGTCACTTGGCCACGTACTTTGAACGACTTGGCAGAGTCGCACAGTGCAGTCTGCTTTGACGTAGTGTCAACTACATAGCTTCGCCATTGAAGGAAGGCGTGTACGTAGTTTGGCCAGTTCAGTGCACACTTAGCTCGTTAGTGTTACCGTTTCCTAACAGGTTAGTTGTGCAGTTTTACTAAGGTGCAGTTTTGTACCACCTTAGCTCTGGACAGTGCAAGTGCTCTATGCACTAACCCAAACGACAGATGGTTGGTACAGCGTCTACGTCGCACGAGCACAGCCTCCGTTGGGCTGTGCCCCTCCCACATGATACAACGCACGTTCATCCATTACTATAGCGTCCTTACGGATCTGCCAAAAGAAAGTGGGGGTAAAAACAAAACAAACGAAAATATGCGATCCATAGATAGTATTTTATTCGGGAATAATTTACATTATGCCGAACAATAAATCTCGGAGTCTGTCTCGACGTCCGAGTGCATGGTCCGTGTTTCAAAAATTACAATCGGGGTGGCAGATCCGTGTTACAAAAATTATAATAGGGGGAATTGTACAAAATAATCCGTCTAAACAAAACAAACGAAAATATGCGATCCATAGATAGTATTTTATTCGGGAATAATTTACATTATGCCGAATAATAAATCTCAGAGTCTGTCTCGACGTCCGAGTGCATGGTCCGTGTTTCAATTTACAATCAGCGGGATCGTAAAGCACAAACAAACGGCACAACCGTGCTCAAAATGTGATCATGGTCCGCGTTAAGAATACAGTCAAGCCAATGTTAGGCGAAGCTGTCCCCTGTCCGTTATTTACGTCGGGTTCTCTTGCTGATGGGTGTCGTCGGGGCTGTGTGAGTAGAGGTCTGCACGCCAATGCTCCTCTTACCTCGTAGCATCATGCGATGATGAAAAGCTGCAAAACACTCGCCCTCGTGAAGATGAACCCCGCACAGACTACATCCTTTGGACGTCTCAGACAGTCGTCCGCTCGCAGTGGTCTTACCCTCTCTGCTGCATACTTTACAGCATTTCTGCCGCCCCTCCAAACGGCTGACAACGTGCATCGGCTGATTTTGTGGATTTATGTACGAGGCAAGAGAAACGGTGGCCTCGACCTCTCTCACACTGGGCTGCGATCGCCCACAATAACCGCCAATGAGTTGTTTCCCGACACGCAGATGAAACATCTTATGGGTCAGCTTACTATCAGGGTGTACATGCTTGAAGCATATATATGCATTTACCAGGGCAACATCAATCAGGTAACATGCCAGATATGTCCACCATCTGTGTTCTTGCGCCCAGTGTGAAAGTACTTGCGCTTCTGGTTGGCTCGGTCGACACCTCCCATGTACCGGCGATAATTATACAGCGACAGAGGCACTTGTCGCTGCTCGTCTCCCTCCCCCACTGGCACGCACTCCAAGGGTGGATAGACCGTATTCAAGATCAGCACCTGAGCGTTACTATCCTGATAAGCAGTGATGTTAAGACGAGAGTCCGTTCTGGTCGTGGCTTTCATATCCCCAACAGACAGAGGAAGGCGCTTCCTCTTACCCGGCGGAATTAATTGAGGGGGCATGGTGCGACGATTACGGCGGTTAAAACTCCCGACCATGTAGATCCCGGTCTGCATCAGCTCTCTAGCAGTAACGACCGTGCTAAACAGGCTATCACAAAATAGGCTGTGATTATATCCACAAAATGGCTGGACCAGCTCCATCGTAATTCTTTTCACCACACCTCGCTCCTGCCGTCTCCCATCAGTCCGATCCCGAAATTTCACACCTAGGTACGGTGCAAAGTTAGCGATGTATGCAGTGGTGGAGTCGCACAGCTGCCATATCTTGAACCGTCTCGATCAGGCTTATGCGGTAATCTCTGCTTAAATTTAGAACGGCCCTTAAATCGCACCATGCCCTCGTCGATGGAGATCTCTCTACCCATCTTATAATTATTTACGCACCTGTCAACTATGGGCTCCATCCATGGATTGATTTTATAAAGGGGATCCTCCTGACACCGACGTCGGCGGCGTGCCTCATCAGGATCACGACGTGGATCGTTCTCTGGGTCTGCCAGATGAAAGTATCGCATAAGCTGCTGAAAGCGACTGCGGGTAATCACAGTAGAAATACCCTGGTTTCTCAGAAATGGATCGCTAGACCAATAATCCTCCACTGATGATTTACGGTCGATACCCATACAGACTAAGACGCCAATGAACGCCTGCACCTCTCGGTAGTCAGCGTTACGCCAGTATTTATCTATCTTCCTAGCGATATATCGCTGGTGGAATTTGGCGTATTTATTAGTCTCGTCCTTTGCCAATCTGATCAGTGTAGCTGGAATAAACTTAAAAAATTAATCGATCTCACGGGAGTGGCTGGGCAAGGTGAAAGTCGGTCCTCTCTCATGGTCAAAATCGGTCTCCTCAAATATATTAGCATCGGTAGTTTCCGACATACGCCAGACAGGAGGGGTGTCGTCCTCCGCCAACACAGGAGCAGCGTCATCATCGTCGTCAGAGCTTGCCTCACCTACATACTGCCTGTCATAAAAGTCATCGTCCTCTGCCGCATCCTCGTCAACCTCCGAGTCGGACTCAGCGGTGATTTCACCGTCGTCTGGGCGTCTGGGCCTGAACTCGCCCGTAGCGGCATCAAGGATCATATCTGGCTCAAAATCAGGTGGGCTATCCTGATAACGAACCCTCCGCACTATCTTTTTCGGCGGGGACATCGCAGCACACGAAACTATGGCAGGAGCGGGCTGGGCAGCCTCTGCTGATGACGAGGACTCAAGCTCTTTCGCACTGGGCACAGGAACCTCTCCTGACGCAGCATGAGGGCTCATGGTGCACGCAACAGGTGGTGTCTCTCCCGGAGCAGCCGGGGGAGAACCAATGGCATCAGCCGTCTCGTTACTAACATTCTCACTAGCAGCAGCAGACGTAGTCTGTGCAGGTGAAGTATCTCCCACAAGAGCAGATGTAGTCTCTGCAGGTGAAGTAGTCTCTCCCGGAGCAGCCGGGTGAGAACCACTGGCAACCGGTGACCCATCATCATCATCCTCATCGGCAGAACGATCAGTCTTACGTTTACGCTTACCACTGGGTTTTTCAGCCGGAGATAGCTTCGCCTTACGGGAGCGTTTCTTGCCCGACTTCTTAGAACGTTTACTAGGGACATCACAACGATCGCTACCACTACCGCCCGGAGACTCTGCACTTTTGAGCTTCAGTCGTCTGCTCGCCTTCAGAAAACTTTTGCGGTCCGTCAAGCTCATGTCTGGAAGAGTGTCGACAGACTAGCAGGTCCCACCCTTTTAAAGCCACAGGGAAACAAAGCCCTGGACATGATTGGACGCAGGGGTGTTTATATATGCAGCCACCTGTTATTATAATGGACCTACGGCAATCAGTCCACCAACGGCGCTGACATTCCTACCCGTCATGTAAATTGCCTGTCCGCACCATTTGATATGCTAATAATACTCGTTTGCAATGCAAATCCCTCGAGCACTTAGCGTACCATAGTCAATGTCATTAGCATCTCAACTTGACATTCCGTCCAGCTGGGTACGTGGCATGCGCACCTGCCACCCAAGGACGTTGGCCCAAGCCCATGTTTAGTACGGGTGGGAAACCCGTATCTTTAACCTCATGTCCCTTCTAAGTACGCCTGCGGAGGGCGTATTGTCATCCAAGTCGGTGACAAGCCAACCCGACAGATCGCCCATTAAGCAGTAATGGACTGGCCGTCTCGTTCTTGTACGGCAACGAACAGTGCTTCAGCGGCTTGTTTAGGTCATAACCGTCGCCTGCCGAGCGGCTTACCCAACTAAGGCGGTCAAAGATGAAGGATGCCAAAATTGTCAACAGCTGTCTCGGCCTCGTCCGTTGGGCAAACATGGCTCCTTCAAATAACGTGGCCAGCACGTCTACGTCATCAGCGGTGATGACGACCCGTCATTGACGCCCAAGTGCGTAAAACTCGGAATATACCGACAGGTACCTCTACCTGAGTCGGTCATACTACGGTATAAACCAACACACAGGTCTGCCAACTCCCGTTAGACTCGGCCGTTAGCCGAACTTCACAGGGACAACATAGGCGTAACAAGTCGGTGAACAACGGTTCACGCACCTAACCGCAGCCGCCAAGTTGGTGAACAATGGTATCAAATTTTGAGGCCGTGTTCGTGAATGGCAAGGCTGAGGCGGTGTGTTTCGTTGCACGGCTTGAACGTCTAGAGCCAAGTGCAGCCGACAACGTCCGACATCTGAGTGGGTAGTCTTTTCGAGAAGGTAACAAGTCGGTTAAAAGCGGTGGTTACCCTTCACAAATGTCGCTCAAGTCCGTTCGGATCAGTTCCATGTCAGGGACTAATCAAGCCGAGTCTGTCAAATCCGTCCGCACTTCCCGTCAATCAGGACTAAGTCCGTGATTTTCGTCTCGCACCATTGGCAAAAAATTGCACCGCCAGCTGAGGCGGTCTTAGGCGGTTGCCTTACAGATTAGCGTTGCCGAGACGGTCAATTTCGGCCGCAATCTATGTAGTGCCTCAGAGCCAAGTTAGCCCAAACTCCGCTAGGATACGTCACCGTGCTAACCTGCCAAGTACGCTACTCGTCCCCCCAAAAAAACCAGTCCCCCAACGGGGTGGGGGACTGGCTGGGTAGCTTCTGCACCTTTCCCTGTCGTTGGACTCTCTGTGAACCCATTTCGAGAGCAAACGCCGTTCCTCGCCCAAAACCTGTCCTCAAACGACCCCTAGCGCGAGCAAGGGTTTGCTACACGTAGTTCCGTCGACTAGGCAGGAAAGGACCCGGTACCAAAAAGTAGCCCGATTTCCACCGCCTTGGCAGGATAACGGCCGTGGCTGCTCAGATTCTAGCTACACCGAATTTCAAGCGGATTTTCACCGACTTGGCAGGAAAAGGGTTAAAAGGGATAATTCTTTGTGATATTTATAACCATACCATCAGGGTTCCTACAAAGGCTTATTTATGTACTCCTTGTGCAATGTCTGTTACTTCTCTCCAGTGAATTCTCATGTTTTGCACAAGTTTAGTTTCAGTCATTTTGATTAGTAATTAGTTTTGGTGAGAATAAAATTCAAAACTTCTGCAAAAGGTATGACCTCAGTGCCAATTTTACTTCCACGTTTTGAGTTTTACTTCTCATTGTGGCACGGTTGCTACCAACACACAGTACTTGTATGCGGAAGTTGGCACATCCAAATGTAGTTTTTTGTGTCCTTCTCATGAAAACAGCAAATATAGCACACCATGTCAATATTTAAGAGAGAAATTCCTGTTCTATAACAAAATCTCATCTCAATCTTGAATTTTGCTTTAATGTACAACAAGCATTGTAATTTATTTCATACCGGTTTGTCATTCTTTAAAATTTACAATGTGTATCTTCATCAATTATATGTACGCTATGGCGAAAACCATCTCATCACATCAAATCATAGTTCGCTGTGAATTAATTTTTAGCTTTTTGGAGTAGCAAAACACAAGTACTGATATTTTCATAAGTGAATTTATATCATTTGACTAAATACCAAAAACTCTGACAGGTTTGTCCTGTTTGTTTTCAGGTAATGGATGGTCACACAAGTTATGTCAATGATGTTGTCTTTGAACCAACAGAAGGTCAACAGATTGCCAGTGTCAGTGATGATCACACTTGCCGAGTCTGGGACTTGGATGGACTCGAGGGCGTGCTTTACTTTGTACTCACCTGGTATGTCTGTGTGCTGGCATCAAGATGTACCAGCCAAGGTAATATTTCACTAAGGCAAAACAAACATTCCTGTTTGTACTGGGGGTTGGTGTTTTTGATATCAGTGACAGATCTTGAATAAGGTATTGCTCTTTTGACCTGTATAAAACTGAGGTTCAGCATTTTCCACATCAATCACAATCTTGAATGTATGAAGCGCAATGGTCTTTTGACCTCTATGTAACTGTGGTTTGGTGTTCTCAATAAGGACAGATCTCTCCCTACCTTCATGAAAATGTGACCTGAAACTCACACCATTACCAACAGCAAGCATAGCAAACAAGCAAGGGTGACCCATTGCAGAATGAGATTACTGATACACTCACTCTGTTGCTTGGAAATACCATTTACTGAATGCTATGCAGTTAGTGTGTTTCAAATCATATGTCAGAGTCCATTTTCTTATCAAGTATACCGGTATATCTGGTGAAATTGGATAGCATAGACACTGATGCCTGCAACATGTCAAACCAGACAGACACCATCAGCTTTAGTATACTGGTTAAAGAGGCACTCATTTTCAATATTGTGATGAAAGATAATAGAATTCTATAATGTTTTTTTAATCCTCTTCATCTTAACTTTTCCCTACTTTAGCTAATGGTGGCTGAAAAGAAAGGCACAATCAGATTTTATGATCTCACAACCCACCAACCAATTATGTCACTAGATGCAGGTCATGTGACACTTATGTCGGCTGATATCTGCTTTCTCGACCCAGTTCGTATTGGTTGTATCGCAAATGGTAATTGGATGATGTGGGATTCCACAAGGTCAAGGTGAGAAGGTCTTTAGTGATGGAACATTGTGCATTCTTACACAAGTTAAAAAATTTTCAAGTAAGCCTTTCAAAATAGTGTAGTTCCTATGTATTACAAAATAATATTTAATATCTTTTTCTGATATTTTGAATACCTGGGCTGAGTTCAATTGTAACCCGAGTAGCGACCCAAGTAGCGACCCGAGTTGCAGTCGAACGAATCAGCGTAGCTACTCTGATGACGCAAATTACGTCATTTGACCTTTCAACCCTACTCGGGCTTCTCCCTCGTCGGAAGCTGGGTTGGTAGAGTTGCAACTCGGCAAAATGGCCGCCAAAGAGATGAAGTAAATAAAATATATTTTACCCGTTTAAGTCAGTTCTAGCAAATAAAAGTAATAATATTATTACCTGTAGTTATTGCATTAAGAGGTTGCAAATTTCCCGTAATTTTTTAGTGAAAGGTACCTTTCTATGCTCTTGAATTGCACATCGTTTACGTGTGTAGTTGGCGATATAAGAAATATGCAAAACGTCAGTACAACACGGTCCCTCTTCATCACATCGGAGTTTTTCAAAATGTTGCTCTGATGAATAGGCAGACCTGACTTGCTGATAAAGTAATCGATTAAAAACATGACAGTTTTTTATCCGATATCAAAAATATACAAGGGTCTAAATCTTCGTCAAAATCTTCAAATAATTTCGCAAAATTAAATTTTTTCGACTCTGTTGCCATGTTTGTTTACAAGGGTCGATCGGGTATGTCGTTCGTTTCGCATCTCCCGGGTCACAGTTCTGCGCATGCTAATTAGTGTCCTATGACGTCAACATAAGCTACCCAGGTCGCTACTCGGGTTACAATCGAACTCAGCCCTGATGTTAGATGCATGTCATAGTTGCAGAGCAATTTTTTCAAGAATCTTATCCATTTCTTCTTCAGCCTGCCACAGGAGAACAGACAAGCTCACAATGAGGGTGGTAGGAATTTCAGATGGTCTCGAGTCAGTGAGAATCTGTTTGCCACAACAGGACACAATGAGGTCAAAGTATTCCATCTGGGACACTCACAGGTAATGGAGACTTTATGCACAAGTCAAGCTGTTCAACTCTTAATTTACAAAGCACAGCACTTCAAAAAACTCTATTAGTGCACAGACAAATAGAAAGACAGACTAGCAACGGGTATTGTTCAAGGTGTGAAGCGCTTACGTAAGCCCTCCATGTTCGCCTCGCCTCAGGTAGCTCTCGCCTCTCTTTTCCGAAGAGTGCCGACCATGCATCCTTCGGTAATTTCCGGATTTTCGCCAATTTTTAAGAGAAAGTATGTTCGGCAAAGTTTGTGTTGTTGTTGTCGTGTGGTGCTGAGCGAAATTGGCGTGCTGGTGAAAACGGGAAAGTTTTGAGCTTCGGGAAAGTGAGTTTTACCATTTTAAAAATTCCTGTCACATTTTCATGAATATATAATGAGTGTGTTTGAACCAAATTTGATAGTCTTTTATCAATATTGTCTGGTTTTACTCAATGGTTTAAGGTCAGTCATATCGTCTTTAAAAGTTGGTCATGGAAGGACGTGTTTATGAAACTGCTTGCGTGTTATGTTTTAATTGGCGTGAAGCAGTGTTTCTGCCCTATGAGCTCACAAGTAAGTATGCTTACTATGCGACTGGCAGCACGATGCCATCTCGTCATACTTTTCGCATAATCTCGTGCAATTATCAACCACGAACAAAGTCTCCAAAAAATCTAACACCTGTGAAACTAATATTAATATAAAAAGGCCATAGTCTACCGAGACGACCATGGAACAAAAGGCATGCCGCGTTGCTAGTCTGTCTTTCTATTTGTCTGTGATTAGTGTAAACAAGTTTAGAGGTATGTGTTTGTTTTACAGCCACCAAATTATTCATGTTTTCTTGAAATTGGATTACAGAACATTGCACTTGACAGTGCTTGTGGTTTTAGTCTGGAGTATGCTTTATATAGTTCACTTGACGACTTGGTACTAAACAATTTCGCATTGTGGACTTTGAACAGAATTTTCTGTGGTTATTTGTGAATGAAATGTGATATAAAAAGCAGTTGTCTCATTCTTGTTCAGAAAAAGTAAAATAACTCTGCTCTTTAATCAATATGAATTTCCATTGGTTTTCAGGTACTTGTGTCAAGTTCGTTACCAGTCACAGCAGGGGGTCTGAGCTGGCATGCTACGTTACCAGTATGTGCTGTTGGTGAAGATAGGAAATACATCTATGGATGACAGAAATATGAACTCAGTCAGTGAGAGATGAGTACAGACAACAATTCCACTTCTCGGTATTTCTACATGTTGCAAATTAAAAATCTGTTTCAAATTTTCTTCTTGAGATAACATAAACTTGAAACAGCCTTTGGAAAATGAGTCATACTGAGAACAGGATGGATACATTTATACCAACATGGATGGATACACTTTGCTGAATAAAAAATTTATTTGTCATCAAATGGAAAAGAGGTACATCTTGTCATGAAAGTTCAAAAGAAATGGTTCATTTTAACGTTAAAGGTGTTCCATGCCTCATCTGGTTTTATCATTGCGTTGTTAATTTCCTGACAACAGATTCGCATGGGGAATTGATATCATGGACAACTTTAAGTATTTGATTTAATCATGTGTATGCAGTACCCCTGCAGATGTAAACCAACCATGTTCTGGCTGAGTATTGTTTCCTTCAGCAGGCAACAGAGATAAAAATATGCCGACTAAGATTTCCACTTTTTATCATCTCTTTGTGAGTCAACAGAACCAATAATTTGACATTTTTTCTTTTGTTTGTTTTTTGCACAAAGTAGTAAATTTCACTTTAATTTCATAATGTTGAATAGTGGTATGTACCGGTACTTCTTGTGCAAGTACCATGCATCATGGGAAAGGGAATGGAAAACAAAACATTGCTGCCAACAAATGCATTAACCCTATATCAAAACAAGAGCACTATCAGTGATATAACCTTGTTAAGATTGGCGATAGAAGCATTTCCAGGATTATGTGACAATGTTTATAAAAAAATTCAGCAATAAAGAATGGTGATTCAGAGACAAAATCTCACATGTCATTTAGCTTTCAGAACTTTCCATTGTTCCACTCATCAATGCTGGATAAATTAAAGGGGAACTTCACCAAGGCTGACTTTTACATACGTGCTAGCTTTTGAGTCAATTAGTCTGGAAAAGCCATTTTCGCCTCTTATAATTTGTACAATTTTTTACAAAAATGGATAAAAATAGTGGCAGAAGACGTATTGTAGGGCTTCATCAACTCAATGTACCGGTATTTGAGTCATGGGAAAGAAAGTGTCAAGCATAGCACTTTGATCAAGTGAAAAGGCAGGGACCATCTTCCGATGGATATGCCACGATTGTCATTCACGTTCACACCAGTATTTGCGTGTTTGCATAACTATTGTTTAAGTTATGCAAATACGCAAAGCCTTGTGAGTGAGTGGACAATGCTATGGTATCAGATAGTCCCTGCCATATCATGTGATGAAAGCGCCAAGCTTGCCGCTTTTTTCCCATGATTCAAAATACAGTGAGTTGATGAAGCCATAAAATGCAACTTCCATCTCTACTTTTATCTGTTTTTGTAAAAAAATCATGCGGGTTATAAGTGGCGAAAACGGCTATTTTTGAATAAGTGACCCAAAAGCTAGCACAATTATGTAAAAATCAGCCTTGGTGAACCTCCTCTTTAAGAGTTGAAATCTGCTTGTCATTCTGTCGTGACTGACATTTACCGGTAGTGTCTATGGAGTTAAGTAAATGATATACACAAGTTTCATATCTTTAAATTTTATCTCAATGTCGTTTATTAATCTGAACACCAATGAAAGTACATACTTCAATGTAAAGGTACTTAACAGAAATTTGGAATTTACAGAAAGCTGACCATAAAAATGAGGTAAAATCAAAAGTAAGACCCATGTAAGGAATATAATAACAATGGTATATTTTCAACAGATAAAAGATGTTTGATTGGTTGAATAAACAATCCCCAATCCCCATTCTTTAAATATAATCTTCTAAGTGCATAAATAATGAAAGTGCTGGTACGTTCATTTCTTGAATTTTTTTTGACCAAAAATAGTAAAAATTTCCCCAAATACAAAATTGCAGATTTCATCATTATTTAACTACCGGTACCGGTATATCACATTGTGATCAAAAATTTTTGACCAAAAATGACAAAAATTGCCTTAAAGATTGTATTTGAAATTTGTTTTATTAGCTCCGCTGTCAGCGACGCGGAGCTTATCAAATTGGTTGATTTTCCGTCGTCGTCCGTCGTCAGTCATCGTCCGTCGTCGTCCTTGTCGTCCGTCGTCGTCCGTCAACAATTGCCTTCTCCTCTGAAACCGCAAGTCCAATTGCTTTGAAATTTTATATGCAGCTCACTTGGGGTGACCTCACTTAAGTTTCTTCAAATCGTGGTGAAATTTGCATATTTGTATTTTTGGGGCATTTTTTGGTGTTTTTGGTAAAAAAATCTTCTTCTCTGAAACCGCTTGTCCGATTGCTTTGAAATTTGATATGCAGTTTACTTAGGGTGACTTCAGTCAGATTTGTTCAAATCGTGGTGTATTTGCATATTGATTTTAAGCAATTTTGTATTTTTTGTATTTTTAAGGCAATTTTTGTCATTTTTGGTAAAAAAATCTTTAAAAATCTTCTTCTTCAAACTACCAGTCAGATAGCTTTGATATTTGGTACATATGTCCCTAGGGATGATCTATTTCAGATTTGTTCAAATTGTGCAGAAATATGCAAATTTGCATTTTTAAGGCAATTTTTGCCATTTTTGGTCAAAAAATGTATTTCTCTAAAAGTACTAGTCTGATAAATTTGAAATTTGGTATACAGGTTTCTATAAGGGAACTAAGTAACATACATGGAATTTCTGATGAAATCTGTAATTTTGTATTTTTGGGGCAATTTTTCAACTTTTGGTCAAAAAATGTGTTTTTCCAAAACTACTCATCTGATAGCTTTGCAATTTGGTATACAGGTTCCTACAGATCACCTTAATGATAATTATGGAAATTATGATGAAATCTGCAATTTTGTAATTTTGGGGCAATTTTTGCCATTTTTGGTCAAAAAATGTGTTTCTCATAAAGTACTGGTCTGATAGCTTTGCAATTTGGTATACAGGTTTCTACAGATGAGCTAAGTAATATATATGGAATTTCTGATGAAATCTGTAATTTTGTATTTTTGGGGCAATTTTTGCCATATTTGGTCAAAAAATGTGTATTTCCAAACTACTCATCTGATAGCTTTGAAATTTGGTATACAGGTTTCTATAGATGAACCAAATTTAATCTTTTGAAATTACGATGAAATCTGCAATTTTTGTTTTTAGGGGCAATTGTTGCCATTTTTGGTCAAAAAATTTTACTCTCAAAAAACTACTCATCAGATAGCTTTGGTTGACATGTTCTTAGGGATGATCCGATGTGATATATTCAAAGTATGATGAAATCTTCGATTGTGTATTTTTGCAGCTATTTTAGCTACTTTTATCTGGCCACTGCATTGAGCTATCAAAGATTTCCACCTTCTTCACCAACATGTGTCAAAAAATTTATTCTCTACATAAACACAGCGGAGCTATATCGGCCGCTAGGTCGCTTGTTACTGTACAATATCTTATCACTAAAAACCTAAATCTTTTTATCCCTAAAAACCTAAATCTTGAATATCAAAGCTGTTTGACAGCAGTTTTGGAAAAGATTTGTAAAGATTTTTTGACCAAAAATGGCAAAAAAAATCCTTAAAAATACAAGTGTGCACATTTCATCACAATTTTAACAAATGTTAATAAGGTCATCGCTAGTAAATGTGTATACTATATATCAAAGCTGTGGACCAGCCGTTACAGAGAAGAAGATTTTTGCCCCAAATAGCAAATTAGCCTAAATACAATTTTGCATGTTTAATCTCAATTTGAACAAATCTGATAATGTTCATCCCCAGGGACCTGTACTCAAAATATTAAAGGAATAGGACTGTCTGTTTTTAAGAAAAAGGTTTGAATGTAAAAAGTTAACAGATAATGGATGCCAGACAATGCAACACATCCACCTATTAAATAAGCTTCCCATAGAGTAATAGTTGACTGTGCTTATTCTATAATGATGACACCATTGTGTTGACATTTTGTTCACGTAATAGTCACAAACATTTCCAGGCATATATTATTTCAATTTAAAACAAGTGAATTAAGATCTATCAAAACATCGGTAGTAAAACCCTTGTTACCAAATTTTAACTTTCTGATGACATACAGAAAGGTTAGAGGGATGCTTGTAGAACATCCATGTCCACAACCAGATCTGCAGTTGTATCAGGCACTGTTATGCAGAATAAATTTGTTCCTATTGGACATAAAGTGTTCTCTGTAATTTTGTGTGGATCACATTTTGTAATATACATCAACATATGTGTAAGTGTAGCTGTATTATTCAGCAATGATACTGAAATAACTAAGGGATGTTTACACAAATTTTAGCTAATTTATTATCAGGTACACTTCTGTGACTTACTCTGAGGTAATGTTATTATGTGGATGGAATTATAATTGTTTAATGTTGGCTATGTAATGATCTAATGGGAACCAACACCAGCAGTTATTATTTGCATAAAGATTTTTAGTTGCGTAATCAAATAAAACGTTGATGGTTTTAAAGGCGGAGCCTCCCTTTAAAAGGGTGCGAAGCTATGGCAGCATTCATTGTGTAAGTGGACACCAAACAGGCAACACCTAGGCACACTCTCCAGACAATGCCACTTTTAGCTCCGCTGTCAGCGACGCGGAGCTTATCAGATAGGTTGATTTTCCGTCGTCGTCGTCCGTCGTCGTCGTCATCGTCGTCCGTCGTCGTCCGTCAACAATTGCCTTCTCCTCTGAAACCGCAAGTCCAATTGCTTTGAAATTTTATATGCAGTTCACTTGAGGTGACCTCACTTCAGTTTGTTCAAATTGTGGTGAAATTTGCATATTTGTATTTTTGGGCATTTTTTGGTGTTTTTGGTAAAAAAATCTTCTCTGAAATCGCTTGTCCGATTGCTTTGAAATTTGATATGCAGTTTGCTTAGGGTGACTTCAGTCAGATTTGTTCAAATTGTGGTGAAATTTGCATATTTGTATTTTTAAGGCAATTTTTGTCATTTTTGGTAAAAAAATCTTTAAAAATCTTCTTCTTCAAAACTACCGGTCAGATAGCTTTGATATTTGGTACATAGGTCCCTAGGGATGATCTATTTCAGATTTGTTCAAATTGTGCAGAAATATGCAAATTTGCATTTTTAAGGCAATTTTTGCCATTTTTGGTCAAAAAATGTATTTCTCAAAAAGTACTGGTCTGATAGTTTTGAAATTTGGTATACAGGTTTCTATTGATAAACTTAGTAATATGTATTGAATTTCTGATGAAATCTGAATTTTTGTATTTTTGGGGCAATTTTTGCCATTTTTGGTCAAAAATGTGTATTTTCAAAACTACTTATCTGATAGCTTTGAAATTTGGTGTACAGGATTCTACAGATGAACTAAATGATATTTGTTGAAATTATGATGAAATCTACAATTTTGTAATTTTGGGGCAGTTTTTGCCATTTTTGGTCAAAACATGTGTTTCTCAAAAAGTACTGGTCTGATAGTTTTGAAATTTGGTATACAGGTTTCTACAGATGAGCTAAGTAATATATATTGAATTTCTGATAAAATCTGTAATTTTGTATTTTTGGGCAACTTTTGCCATTTTTGGTCAAAAAATGTGTATTTCCAAAACTACTCATCTGATAGCTTTGAAATTTGGTGTACAGGTTTCTACAGATGAACTAAATGAAAGTTATCGAAATTATGATGAAATCTGCAATTTTGTAATTTTGGGGCAATTTTTGCCATTTTTGGTCAAAACATGTGTTTCTCAAAAAGTACTGGTCTGATAGCTTTGAAATTTGGTATACAGGTTTCTAAAGATGAGCTAAGTAATATATATTGAATTTCTGATGAACTAAATGATATTTATTGAAATAATGATGAAATCTGCAATTTTGAATTTTTCAGGCATTTTTCCCATTTTTGGTCAAAAATGTGTTTCTGAAAAAGTACTTGTCTAACAGCTTTCAAATTTGGTATACAGGTTTCTATAGATGAACTAAATTTGATCTTTTGAAATTATGATGAAATCTGCAATTTTTGTTTTTAGGGGCAATTGTTGCCATTTTTGGTCAAAAAATTTAACTCTCAAAAAACTACTCATCAGATAGCTTTGGTTGACATGTTCTTAGGGATGATCTGATGTGATATTCAAAGTATGATGAAATCTTCAATTGCGTATTTTTACAGCTATTTTAGCCACTTTTACTGGCCACTGCATTGAGCTATCAAAGATTTCCACCTTCTTCACCAACATGTGTCAAAAAAGTTATTCTCTACATAAACACAGCGGAGCTATATCGGCCGCTAGGTCGCTTGTTACTGCACAAACATCTTATCCCTACAAACCTAAATCTTGAATATCAAAGCTGTTTGACAGCAGTTTTAGAGAAGATTGTTAAAGATTTTTTGACCAAAAATTGCAAAAAAATTCCTTAAAAATACAAGTTTGCACATTTCATCAAAATTTTAACAAATCTTAATAAGGTCATCGATAGTAAATGTGTATACTATATATCAAAGCTGTTGGACCAGCCGTTACAGAGAAGAAGATTTTTGCCCCAAATAGCAAAATTAGCCTAAATACAATTTTGCATGTTTAATCTTAATTTGAACAAATCTGATAATGTTCATCCCCAGGGACCTGTACTCAAAATATTAAAGGAATAGGACTGTCTGTTTTTAAGAAAAAGGTTTGAATGTAAAAAGTTAACAGATAATGGATGCCAGACAATGCAACACATCCACCTATTAAATAAGCTTCCCATAGAGTAATAGTTGACTGTGCTTATTCTATAACGATGACACCATTGTGTTGACATTTTGTTCACGTAATAGTCACAAACATTTCCAGGCATATATTATTTCAATTTAAAACAAGTGAATTAAGATCTATCAAAACATCGGTAGTAAAACCCTTGTTACCAAATTTTAACTTTCTGATGACATACAGAAAGGTTAGAGGGATGCTTGTAGAACATCCATGTCCACAACCAGATCTGCAGTTGTATCAGGCACTGTTATGCAGAATAAATTTGTTCCTATTGGACATAAAGTGTTCTCTGTAATGTTGTGTGTGTCATATTTTGTGAATACATCAACATCTGTAGAAGTGTAGCTGTAAAATACAGCAATGATACTGAAATTACAAAGGAATGTTTGCACCAATTTTTGCTAAAATTATTATCAGGAACACCCCTGTGACTTTCTCTAAGGTTAGTTGGTTATGTTGATGGAATTATAATTGTTTAATGTTGGCTATGTAATGATCTAATGGGAACCAACACCAGCAGTTATTATTTGCATAAAGATTTTTTAGTTGCGTAATCAAATAAAACGTTGATGGTTTAAAGGCGGAGCCTCCCTTTAAAAGGGTGCGAAGCTATGACAGCATTCATTGTGTAAGTGGACACCAAACAGGCAACACCCAGGCACACTCTCCAGACAATGCCACTTTTAGCTCCGCTGTCAGCGACGTGGAGCTTATCAGATAGGTTGATTTTCCGTCGTCGTCGTCCGTCATCGTCGTCGTCGTCCGTCGTCCATCGTCATCCGTCAACAATTGCCTTCTCCTCTGAAACCGCAAGTCCAATTGCTATGAAATTTTATATGCAGTTCACTTGAGGTGACCTCACTTCAGTTTGTTCAAATTGTGGTGAAATTTGCATATTTGTATTTTTGGGCATTTTTTGGTGTTTTTGGTAAAAAAACTTCTCTGAAATCGCTTGTCCGATTGCTTTGAAATTTGATATGCAGTTTGCTTGGGTGACTTCAGTCAGATTTGTTCAAATTGTGGTGAAATTTGCATATTTGTATTTTTAAGGCAATTTTTGTCATTTTTGGTAAAAAAATCTTTAAAAATCTTCTTCTTCAAAACTACCGGTCAGATAGCTTTGATATTTGGTACATAGGTCCCTAGGGATGATCTATTTCAGATTTGTTCAAATTGTGCAGAAATATACAGGTTTCTATTGATAAACTTAGTAATATGTATTGAATTTCTGATGAAATCTGTAATTTTGTATTTTTGGGGCAATTTTTGCCATTTTTGGTCAAAAAATGTTTATTTCCAAAAGTACTCATCTGATAGCTTTGAAATTTGGTGTACAGGATTCTACAGATTAACTAAATGATATTTGTTGAAATTATGATGAAATATACAATTTTGTAATTTTGGGGCAATTTTTGCCTTTTTTGGTAAAAACATATGTTTCTCAAAAAGTACCGGTCTGATAGCTTTGAAATTTGGTATACAGGTTTCTACAGATGAGCTAAGTAGTATATATTGAATTTCTGATAAAATCTGTAATTTTGTATTTTTGGGGCAACTTTTGCCATTTTTGGTCAAAAAATGTGTATTTCCAAAACTACTCATCTGATAGCTTTGAAATTTGGTGTACAGGTTTCTACAGATGAACTAAATGATAGTTATTGAAATTATGATGAAATCTGCAATTTTGTAATTTTGGGGCAATTTTTGCCATTGTTGGTCAAAACATGTGTTTCTCAAAAAGTACTGGTCTGATAGCTTTGAAATTTGGTATACAGGTTTCTAAAGATGAGCTAAGTAATATATATTGAATTTCTGATGAACTAAATGATATTTATTGAAATAATGATGAAATCTGCAATTTTGAATTTTTGGGGCAATTTTTCCCATTTTGGTCAAAAATGTGGTTCTGAAAAAGTACTTGTCTAACAGCTTTGAAATTTGGTATACAGGTTTCTATAGATGAACTAAATTTGATCTTTTGAAATTATGATGAAATCTGCAATTTTTATTTTTGAGGGCAATTGTTGCCATTTTTGGTCAAAAAATTTATTCTCAAAAATTACTCATCAGATAGCTTTGGTTGACATGTTCTTAGGGATGATCCTATGTGATACATTCAAAGTATGATGAAATCTTCAATTGTATATTTTTGCAGCTTATTTTAGCCATTTTTTTCTGGCCACTGCATTGAGCTATCAAAGATTTCCACCTTCTTCATCAACATGTGTCAAAAATAGTTATTCTCTATATAAACACAGTGGAGCTATATCGGCCGCTAGGTCGCTTGTTTTCTATATTTTTCCGGCCACAAAAACGCAGACAGACTGCAAGCAGTCAGTGCGAAGCTGCTGCCGATCGAACTCTGTTGTTATATTCCAATTCTAACTTGACTGGAAACGATTTTTTAGGAAAATCGAGCGTTGGTGGTGGGAAATCAATGATTCTTGGCGATTTGAATCATCAATCAAACGCTTGTATAAACTCTGTTTGTAGGATTAACAAAGGATGCCAAAGTTTGAGATCAGTTTGTGTAATTAAAGTTATAGAAATCAAACATCGTACTGATCAAGTGTTTGACTAGGAGGAGAACTCCAAAATGCGAAACACTGGCTTTAAACACAGGTTATATGGTAGATTTTCTTTACTCTCTATATAAACTGCAATATTAGATGATAATTCTCTAATGTATGTAATGAAAAGTCAATTGACCCCTGTTCCTTTGCAGGAGATTGCAACAATACTAACAGATTTTCCCTTCAGACTGAAGACAATATCTCCTTGTGAGGCTGAACCAGCTGTATCACTCAAGACAAAGCCATCTGCCAATAATTTCTCTTTCATTAAATCTACATTTTGTGAAGACAATGAATCACAGAGTGTTATTGTTAGCTGGCTGCATCTGCGTTCATCTGCTTTAATGACACTATCGATGATTGCTGACTGACAGCTATCATTTAAATCACAGTCTTTGAACTCCAACATTTCTAGTGACTCTTTAGTAAACAACTCTATCCACGTTTTTGAAGAGTCATCGGTTGAGGTGATTTTTCCACCTATAATGCTCACTTCGGCCAGACAGGGTAATGCTAAAACACAGTTGTGGACATTCTCTATCAAAAACATACGATGACGACAAATATGAAATTCTGTGGACTGAATGTCAGAGAGATTAATATGTAGCGATTTAAGACCAGAGATGGTCTGAAAGCATAACATATTTTGTGTAAATTTTAGTTAAGGCATTGCTGTCATCCATTATAGCACGACTTATAACTGCATCATCGTAGCCCAAGTCCGTATTTGACTTATGATTTAATCAAATTCAACTTCAATTAATTTGGACAGGTGTTTGTTGCTTCATTGGTACTCATGCTTTGTATAGTTACAAGTTTACCTTCATACTCTACTCCATGTATGATCATCCCATCATTAACATACTTGTCAATGTGCTCTGCTATTTCAACATCATTACATAGCCTAGCAGATGATAAAACCACCGTTTCAGCAGACTGAAATTGTAGCATTGCATCCACAACTGACCTTGAAAGATTATACCCAAGAGATTCCTTACTTTTGTATAAAAAGTGTCGGGTATTTACTCCAGCTAAACCTTCTAAGACCTCAATGGTTTGGAACATCGCATGGGATTCTTTCTTTCAGTGACAAATTCAAGATGCGAAAATTCTTTCATAATGGTTGAAATATACAAAGAGATCTCTTCCTTGTTTGAGCAACTAGAACCTGTTATATTTAATGATAACAGTCCTATGTCAACCGATTCAAGTTTGTGCAGCGTGTCAGTTATGTTGAATTTTAGTTTCTCCTTCACATCACAATTAATCTCAACATCCAGTGATACTCTCTCATTATCAACAGATGCAAATATTGAAAGCAAACTATGCAGATCCACTAACTTGAAATCCATATTATTCATTTTGTAATATGCTGTTAACTTTCCAATATTGCCTATAATATTTATTTTGCTTTTTTGCCGTTGGTCAACACGATCCAATAAAATGTCATATCTACGCCCTTTAGTAGCCTATTGATATTAATGCATCTGAGTACATCTCGCATAAATTCTTTATTTCCAAGAGGTAATCTTTCAGTTTATAACTTATTAGCATATGTTCTTTACAAAGCTTTAACAATGATTGAGGCATGAAGACAGATGTCTTCTGTATTTACACTATGGTCGCCTGTATATTGATATCTGTTTGATGTCAACTGATTCAAGTCTGTGCAGCATATCAGTTTTGTCACCTTTTGTTTTATCCTTGAAATTAGATTTAAAGGGATATAGTCGTCGGAACTGCGCCTGTGCGAGTTTCTTGTTTACAAACAATGTATTTCGTGCACGATATCAAGATGCACCTCATCATCAGAGCTGCAACATTTAAATTATACGATGATAGATTATGACAGACATGTTTTAACTGTCAT